>NW_016803181.1:1881608-1922904 GCF_001698545.2 Rhinopithecus bieti
AAAAAAAAAAAAAAAAAAAAAAACTAAGATTATTATTCCTACCATCTCTAGCTTTAGTTATTTTTGTTTTTGCAAATTCCTAAAGATCAGATAGTAGGGGTTTTGGCCTCCTTACTTACCAAAATAGCATCATTATCACTGCTCTCCCATTATCTTATAAATATCTCCTGTTCTCTTGAAGCACAGGCCACGCAGATTTACCACCCATTCACTTGTGGTTTTCATCTATTACCTCTTGGACACTCCTCAACATCCTCTTTGCTCAGTTTTCCTCTCTACCTCTGTTCTTGCCATTATACTGAGTTTCTTTAAAGTCTGTATGTATACCCTATCTTACACCCTGAGCTCTGAGTTTCAACCTGCACGTGTCACTCAGCCCCCCTTGCACCCTTGCCATTACCCAGAACTACTCTACCTCCAAAATCACTAATCCAAACATGTGGCTCCCTGACCACAACCTCTTACTTACCCTTCCAGCTTGCTTCTTTGAGCACTCACCTACAACTATTCTTTGATATCATCATTACCTCCATTCATTGATCCCTCTGCATTCTCCATATTTACCAACTTTCTCCTATCTTCACATTCTTCTGTATCCAATTTAGATTCTAAGATGTATCATTTCATTTTGGTGCTCAATACCAACTGAAGATATTAATCTGGTGGGGCCTGGTGGCTCACACCTGTAATCCCAACACTTTGGGAAACCAAGGCAGGAGATCATTTGAGGCCAGGAGTTCAAGACTAGCCCGGGCATCGTAACAAGACCCTGTGTCTATAAATCTTTTTTAAAATAAAGAGAAATGAATCTTTGAATTTTAATATCCAATCAGTTACTAAGTCCAGTAATGTAGTTCTTTCCATATCCACTGCCACTAAGCAACCATCATTTCTTTCCCAGACTATTAACTAAATTCTCCAATCCATTTTCCACCTTGCTGACAGATGTAACTTTCAAACTAGACATCTAATCACTCCCTTTTTACTTACAGTTCTTCAATCGCATCCCACTGCTGTTACGATCAAGAATAAAATCCACAACACAGCCTAAAAGGGGCTGCATGCCCTAATTTGCACCTAACTCTTTAATCCAATTTCCCACCACTCTGCCCCTCACACTCTGCCTTCCAACCACATTAGCCTCCTTCCAGTTTTTCCAATACAGCAAGCTCCTTCCCACTCCACAGTCTTCACATTTTCTTCTCACTGTAAGGATATCTTTGTTCCCCTTTTTCATCCAACCAACCTCAACTAGTTAACTTCTATTCACCCTTCCCATTTCAACTCAAATGTCACTTCCTCAGGAATCGATCACTAAACCCTAAGACTTCTTAGATCCTCCTGTTATATCACCCTGTTCTTTCCCTTTGACACATTTATTATAGTTTATAATTATTTTTGTGATCATGTCTGTTTCTCCACTAGATTGTAAACTCCACAGGGGCAGGAACCAAGTCTCTTTTGCTCACCACTGACTCCTCAGAATGAGGTCCAATATACAGTTGTGTTCGATAAATATTTAAAGGAAATTTCTCTCCACAGTAGTGTTTCTCAACCAAGGCTGTGAATCCTTTTAAAAATATGCAGGTCTGTACTGTACCTCTTGAAGATTATGATTCGGTCAGTCTATGTTATATACCAGACTGGAACAGTTTTCATAAGTTCCATATGATTCTGATGCACTTCCAGCATTGAGATCTACTATTCCACAAAATCAGAGACTATCAGAACTGAAAGAGACTTCTAAAATCATCTGCTCCAGCCCTCTCTTTTCACAGGTAAGAAACTTACCAACTCCTAGCCTATCCTGTTTTCACCTGTAACACTAAGTTGTCCTTTCACATAGATTTTTCCCTTCAAATGCCTCCCATTAATTTATTTTACATGACAAACTGAAGTACCTTCCCTGATATCCTAAATACCTTACAACAGGAAATGCATTATTCACCATCTACATGGATATTTGAAAACACAGTGTTGCATTACAACACATATTGTAAATAACTACTTTTTTCACATCTTATTATCATAGGAGAATTCAAACTTCAAAATTTTGCCCTCATGGTTATTCCAGGAAAAACTAATTTTGGAGTGCGTAAACTGTTTTACTTTCCATGTTGAATAATCTGACACTAGTTTTCCTTGATAAAAATCAAGATTATAGCAATGAACTTTCCAAAACACTTATAATAGGAACAATAAGTTCAAGAAATGAAGAAAGAAGAAAAGCACTGCCTTTTCCTTTTTCATAAACCATTTATGAGATCCCAGTACCTGAAGTACTTGGGAGCTCAAACTCTTTGGAGCCTAAATAATTCTACTAAGTATTTTCAGTTCTTGTTTTGGTTCCTTCTTAACCAAGTTAAGGGAGAACTTCCAAGGGACTTCACAGAAGTAAAAACGCCCCCTAAATAATCAATGGCACTGTTCTTTCATTGGACAAATCCGTATTCACGATCTACTAAGTGCAAGACTCGGTAACACTGGATCACTGCAAAGTAGATATTATCAGAGTCCAACTAAAGAAACAGTTGATGGGGGGCAAATGCAGTTTTAGGGAAGATAAAGTGGGGTGTGGGATTGGTTCAAGCTGCACTGCAAAGGCACAGCTTCCCTATCAAGAAACAGCAGCACGTAGCAGGGCAAACAAATGTGCAGATGGCTCCAAGCTCTTTATTTAATGTGCACTGTATGACTCAACTATCTGGTCCTATGCTTACCGTTGTGGGCTCTCTTCTCTAAGCTTTTCTTCATTCATTTACTCATTCATTCAACCATTTACTGTAAGAGACTCCGTTCTAGTGTGTTGCTGGGAATACATCGGTGAATAAAATATGCAAAGCATCAGTTTTCCAGGAGCTGACTTGGGGAGGAGGAGGAATAAAATGAGGGAGGAGAGTTCAAGAGACCAATGGGCAGGACATGATAATTTGGGATGGGGACAACAGCTGTGTGGAAAAAACAGGACGAGGTTGAGGGGGAGATTACTAACCACCACACTTGTTAAGTATTAACATTACTGCCACCTCCATCCTACGAGTTCTCACAGCACCTACCACACTGCACTGTAGCCTGCAGTAGCCTGCGCGACTACGTAAGCCACGAGTAATCTGAGAACTATCTTTTTCCCTTGCCTAGAGGAAATTTACAAACATAAATATGTGTAAATGCACATACAAGCTAAAATACACGTTGACGAACAGATGAAATGCTTGAAAGAATGAACCCGCAATGAACTACATACACCACTTTCTCCGGTCAAAGTAGAAGCCATTCGCTTCAGAGCCCCAAGTAAGCCACAAGTTGTACACTGTAGGAGACAACAGTCCTCAACAGCAGCTCAGGTTCCAGCACCTCCCTCCGGGCGCCACAACTACGTCAACACAAATATCACAAATACCGCGGGCGCGGGCTCGCCCAGAAAACCAGTGCCAGAAGGGCCGCTCCGCGCCACCCCGCGGATTCCTGCGACAGAGTTCCGCGAGGCAAGAAGTTTGAAAGAGGGGGCCACGAACCCCAGCTCTCCGGCCCTGCTCCACCCCCTAAATAGATTTCTCTCCCGCCTCCCGCTTAACTCCGTCGGCGCCGGAGGGATCGAGGCAGGGAAGGCAGCCTGCACAGGGCCGCCCAGGCCCACAGAGGCCCAAGGGAAGTAGGTTAAGCAGCCAGGCCAAGGAGAGGTTGCGTTTTCAGGAAAAAGGCGTCTCCAAAAGCACTCACCCCAGCGCCTCCAGTGTGTCCAGCACGTCTCCCTCCATCGTTGGTTCGGGACCCGGCTCCGGCCCTCTCATGGTCCTTTGGCCCAGAGCTGTTCTACGCTCTAAGTAACCCGCCGGAAACTAGCGTCACCGCGCCAAGGTTCCGGTCCGGGTCTCGCCGGTAACTGCCTAAGAGCACAGCTGAAGAAGGGCGCAAAGGTTCCCAGCCCCGAGGCGATGGACACTTGATAGTGCCTAAAACCGCTGGGTGTAACGATAATAATTTTTTAAAAGAATATTAGAAATAATAGTAATAAAGAGGTCTCTGTGTTGGGTCTTTTCTGTGTGTTCAAATAAATTTTAGCAAATATCGTGGTATCGAGTTGATCTCAACCTATCCGATTCCAGACCTTCTTTTCAATAACAGAAATCTGAAATGAAATTATAATTATCTTCAGCTAAAATTAGTAACTAATATCACATGCCTACACACATAATTTTTAAATCAATATACACGACGATGCTTCAACTTTAAGGAAACAATGAAGGGACGTAATTTATAACAAAGTAGTATTTTTCTCCTAATGAAATGCAGACCAATGAAGGGATCAGATGCTTGCATCTATCTATGTGGAAACCCCTCAAATGCATATTCAGATGATGCGCTTCATTGCTGACAAAGTATCAGTTGTATAAGCAACAAATAGCAGAGCAAGGTAGCTGATGTGGTTTTCCAAATTTGTGGCTAACTCTCCATAAAGTTCCAAACAAACAAAACATAATATACCCTCTGTGTACTATCCATGGAGAATTCAATCTCTATCTAAAGGATTTAAAATATATATTTTAGGGTTCATAAAGATACTAAGAGTATAAGGTTAGATCATTATTAGCAGGCATGTCACCTACATGAATATTCCAGCAGAACTGTTGAAAATCCTGCAAGAAGTATAACTATTGATCCCTTGTACGGACCTGTTCCTTGCATTGCAGACTACATAGCATTCGTAGCCCCAGTCCAATAAAGACCAGTAATGCTCTCACCTTCCTAGTCAGGGTTACAAACAAAAAGCATACCCATAAATTTGTAAAACACTCAAAGGTAAGCTGTAGTAGTCCACTCTCACATTGCTATAAATATATACCTGAGACTGAGTAATTTATAAAGAAAAGGGGTTTAATTGGCACTTGGTTCCACAGGCTGTACACGAAGCATGATGCTGGCATCTGCTCCACTCCTGGGGAGGCCTCAGGAAATGGACAGTTGTAGCAGAAGGGGAAGCGGGAGTGCAGCTATCACATATCCGGAGTAGGAGGAAGAGAGAGGGTGCAGGGAGGTGCCACACACTTTTTTTTTTTTTTGATCTGTCAATTTTATTAGTCTTTGCAGACTCAGATTTTGGCTTAATTTTCTCTGTTGCATTTTCTTCCTATTTCATTGGTGACTACTCTTTATTATTTTTATTTCTCTGCTTCTTTGGATTTAATTTGTTTTTCAGCTTCTTGAGATTGATACTTAAGTAATTTTTAATCTTTTTCATTTCTAATAGTCACACCTAATGCTATATATTTTCCTCTAAGAATGAGTCCTCATATGTTGAATCCTGCATGAGTTGATGTGTTGCGTTTTTATCATCACTCAGTTCAAAACTCTCTAATATCCATTATAATTTCTAGTTTGATGCCTGGTTATTTAGAAGTGTATTGCTTAAATTCCAATCAATTAGTTAAGGGATATTTTAGTTTTATTTTGAATTCTTAATTCCTTTTTTTTTTTTTTTTTTGTTACAATCTCGTACTCTGGGAATTAACTCCTATTTTAATTCCGCTTTAGTCAGAGAACATGCTCTTTATGATTTCCATTTTGAATTTGGTGAGACTTACTCTAGGATCCACTATAGGGTTAAGTTTTACAAATTACATGTGTACTTGAAAAATGCATATTCTGAAGTTTTGGGAGGGGTAGAGATCTATGTGTATCAATTAGGTCAAATTTATAAATTATGTTTTCCAGCTCTTGGAATATTTTATGCCTACTGATTTTTTTGGACTGCTTGTTATATTAGTTAATGTGATTGCAGCTTTGTCTATTTCTCCTTTAAGTTGTTGGCTTTTAAAGTTTATATATTTTGAGGCTGGTTATTAAGCAAATAAACATTTAGGATTCTTATGGTTTTCTGCTATCATGACCCTTTTATCATTATGAAATGTCCCTATTTATCTCTCTGTAATATTATAATGCTTCTTGTGTTAATAGCTATTTTTTTGATATTAATATTGCTACCCAGCTATCTTTTGGTTTGATATTTTATCTTCCATTTTTGCCTTCTTTTAGATTTAATAAGTATTTTTCATTATTCCATTTCTCCCTTTTCTTAGTTGTTAGTTATATACTATTTCATGATTCCTTTAGTGATTACCTAAATGATGGCAATATGCAACCTTGATTTGCCACCATTAATTCGTTATTTTACCACTGCCTGGACAATGGAAGAATATTACAGTTTTTAAACTCTCTTTGTCAGCACCTCACCCCCTGAATTATCCCTATAGTTTACATTTCAGAAGTCATTACTATTACTGTTTTGAATAGTCAATATTTATGTAGTTTCACTTACATATTTACCATTTCCAGTGGTACTCTTCATTATTTTTTGCAGTATTGGGATTTTATCTGGCATCATTTTTTTTAACCTGAAGAACCCTCTTTAATATTTCTTTTGACATGGGTCTACTGGAAACAATTTATATTAGTTTTGTTTATCTGAAAACATCTTTATTTTGCCTTCATTTCTTAAGGATATTTCCACTGTGTAAAATTCTGGATTTGTGATTATTTAAAGCATATAAAAGATGTTATTCCATTATTTTCTTGCTTCCATTGTTTCTTTTGAGAAGTCAGCTTATATTATGTTAAAGTTTGATTTTTTTCTCAAGCTGCTTTTAAGCTTTTCCTTCTATCTTTTGTTTTTTACTAAAATTTTCCTAAATTGTGAATTCCTTTGTGTATATCCTGTTGGCATTAACAGTGCTCTTGGGTCAGTGGTTGTTTCGTCAGGAAATTTTTAGCAGAGTCTCTTCTTGTTTCTGTCTCATTTTCTCAATGGTCTTGTTGAAGTCCAATTATTCCATTTACTATGTTAGACTTTTTCAGTTTCTTCAAATATCTGTCATGCTTTTTCTTTTTTTCTTTTGAGGCAGAGTCTCACTCTGTTGCCCAGGCTGGAGTGCAGTGGCCTGATTACAGCTCACCGCAGCCTCAGCCTTCTGGGCTCAAGCAATCCTGATCCTCCTGCCTTAGCTTCCTCAGTAGCTAGGACTACAAGTGTACCACCACACCTGACTAATTTTTAAATTTCTTGTACAGATATGGTCTCGTTTTGCTGCCCAGGCTGGTCTCAAACTCCTGGACAAGTGATCCTCTCACCTCAGCCTCCCAAAGTGCTGGGATTACAGATGTGAGCCACCATGCTTGGCCAGTAATGCTTTTTTGTTTGTTCATTTTTAGTTATTTTTCTGTGCATAACTTTTGTTATTCATTTATTTAGATTTTTTAGGAAAACCAGCAGCAGAACACTCAAGATCAACAATAATAAAGAACAGTTACCTCATTTCTATTTGATTTTTACAGAGACTTTTTGCCAAGATTACTAAGACTAGTACCTTCTATGACACCCCAACTCTGACAAGAGGCAGGAACCACTAATATACGTTCTCCTCTCCCTTATTTGGAGATAAATTCAGATACATTAAACTGCAAGGAAGCCTTGTACAGCTCTAAAATATACAGTAAAAATAGTCATTATATCAATGTATGGGTGAGTTTATGATATGGTTAGGATCTGTGTCCGTGCCCAAATCTCATGTTAAATTATAATCCCCAATGTTGGAGGAAGGGCCTGGTGGGAGGTGACTGGATCATGAGGGCAGAGTTCTCATGAATAGTTTGACACCATTTCTGCCTTGGCACTGTATAGTGAGTGAGTTATCGTGAGATCTGGTTTTTTAAAAGTGTGTGGTAGATCATGAGGTCAGGAGTTTGAGACCAGTGTGACCAACTTGGTGAAACCCCGTCTCTACTAAAAATACAAAAATTATCCTGGCATGGTGGCATTTGCACCTGTAATCCCAGCTACTCGGGAGGCTGAGGCAGGAGAATCTCTTGAACCTGGGAGGCAGAGGTTGCAGTGAGCTGAGATTGCGCCACTGCACTCCAGCCTGGGTGACAGTGCGAGGCTCCCTCTCAAAAGAAAAATAACCAAAAAAAGAAAAGAAATATTTGCATATTTTACAGAACATGATGATATTCTATATTACGCTGGCAACTTCGTCTTTATTAAATTAAGTTCATGAAAAAGATTCCATTAAAAAAGCCAGAATGCAAGCTACACAAATGAGAGAAAATATTTGCGATACATGTATTTGACAAGGAACTCCTATTCAGATTGTGTAAAGAAATCCTTCAAATCAATTAGACAAAGGCAATTCACAAAAAACTCAAAGTTGGGAGAAGAAAAGTGGAAAAAAGAGTTGAATAAACATTTCACAAAAGAGAATATTCAAACAACCAAAACCTATACAAGACAGTGCTCAACCTCATTGGCATTAGAGAAATGCAAATCCAAATAATCATGACATATTACTACATATACAGAAAGAAAGGCTAAAATTCTCCCTCAAAAAAAAAAAAAGAAAAGAAAAGAAAAGAAACCTTGACAATAACAAAGATTGGCAAAAATGTTAACACTGGAACTCTCATACACTGTTTTTTAATTTATTTATTTAGTTAGTTAGTTTTTTTATTTCAATTTTTTTGGAATCCCAGTGGTTTTTGGTTACACAGATAAGTTCTTTAGAGGTGAATTCTCAGATTGTAGTACACCCACCACCCAAGCAGTGTATACTGTACCCAACATGTAGTCTTTTATCCCTCACTCCCTCCCAACCTTCCCCCGACCACTGCGAGTCCCCGAAGTCCATTATATCACTCATGCCTTTGTGTCCTCATAGCTTAGCTCCCACATACAATCAAATATTGTATCCCACATACAATATTTGATTTTCCATTCCTGAGTTACTTCATTTAGAATAATGGCCTCCAGCTCCATCCAAGTTGCTACAAAAGACATTATTTCTTTCCTTTCTATGGCTGAGAAGTATTTAATGGTGTATATATAGCACATTTTCTTTATCCACTCATTGGTTGACAGACACTCAGGTTGGTTCCATATCTTTAAAATTCCAAGTTGTACTGCTGTAAACATGCATGTGAATGTGTCTCTTTGATACAATGACTTCTTTTCCTTTGGGTAGATACCCAGTAGTGAGACTGCTGGATCAAATGGTAGTTCTACGTTTTAGTTCTTTAAGGAATCTCCATACTGTTTTCCACAGTGGCTGTACTAATTTATGTCCCCACCAACAGTGTAAAAGTGTTCCCTTTTCACCACATCTACTCCAACATCTATTGGTTTTTGACTTTTAAATTATGGCCATTCTTGCAGGAAGAAGATGGTATCTCATTGTGGTTTTAATTTGCATTCTCTGATAATTAGTGATGTTGAGCATTTTTTCATATGTTTGTTGGCTGTTTGTATATCTTCTTTTGAGAAATGTCTATTCACGTCCTTTGCCCATTTTTTAATGGGATTATTTGGTTTTTTTTCTTGCTGATTTGTTTGAGTTCTTTGTAGATTCTGGATACTAGTCCTTTGTCAGATGTATAGTTTGCAAATATTTTCTCCCACTCTGTGGGTTGTCTGTTTACTCTGCTGATTACTCTTTTGCTGGACAGAAGCTTTTAGTTTAATTAGGTACTATTTATTTATTTATTTATGTTGTATTTGCTTTTGGGGTCATAGCTATGAATTCTGTGAATATTCTAAAACTTCTGGCATTTAGTATCACCTGTTTTCAGGAGATACTGACTCCTATGGCAATTCCCAGATTTCATTCAGAGGAATTTTACTCTCAAGACATTAGTAATGCTGCAGAGCATCATTAGGAAGACACTGATTTGTTTGATTAGAGGAGTAAATGTCCTTATACCGAGTACCAACTGCATAATGTATGGGACCCACTGCAAAATGAAAAAATACTAAGAATTTCAAGACAGCAATGGCACAGTATTAAACCAAGCAAGGAGTTACGCTAAGAGTAGGGTTCTGTGCAACAGCACAGGTTGCATGTCTTTGAAGTTGGCTCTCCTTGTATCCACCTGCTATGCTTTGAATGTTTGTCCTCTCCAAAACTCAAGTTGAAATTTAATTGCCATTGTAATCGTATTAAAATGATGGCCCTTTGAGAGTTGATTAAGCTATGAGGGCTTTGCCCTCATGGGTGGGATTAATACCTTCAAAAGTGGGCTTTGAAAAGTGTACTCTGTCTTTCTTTGCTCTTCCACTCTTCTGCCACGTGAGGAGCAGTGTTTTTCCCCTCTGGAGAATGCAGCACTCAAGGCACCATCTTGGAAGCAGAGGCTGGGCCCTCATCAGACACTAAACCCATTGGCACCTTGATTTTGGACTTCCCAGCCTCCAGAACTGTAAGAAATAAATTTCTGTTCTCTACAAATTATCTAGTTTTAACTATTCTGTTATAGCAGCACAAAATGTACTAAGATACTACCAAAAGGCCACAAGTTTATATATTTTTTGTAATTTTTATTCATTTATGTAGCAGAGACAAGGTTTTGCTATGTTAGCAAGGCTGGTCTTGAACTCCTGGCCACAAGTGATCCACCCACCTCCACCTCCCAAAGTGCTCAGATTACAGGTGTGAGCCAACATACCTGACTGGCCAAGAGTTTATGAATTCCAGTACAGAATGACTGGAAGCTCTAAGGGAAAAATTATACTCTTATGCATCAACCTGAAGAACCTGCCTCAGTGATTTCAATGCAGAAAAATGATCTGTCTGTGTTCAAACTTATCTCCTTAACCAAGGAATCTATGTCTACCTTACTAGTTGTTGAGAATGGATGGGTTCTCCCAGACTATCATACATGCGTAGGAAGTCCAAGGAGGGTTCCTGCTAGACATCATATGAACTGGAGAAAACAATCTATGGCCGTATATTCTTCCTGATATCAGTTCTTTGGGCCCCTAAACAGCGGAAACAAGACTCTTGGAAGGTAGAAGTACAAGACTGAACCCTTAACCAATATATAGGTACTATGCAAATGATTTGAAGTGGGCCATACACAAAGAGATAGCACTTCTTGTGCTACCATTAAGAACTCCAATAAACTTTTGAGGGATGCTTATAAAAATACAATATATAAAATTCACTTGAATATATGCTATCCTTGAAATAGAGTTAAGCCTATGTGGAAAAAACCTTTGAATTTGAAATAAGATTCTGAAATGTACAAAATAGAACTCAAGATTTCAGGTGGATATCTCACTTGAACCAACTAGATGTCTGGAGGTGGGAAGTTCTGCTTGTAAAATGACACTGCCTGTAAGGTGATTATTTCCCAGTGGAAGTTGAGCCAGACCTTTAACTTGGCAGCTGGAGCTTGGTATACTAAATGTCCTTGTGATTGAATATAGCAGGTACCTCATTACACCTAGGACTAAGCATTCTGCTTGAAATGATGGTATCCTCATTGTGAAAATAAAGTACTGTTTCCTTATCCAAGCCAAGAAGAGGCACTACTGATAATCCAGGAGAAAAGAGGGTGGTCCTCTCAGTGGATGCAATATTATATATGGTAGTCAGGATAAACTAAGTGCTGTAACAAACCTTCAAATCTCATGGGGTTAGGATAAGGTAAGTTTATGCCTCATTTATGTCATAGTAGAGTCAAGTGTTTGGTGGGAGAGTATGGCATACTGTATTTTTAAAATTGATCATGACAATGCCATCAAAACCTTATGTTCTTTTACAATGTGACTTTACTACTCCCCAATCAAGATACACAGTTTATATTCCCATTGAATAAAGGAAAGGCCTGTGACTACTTTGATCAATAAAATATGGTGGAAATGATGTTGTGCCACTCCCGGCATAGTCTTAACTGCTTCCAATTCTTGACTCTTGGAATGCACATGTATGGGGTTCTTCCTCTGGAACCCAGTCACCAGACTAAGAGAATTTCATGCCACATGGAGAAGCCATGTGTAAGCCCTCCAGTTGACATCCCAGTTGGGTTTCCACCACATAGCCAGCATTATCTGCTATCCATGTGAGTGGACCTTCTCGGTCATTCACCCAGTTGAGCCATCAGATGACTGCAGCCATCTGTACTATCCAACAAGTGCTGTCAATGGCAAGAGAGATATCAAGCAAGAGCCACTAGCTGAGCCCAGTGAACTCAGAGAGTCATAAGATATAATAAAAGATTGTTGTATAAGCCACTAACTTTTGGGCTGGTTTATTATGCAACATGAGAGAATCAGAACAATGACCCTTCATGTGGTAGTTCAGGAACCTAACATCTATTTTGTGACTCAGCTACTTTTGACATATGGCAACCAAAGTTAGCATAGAAATGGATATGAAGAATGTAGAGGATTATACAAAGAGTTATACAGTATGGTCTAGAAGAAAGCACATTAATTCTGTCCACGTTGCACAAATTAAAACTAAGTCATACTACCCTAACCTAACTGCAGAGAAGCTGAGAAATAGTCTAGGCTGTGTGCCTAGAAGGAAAAACAAATGGTTGATGAAGACATTGCATTTTCTCTACCAAAATACCCCTAAAAAAGATTTATCTCCCTAGTAAGAAACCATACATAACTTTGACACACACAAAATTTAACTTAAAATGGGTCAGTAACTTAAATGTAACGCTTAACAAAAGAAAACTTCTAGAAGAAAACATAGGAGAAAATCTTCGTTGGTCTTGGGTTAGGCAAAGATTTCTGAAACAAGACACCAAATACAAAATCTATAAAATGAAAAATTGATAAATTACACTTGATGAAAATTAGAAACTTTTGCTCTCCAAAAGACACCATTAAGTGATTGAAAACAAGCCACAAGCCTGAGAAAATATTTGCAACTCATATCTGATAAAAGACTTGTATCAAGAATCTATAAATAAATCCTAAAACTCAAAAATAAGAAAACAAATAACCCAACATTTAAAAACGAGCAAAAGATTTGAACAGATACCTCACCAAAGAAGATATGTGGATGAAAGATAAGTACATACAACTATGCTCAATTTGTCATAAATGCAAACTTAAATCCCAATGAAATATCACCATATACTTATAAGGGCTGATTTTCTTTTTTTTTTTTTTTTTTTTTTTTTTTTTTGAGACAGGGTCTCAGTCTGTTGTACAGGCTGGAGTGCAGTGGTGCCATCTGGCTCACTGCAACCTCCACCTCCTGGGTTCAAGTGATTCTCCCATCTCAGCCTCCCAGGCAGCTGGGATTACAGGCACGCACCACCATGCCCAGCTAATTTTTGCATTTTTAGTAGAGACAGGGTTTCATCATGTTGGCCAGGCTGGTTTCAGACTCCTAACCTCAAGTGATCGCCCTGCCTTGGCCTCACAGAATGCTGGGATTACAGGTATGAGCCACCACACCTGGCCAATGACTGAAGTTTTAAAATCTGACCATACCAAGTGTGAGGAAGACAAGGAGCAACATACACAGTCACATACCACTGGTAGGAATGTAAAATCATACAATACGTTGGAATACAATATAATGGCTTCTTAAAATGTTGAACATATATCAACCATATAATTCTATGTTCCAACACCATGTACCCAACAGAAAGGCAAGCATACATCCAGACAAATACTTGTATGCCAATGTTTATAGCATTATGTTTACTCAAACTATAAACAAACCAAATGACCATCAACATGTGTATGAAATGAGTAAACCTATTCTGGTATTTCCATATAGTAGAATACTGCTCAGCAATAAAAGAAATAAACCAATGATGTACATAACGATATGGTTAAATCCCAAAATAATTGTAATGAGTGAAAAATGCCAGTCAAAAAAGTGCACAGAGTATACAGTTCTCTTTATATAAAGTTCTGGGGGGTCTGATTCAAGATGTCTGACTGGAAGCAGCTAGTTCATGCCTGTCTCACAGAAAAGAAATGAAGTAGAAGTAAATACTAACTCTTCAGGTGTACTGTACTAATCCATTCTCACACTGCTATAAAGACACTAACTGAGACTGGGTAATTTATAAAGGAAGGAGGCTTAATGGACTCATAGTTCTGCATGGCTGGAGAGACCTGAGGAAACTTACAGTTATGGTGGAAGGGGAAGGAGAAGCAAGTACTTTTTCACAAAGTGGCAGGAGAGAGTGCACAGGGAAAACCACCACTTTTAAACCATCAGATCTCATGAGAACGCTCTCACTGTCATGAGAACAGCATGGGGAAAACTGCCCCCATGTTCCAGTCACCTCCCACGAAGTCCCTCCCTCAGCATGTAGGAATTATAATTCAAGATGAGATTTGGGTGGGGACACAAGTCCAAACTATATCATGCATCATCTAAGAAATCACTCTGGGATTCATTAAGGAAGCTACTATACCTATGGAGGGCAGAAAGGACTGAAGCCAGGCAACTGCCCACCCAGCACTGGCGGGAACCTGGAGGAAGCTCCCTAGCCTGGGGAAAGGATGAGCAAGTGAGGGTCTCCAGGAGATCCCCACTTCTGCCATGGGTCCTTGCAATCCTGGGCACAAAAGACCCTCCTTGACTACCCCTAGGCCTCTAGACTAACACAGAGAGCCTCCCGGCATCTGTGCAGAGGCACTTCCCCAGCTCACATGGAACCCCACAGGCATTTGATCCCTGGGCATCCCAGTACCAGCTACCCCTACCCCACCAATAAAGGAAACAAGGTTCTTTTGCACACCCCTGGGAGAGATGCCAAAGCTGCAAAACTGAGGAGTGGCCAGATTGCATACTGCATTACCTCCAACTCCACGGCTCCTTGCCAGTCAGGGCTTGCTGGCTTGGGCCACCTGCACAGCCACCCTGCCCCTGCCTGAATACTACAGTCAGAGCTCTGCATTCCTCTGGGTGCAAAACTCCTAGATATAGCTAACAAGTGCTTTGTACAGCCATTATTGTTGCCTCTGCCCCTGCTACCCCCAGGCAAGGAGGGGCCAAGGAGTCTGGGCACTTCTGTGTGCCTCCAGCATGAACATAACAGCTGAGATATGGAGGAACAGTGGGCACACTGCACACCCCACAACGCTTCATCTCTGCTGCTCCCTGCCAAATGGGGCTTGCTACCTTCCGGCCCCCCAATGCAAACACCCAGCCCCTGCCTGGACTCACTCAACTGTCGCAGCTCTTTGCTCATCTGAGTGTATAACTCCCAGAGGTAGCTGACAGGCCCTTTTCAGTCATGGCTACCACTCCCTTCCCCCCTGCTTCCCCCAGGCTAAGAGGGAATGAGGAGCTAGGGCACTTACATGTGCCACAACTGAGATACAAATGAACAGCAAGTAGGCTGCACTCCCCATGACTCCCCACCTCAGCTGCTCCCCATCAAACAAGGCTCACTGTCTTCTAACCCCCAGTGCAGTCTTCTTGCCCCTGCCTGGACATCTGGCTGTAGCTCAGTTCCTCTGCAAGCCCGATTTTCTGAGGCCAGAAACAAGCTTCTGGCAGTTGCCACTATCAAGGCCTCTGCCACTACCACTCCCAGGTCAGCACAAGAGAAACACTGGCACCCTTGTGTGTCCCCAACAGTGAAATCCAGTGTTACTTATATAGAAGGGAAGTGTGAGTGTGCCACACACTCCACAGCTGCCAGTCTCCATTGCTCCAGCTGAGGGGTCCTGCCCTCCCCCAGCTGCTCTGTCTCTGCCTGAACATTTCAGCTGCGGCCCAGAGCTCTCCTGAGAACACAATCCCCACAGACCTGTGATCTTCCCCTGGGCTCCCACTGTCTGGGTGTTCTGCCTGCCCCCACCTGAGAGTTTTGTGAGTGACCCAGGGTCCAGTTCACCCTTCCCCATAACAGCCAGCACCTGCACTCTGGGCTAACCCAACCCTTGTCCAGCCCCACAGGACTCATACGTTCACACACACTGTCCAGTGGGCCATCTAGGGGCCTGGGAACTGGGGAACTACCTAGCACACTTCAACACAGTGAGCACCTGATCAGCTCACCAGAGCATGAGATTGGTTTGACACAATCAGCCAACACCACTACAACCAACACCCTCCTGCACGGGCCCAAAGATGGGGGCCCTACCTCTACACAAAGCAGCAACATTACCACA
Organism: Rhinopithecus bieti; assembly: GCF_001698545.2. NCBI lineage: Eukaryota > Metazoa > Chordata > Mammalia > Primates > Cercopithecidae > Rhinopithecus > Rhinopithecus bieti. The sequence continues at coordinate 1,897,537 of NW_016803181.1, forward strand.
CCAGAGAACAGGTGAGCCATAAAGCTATCTGTGTCAGGCTGAGTGAGGAGTTAATGCCCTGAAACCACACCCGTGGAGAGTTGCAAAAAGGGTTTTCCCATGGCTCTCAACCACATTGTGGTCCAGAGAGAGACTTTAGCGTGCATATGAACAGGAAGTCATGAGCCCCAAGACAGGGTTATGATAGGGAAATAGATCATATTCCTGTCTTTCTAGGATGTGGAGCCGGTGCAGCCCCCTCACCACCTGCAGAGACCTCAGCACATATCACCAGGAGCTCCTGCCAGCCACCCTCATCAGGGCTGGTCCCTGTGTTTGCCACTGGGGAATTTGTGGGTAAGCCAGGAGGTTCGGCTCTGCCCAGCGGTCTCCACCCCTTCCCCCACCACCCCTATTGCAGAACAGGAAGTTCAAGACATCTGGCACTTCACTGTCCAGCCTATCACCTGAAACAACAGAGAACACCTCACAGTAAACAAAGATCGGTTACATATCCAGCTGCTCGGGCGTGCCACAGCTGACTCTTACCCATCAGCGCCGTCTACTGGCCTGCAAATGGAACTACATAGCTCAATATGAAACCTGCCAAAAGAAGCGCAGAGGGTGTATTGAGAAACAAAGCCCAGAAACCCTACCCAACATACTCTACAGTCACACTCCCTAGGGAAGCTGGAGAAGGGGAAGAAAAACATTCTATCTGAACAAAAATGACTTCAAAATTAGGAGTGGCAGCCTCTCCAGGTGAGAAAGAACAAGCATAAAAATTCTGGCACCATGAGAAATCTGAATGTTGTGGCACCATCAAAGGATCACACTAGCTCTCCAGCAATGGCTCCTAACAAAAATGGAAATTCAGAAATGACAGATAAAGAATGGATTCAAAGGAAGTATTAATTCAGATTTTGTAATTCAATTCGAAATATGAATTGCAAGGAAACTCAACAAGATCCAAGACAAGGTCGAAAATCAACACAAAGAAACTACAAAAGCAATCTAGGAAATGAAGGCAGAGATTTAAAAAACATCTTTAAAAAAATCAACCAGAAACTTCTGGAATTGAAAACTTCACTTAAGGAATTTCAAAATACAGTTGAAATCCTTATCAATAGACCAGACCAGGCAAATAAAACAACTTCAGAACTCAGAGACAAGTGTTTTGAACTAACCTAGTTATACAAAAGTAAAGAAAAAAGAAATTAAAAATTAGCCAGGCATGGTGGTGCACACCTGTGGTCTCAGCTGCTTGGGGGGCTTGAACCTGGGACATTGAGACTGCAGTGACTACTGCTCTACAGTCTGGATGACACTGGAAGACCTTGTCTCAAAAAAGAGAGAGAAAAGAAAAGAAAAAAGAATTTTTAGAAATGAAAAAAGCCTTAGAGAAAGATGGGTTTATGGGAAGTGACCAAACCTGTGACTTATTACTATTTCTGAGAGAGAAGGAGAAAAAGTAAACAACTCAGAAAACATATTTGAGGGAATAATTCAGGAAAATTTCCCTAATCTTGCTAGAGAGGTAGATATCCAGATACAAGAAATCCAGAGAACACCTGCAAGATACTATGCAAAACAAACATTGCCAAGGCATACAGTCACCAGACTATCAAAGGTCAACACTAAAGAAAAGAATCTTAAAGGCAGCTATAGAAAAAGGTCAAATCACCTACAAACGGAAACCTATTAGACAAACAGACAGACCAGTAGACAGACTTCTCAGCAGAAACCCTACAAGCCAGAAAAGACTGGGGACCTATTTTTAGCCTCCTTAAAGATGAAAAATATATCAGCTAAGAATTTTATATCCTGACAAATTAAACTTCATAAATGAAGAAGAAATAAAAACTTTCCCAGATAAGCAATTGCTAAGAGAATTTGTCACCACTAGACTACTCCTACAAGAAATGCTCAAATAAGTTCTCAACATGGAAATGAATGGATGATACTCACCATCAGCAAAGGAAACGTTAAGTGCAAAGTTCACAGATCCTGTAAAGCAACTACACAATAGAAACTCCAAAGCAACCAGCTAACGACACTATGTCAGGAACAAAACCTCACATGTCAATATTAACCTTAAATACAAATGACCTAAATGCTCCCACTTAAAATATAAACTGACAAATTTTAATTAAAAAAAAGACCTAGCCATCTGCTGCCTACAAGAGACCAACCTACTGACTAATGACACATTTAGACTCAAAAGCAAAAGGGTGGAAAAAGATACATCATGCAAATAGAAAAGAAAAGCAAGCAGGAATAGCCATCCTCATATCAGATAAAACGACTTTAACCCAACAACAGTAAAAAAGACAAAGAAGAAATATTTACTATCCTAAATATAGATGCACAACAATGGAGCACCTAGATTCATAAAATAAATACTACCAGGCCAGTGAAAAACAGATTGATAGCAATGCAATAATAATGAAGGACTTCAACACTCTCACTGACGTCACTAGATAGATCATCAAAGCAGAAAGTCAACAAAGAAACTGTGACCTTAAACTGGACTATAGACCAACTGGATCTAAGAGACATCTACAGAATAGTCTACCCAAAACTACACAATATACATTTGAAGAAGGAATTAATGGAATCAACTATAACCTAATAGTAGTAGTAATAGAAATTTTATAATCCTCTTAAAGTTGCTGCAAAGTATGAGCCCCTCTTATACTCAAGTTAAAAGGGAATATTAACAGCTTGTCTTCTCTCTGTGGATAGTGGACCTTATCTATACTCCCCAACTCCACGTTCCTCAAAGTTTATTACAGGCCCAGTGAGTTCCTGCTTGACTACAGGGTAACAAGACTGATAAGTTTAGGTTGCAAGTCATGTCTTCCTCAAATTGTAAGAAACGTTGCAATGCCACCTTTGTTTCTTGCTTCTGTAACTTTCTTCCAGTCTCTCATAGTTCCTGCCTTAAGATGTTTAAAAGTAGGAAAAGCCCTTTGTTCCAGGCTCAGACTTTCTGGATATATGTCCGGCTGGGCCAGTGATCACCTAAATAGACCCTCCTGAACCTTCTTTCAGTCTCTCCAGTCTTTGATTGTCCCTCAACACATTCTTTTTACCTGTGCATGGAACATTCCCCAAAACTGACCATAGGCTTGGTCATAAGGCAAATCTTAATACATTTTAAAAAATTAAAATCACGGTCAGGCGCGGTGGCTCACACCTGTAATCCCAGCACTTTGGGAGGCCGAGGCAGGTGTATTACAAGGTGAACCATTCGAGACCAGCCTGGCCAACACAGTGAAACCCCATCTCTACTAAAAATACAACAAATTAGCTGGGCATGGTGGTGGACACCTGTAATCCCAGCTACTCGGGAGGCTGAGGCAGAAGAATCACTTGAACCTGGGAGGCAGAAGTTGCAGTGAGCCGAGATCATGCCACTGCACTCCAGGCTGGGGAACAGTTCAAGACCCCATCTCAAAAAAAAAAAAAAAAAAAAAAAATCATATCAAACATCTTGTCAGACCACAGGGAAATAAAATTACAAATTAAAACCAAGAGGAACTCTCAAAACTACACAAGTATATGGAAAATAAAATACTTTCTCCTGAATGACTTTTAGGTAAACAGTGAAATCAAGGCAGGAATAAAAAAAATTCTTTAAAACAAATGAAAACAGAGACACAACATACCAAAACCTCTGGGATATAGCAAAGGCAGTGTCAAGAGGAAAGTTTTGAAAATTAAATGCCTCCATCAAAAATAGAGAAAAATCTCAAATTAGCAACCTAATAGAGAAACCTGAAAAAAATCAAACTTAAAATTAGCAGAAGAAAAGAAATAACAAAGATCAGAGTAAAACTAAATGAGATTGGGACCAAAAAAAGATACAAAGCATCAATAAAAAGAAAAAGTTGGTTCTTTGAAAGGAAAAATGGAATTGACAGACTGCTAGCTAGACTAAGCAAAAGAGAGAAGATCCAAATAAGTACAATCAGAAATGAAAAGGGTGACACCACAACTAATACCAGAAAATACAAAAGATCATCCAAGACTATTATGGATACATCTATGCACATAAACTACAAAACCTAGAGGAAACTGATAAATTCCTGGAAAGATACAACCTCCTAAGATTGAATCAGGAAGAAACAGAAACCCTGAACGAGACCAATAACATGTAATGAAATTGAATCAGTAGTTAAAAATCTCCCCTCACAAAAAAAGAAAAAGAAAAAAAAACCCAGGACCAGATGGATTCACAGCTGAATTTTACCAGAAGTACAAAGAAGAGTTGGTTCCACTCTTACTAAAACTATTCCAAAATATTGAGGAGGCGAGCTCTGTTCGTAACTCATTCTACAAATCCAGTATCATTCTGATAACAAAATCAGGCAAGGACACAACAAAAAATGAAAACTATAGGCCAATATCCATGGTAAACATAGATGCAAAAATCCTTGTCAACAAAATACTAGCAAACTGAACCCAACAGCACATTAGAAGATGATTCACCACACTCAAGTGGGCTTTATTTCAGGAATGCAAGGATAGTTCCACATAGATAGATCAATAAATGTGATCCACCACACAAACAGAACTAAGAACAAAAACCATTGTGATCATCTCAATACATGAGGAAAAAGTATCCAATAAACTCCAAGATTCATTTATGATAAAAACTCTCAACAAACTGGGCATAGGTGGAACATACCTCAAAATAATTAGAGCCATCTACAACAATTCCACAGCCAATATCACACTGATTGGGGAAAAATTTTAAGCATTTCTTCTTAGAACTGGAACAAGAAAAGGATGTCCACTCTCATCACTCCTACTCAACATTGTATGAGAAGTCCTAGCCAGAGCTATCAGACAAGAAATAGAAATAAAAGGCACCCAAATTGGAAAAGAGAAAGTCAAATTATCTTTGTACACTGATGACATGATCATATACCTAGAAAACACTAGAGACTTCTCTAGAAGATTTCTGGACTTGATTAGCAACTTTGGTAAAGTCTCAGCATACAAAATCAACATACAAAAATCAGTAGCACTTCGATATACCAACAATGTTCAATCTGAGAATCAAATTAATAACTCAATCCTATTTACAATAGCCACACACAAAAATAAAACATCTAGCAATACATTTAACTAAGGAGGTGAAAGATCTCTACAAGAACTAGAACACATGGATGAAAGAAATTGTAGATGACATAAATAAATTTTTTAAAATCCCACACTTGGCCAGGCATGGTGGTTCATGTCTGTAATCCCAGTACTTTGAGCGGCTGAGGCAGGAGGATTGCTTGAGCCCAGGAGTTTGAGACCAGCCTAGGCAACATAGTGAGGCCTCATCTCTACAAATAATAATAATAATAATAATAATAATAATAATAATAATAATAATAAATTAGCCAGGCATGGTAGTGTACACCTGTGATCCCAGCTACTCAGGAAGCTAAGGTAGGTAGGAGGATTCCTTGAGCCTGGGAGGTAGAGGCTACAGTGAGATGTAATCATGCCACTGTACTCCAGTTGGGCAACAGAACGAGACCCTGGCTAAAAAAAACAAAAACGAAACAAACAAACAAAAAAAAAAATGCTCATGGATCAGAAGAATCAATATCATTAAAATGGCCATATTACCAAAAGCAATCTACAAATTCAATGCAATTCCTATCAAATTACCAAACTCATTTTTTTACAGAACTGTAAAAAACAATCCGAAAGCTCATATAGAAATCCCCAAAAAGCCCAAATAGCCAAAGCACTCGTAAGCAGAAAGAACAAATACAGTCATCCCATTGTCTGATTTCAAATTATGCTACAAGGCTATCGTAAGTAAAAAAGCAACGGTACCGGTACAAAAAGACACATAGATCCATAGAGGAGAAGTGAGAACTCAGACATAAAGCCACATATCTACAATCAACTGATCTTCAATAAAGCTGACAAAAATAAACAATGAGGAAAGGACACCATATTCAATAAATGATGCTGGGAAAATTGGTTAGCCACAAGCTGAAGAACGAAACTGGACCTTCATCCTTCACCATATACAAAAATTAACTCTAGATGGATGAAACATCTAAATGTAAGACCTGAAACTATAAAAATCCCAGACAAAACTTAGGAAAACCCTTCCAGACATTGGCTTAGGCAAAGAATTTATAGTGAGGAGCCCAAAAGCAAACACGACAAAAACAAAAATAGACCAATGAGACTTAATCAAACTAAAAAGTTTCTGCACAGCAAAACAAATAATCAATGGATAAATAGAAAATCTAAAGAAAGGAAGAAAATATTTACAAATTACGCCTCTGACAAAGGATTAATAATCAGAACCTATAAGGAACTCAAACAACCCCAAGGAAAAAACAAATAACCCCATTAAAAACTGAGCAAAGAACATGAACAGACATTTTCCAAAAGAAAACATAGAAGTGGTCAACAAATACATGAAAAAATGCTCAACATCAACTAATCATTACAGAAATGCAAATTAAAACCACACTGAGATACCATCTTACACGAGTCAGAATGGCTATTATTAAAAAGTGAAAAAACAACAGAAGGTGTGGATGCAGAGAAAAGGGAATGCTCATACACAGTTGGTAGAATGTAAATTAGTTTAACCTCTATGGAAAACAGAATGATGATATTTCAAAAAACTAAAATCAGAACTACCATTTGATCCAGCAATCCCATCACTAGGTATCTACTCAAAGAAAATAAATCATTATATAAAAACATACCTGCACACGTATGTTTACGGCAGCACCATTTACAATCGTAAAGTCATGAAACCAACTTAAGTGTCCAGCAACAGTTGATTGGATAAGGAAAATGTGGTAGATAAATACCATGGAATGCTACATAGCCGTAACAAAGAATAAAGTCATGCCTTTGCAGCAACATTGATGGAGCTGGAGGCCATTATCATAAGCGAACTGACATAAAAGGAGAAAATCAAATATCACCTGTTCTCACTTATAAGTGGAAGCTAAACAAATGGTACACGTGGACATGAAGATGGGAACAAAAAAAGAAATGAGATTTTTTTCAGTCTCAGTGGGGTAAGAAAAAAAAAAGAAATGAAAAAAATGATGGGAACAATAGACACTGGGACTATTAGGGGAGGGAGGAGGGAGGGGTGTGAGGGTTGAAAATTACCTACTGGGTACAATGTCCAATATTTGCATGATGGTACACTAGAGGCCCACCCCCCACCATTGTACATGTTATACTCATGTAACAAACAAGCACATATACCCCTGAATCTAAAATAAGAGTTTAGATTTAAAAAATTATAGAAGAATAAAGTAACCTACAGGACAGAAGGCAAATCAGTGGTTGCCTGGAGACAGGTAGGGGGCAGGGGCTGTCAAGGTCAAGTGAGAGAGAAGATTACAGAGCAGCACAAGGAAACATTTGAAAGTGATTGATATGTTCACTATCTTGATTGCAGTGATGAATGCACATGTGTATAAATATGCCAAAACTTATTATAGTGTATACTTTAATAATTGCCATTTATTATATGTCAATTATACTTCAAAAGGCTGTTTTTAAAAATTAAAGTATGTAACACAGGCATAGCATGACAGCCACCATTCCCCACCTTGTGCACCTTAGATTTTTATAGTAACAGAACTTCACCTATTCTGCTAAGCCTAGGCTGGACCTCATTATTTTTCTTAATGTTCCTCCTTCTTTGTCAGACTGTCAGAGGTGATAACCTGAAAAGGAGAAAGTTTCCTCTGATTTCGCTAGAATCACTTAAAACACTAGAATCTTCCTCAAAAGATAAAACAAGAATGTTCTAATATTCCCTCAATACCCCTTTCCTTATTTCATTCTCACCAGGAACCAGGACAGGGGGATGGGAGGAAGAAAAGCCACCTTATGTAACATCATATTGAAATATTACAAATTCTATCTTATGGACCTTTATATGTAAATAAGGTAATCAATTCAGTTAAATATTTTGCTCTTTGTTTTACTGAACACTTTTGTCTGTCACACTTAGGACTCTTAGTGCCACAACTAACCGAAACCTCAATCTGAATTGGCTGAAGCTAAAATAGGAATGTGTTGGCTCGTGTAAATTCATAGTGGAAGAATATTTCTGGTTTTAGGAACAGTTTGATCCAGAGAATCTTCACAAGGCCTTGGCTCTATTTATCTGAAACCCTCTCAGCATTAATGCCCCTGATGTAGACTTCCTGGTTTTATGCATCTTTACATTACAAAGGAGTTCTGATGAGGATGCTCTCAGAAAAAGAAAAGTGCCTGGAAAGAGACTTCAGTCACATCTTACTTGTCCTGGGTCCAAACCAGATCTGCGCTCATTCTTGTACTAATATTGTGGCCAGAAGGAGAGACTGTGCTCATTGATTGAAGCCTATCAAGACCCAGCCCTGAATCTGACAGTAGCATTAGTATCCTCTGAGTACTAGGAGGTAGAAAGGGGATCCCCAAACAACAGGGGAACTGTTGTTACTGAGAGGAAAGGGAATAAATGTTGGGCAACCCAAACAGCAAAGCGTCACCTTAACAGTATTATATTTACTCTTTGTTGTTAAATTTGAGTACAAATATAGGATCTATGTATGTATTTATACATGAAGGCGGCCCTTATATGAGTAAACATTAAATAGGTAATTTTTAATGTCATTACCTGATGTTTCTTTGAAGGCATTGCAAAAAAGTTATCATATAGTTAGAAGTAGTCGGCCAGGTGTGGTGGCTCATGCCTGTAATCCCAGCACTTTGCGAGGCCGAGGCGGGTGGATCACAAGGTCAGGAGATCGAGACCATCCTGGCTAACATGGTGAAAACTCATCTCTACTAAAAATGCAAAAAATTAGCCAGGCGTGGTGGCGGGCCCCTGTAGTCGCAGCTACTCGGGAGGCTGAGGCAGGAGAGTGGCGTGAACCTGGGAGGCAGAGCTTGCAGTGAACCGAGGTCACACCACTGCACTCCAGCCTGGGTGACAGAGCAAGACTCCGTCCCAAAAAGAAAAAATAAATAAATAAAAAAAGGAGTCTTTGCCGTTTTATCTCACAAGCAGTAAGTCATTAACCAACTTTGCATTCATTTTTATCCAGTTCAAACCACAAACGTTCCCTTTTCTTGATCCATATATAATGTAGGAGCACAGACTTATTTTAAGTGGTAGGCATGGTAACCCACAGCCATAAAATGCTAAATGCTAATTCATTAACATTGACTTCATATTTTATTAGTTTTGAGCATTTATGACAAAGAAGATAGTGATTATCAAATATAAACTATTTGTGGCAGACTGTACACCTCACTGCACGTAAATTGTTTGGGTTTAAAAATCTCAAAGCTACCTTTTATGGAGGATAATATTTTCCCCTGCATTGGTTCAAACATAGAAGATCTTCACAGACACTGTTGGGTGACAGCCATCCCACTAGGGGTTTTGGTGAATTGGGATGCTTCTCTTGTCAGCAACACTAACAAATAGTTAACAAGGAAGACAAATATTAAATCTGATCAATTTTGTTTTCCCAGAAGCGAATTATTTGGTGATCTTTGTAAAACAAGAATCTGTCATTTTCACTCCAGCAAACTGCTTATCCTTATGCTTAGGATTAAAAATCCTCCTTGCTTTCAAATGTTTTGGATGAAGACCAGTAAAATTTTGACACTAAAGTGAGTTCTTCCAGAAAAACACTCCCCTGGGAACCTATTTCTTTTTTGCATTTATTGATATTTTAAATATACTTGGACGACCGGAATAAATTAATCTGATTTATCAGTGCCAGAATCTAGTTTTTTCTCCTTTTATTTTCAGTGTAACTCAAGCCTGAAATCACTCATTAACTGGTCCCAACCTTGAATAATCTACTCTCACTGTCTAGAGACTATTGGGTCAAATTGGTAGTCACTGACAGGTGAGGGAGGGCTTTTTCTCTTTAATCAGTACTTTTCCAACAGCAAAGATCAACTATGCTTTTCCCTAGACTCCACCCCAAAACTCAAGTAAAAACGCGTTTCAGTGGCTCACAATGGAAGCCAGGCCATTCCACTCATATCCTCAGGTTCTACATCTGGGGATTCAACCAACCTCAGATTGAACACATTAGAAAAAAAATTCACAATATCACAATAAAAATACAGTATAACAACTATTTACATAGCATTTACATTGTATTAGGTATCATAAGTAATCCAGAGATAATTTTAAGTATTTAGCATCCAAGGTGGGGTGAGGTAGGTGACATGGAGCAAACTCCTCAGATACCGAAGGATGACTCTGTTCAGATTGCTCTACAGGACAAAACTTCTATTTTTCAATCCCCAGTTAAAGTTAGTATGGATTGAACTCAACCCTTTCACAGAATACTTTTCTCAGTAAATTTCAGCTTTAGTTGAATCCAATTAAATTGAATTCAGTTTACTCCAAATGTAAAATTACTGAAAATACGTATGGTATGTCTTGAGAGCAAGAAATGAGCTCCAGAACGAATCCCTGAATGTAAACCACTACATAAATACACGAGAGATATCACTGGATACATATAAAGACAGAGAGAGAGAAAGGGAAAAGGAAAGAGAGAAAGAGACAGGGGGAGGAGTCATTATTTGTGACAGTTTCAAAACACGTTCATAAATTCTTTGGCACTTCTTCCACGGACAGGTAGGGTCCATGTACCTTCCCCTTAAATGTGGGAAGGCATGTGACTGGTAGCCCATCAGAGCACAGGGGAAGTGATGCTGTACTACAGGCTAAGTGTCAAAGGCAACACTCTTCACAACTGGTCCTTTTGAGACACTGGCCTTTGGTACTCTGATCTGCCATGTAAGAAAAGTCTGAGGCCATGATACTAGGGGGAAGTACAATCCCCCTGAATGGGTCCTCTGTAGGTGTTCTAGCCTACAGCTAGATGTCCCAGCACACAGCACACAGCAAGCATTGACTGCCAGACATGTGAAAGACAAAGCCTCCAGTTGATATTTGCTCCCAGCCATCATCACTCCCAGTGTTTGTGTCATTGTCAGCTGAGGTCCCAGGTATACCAAGAGGAAATCAGCCATCCCCACTGTATCCTTTCCGAACTCTTGACCCAAAGAATCCACGAGGTTGGTGAAATAGTTATTTGAAGCTGGCAAATAGGTGTGTTAAGCAGCACAAATAACATGAACTTAATGGTGTAGAAATAAGCTTCTAAAGAGAGGAAATTCAAACAGATAAGTTTATATTGGGCTACCAGCAGTCACTATCTTGATCTGTCATATTTCCATTTTCATCTTATCTTTACATTTTTTTTGAGATAGGGTCTTCCTCTACCACCCAGGCCGAGTGTGTGTGCATACATATTCAATGGGGGAGAGCAGGGTGCATTTCACAGTACCTACTATGCCATGCTTTAATGTAGAAGAATTACCATTCAAAACCACATCATGGCTCACTGCAGCCTCAACTTCCCAGGCTCAGGTGATCCTCCTACCTCAGCCTCCTGATTAGTTGGCAGTGCAGGCACACACACCACATCTGGCTAATTTTTTTTTTTTTTTTTTTTTTTTTTTTTTTTTTTGTGGAAATGAGGTCTCACCATGTTGCTTAGGCTGGTCTTGAACTCATGGGCCCAAGTGATCCTCCTGCCTCAGCCTCCCAAAGTGTTAGGATTACAGGCATGATCCATTGTGCCTAGCCTCCATTTTACCTTTAATACCTATTTTTTCGACTTTCCTATTTATATTAGTTTTGTGTTGAAAATTAATTATGTGGAGTCAGGACTCTTTTAGAACTAATGCAATCTTTGTTTTTGTGTGATGGTAGATATTAAAAGGAGGATGTCCCTGGTGACATATGTCAAAATTATTCTGATCCATTTGGAACACTTCCCATGAAAATGAACAGGCGCTGCTTCAGGAAGGCAAGGACACATGAAAAAATATCATCAGAAAACATCCTCTGGGACTAATTTAGGGTAAAAGTAATATATAGCAGCTCATTCCTCCCCTTTCCCTGTTAAAGCTTAATTAGCCAAAGACCACAGGACACCAATGTATAATCTGACAAAATCAGATGGATTGATTTTCAGTGAGGGAGCACACAGCAGCACAGTGGCAAACCACTCAACAAGGAGCAGGAAACATCTTCTGTACAGAGTATGTTTCACTGAAGGATTCTGAGCAGGGTCTAGGAACTGAACATTGGTTCTGGATTGGGTGCTGCTTCTGAAGTGGGATCAGGGAAGTGGGGGTTAACTAGGGATTAGGATTGCCATGGGGTGTCCCCTGTAAAACATGGGTGTAGCAGAGTAGTTCCGGGGGCATCATTGATAAGAAAGCAGTGGTCACTCACAGAACAGGTCTCTGTGGTATTGGAAAGAGATGCTCTCTGTTCTCTGGGATCTCTCATTGTAAGGATTTGAACTTGTAGTTATTTTATCATCATGTGGAGAGAATTTGCCTGAAAATTAAATCAACATGGATTAAAGCAGAGCTGGGGCACACTGGAACCCCTCAATCTAACTCTGCCTAAAAAATCCATCTCTTGAATTGCCCATCACAGAAGCTAATACATTCCTATTTTCTCAAGCTACTTTGTTCAAGCTTCTTTTAGGAGTCTTGACTAATACAAGCCTGATAACTTTTTCTGAGGTTCTTCAAGACAGACTGACTTCAAGATGCTCTCATTTGAACTCCAAAGAGAAGTCTGTGTGTAGGTGTGTGTGTGCATGTGTGTGTGTATACTTGTGTGTGTACGTGTATGTGCATACATATTCAATGGGGGCAGAGCAGGGTGCATTTCACAGCACCTTCTATGCCATGCTTTGATGTAGAAGAATTATCAAACCCACATGCTCTTGATATTTATATTAGGTTATATTTCTAAGTAACTAATAAATAAGCATCTAATATTCAATAAATTGACTTCTGTTTGTTGAATGCACATTTTCTACAAGGTGCTGAGGAGAAAATAAATAATAATCCAATATCATCCATGTTTTCACAGCTATAGTTATTAGTTATAGTTAAGGCCAAAAGTAATGCAGGCAGTCAGTCTTAATAGCACCTCAGAGGCAGGAGAGGCCATTACAGACCAGCAGCAGTGGAGAAAACTCTCCACCAAGGCACAGGAAGGGAGTGGGGCTTTGACTGAAGAGTAAAATTTCAACCTGGGTGGGAAAGAAGACATTCCAGAAAAGGGTTAAGGTGAGGAAGTTGAAAACAATTATAGAAAGAGTAACCAGGACAGCTTGGACCAGGAGAAGACCTCCTAAAGGGAGAAGAATGGAATGCAAGTTTGGAAATGTAGATTGAAACCAGTCTTGAAACACCAGACCTCCAGATTTATATTTTATTTGGTAGGAACTGAAGTGCCTATGTAGATTTCTGATTAGAGGAATATCAAGAAAAAAGAGGTTTTTAGTCAGGCATGGTGATTTGTGATTGTAATTCCAGCTACTCAGGAGGTTGAGGTGGGAGGACTGCTTGAAGCCAGAAGTTTGTGACCAGCCTGGGTTATATAGCTAGACCCAGTCTCAAAAGAGACAGAGAGAGAGAGAGAGATTTTCAGGAAAATGTATTTGGCAATTCAACGTTTCTGACTGGAGAAGAGAACGGAGAATGCTGGATCCTGCTGCTCTTCTTTACACAAAAGGTGACAGAAGTGTGAGTGAGCCTCTCAGCCAAAGGTAGGATGCAGCTAACCTCACCCCTGCCTCTACTTCCCACGCCAGCACCTACTGGAGTAATTCAGATTGATCCTCTTGTTGGTCTCACAGTTTACAGATCAGGCTAACATTTCTTTGAGCAAAGATTTCTCATTTAACAATCGTTTTTTGAGAACTGCTGCTGCAAGGTATCATTCCAGTTGCATTTGGGATCCTAGCTTTTCCGTGTTAGTTAATGAAGGTGCAAAAACACAGGGGTTTGGCTGACTTCACTCACAGCTGGGCCAGAAGCAGGGATGTCAGAGCCACCTGGAGGGCTTTCTAGACAGATGCTTCCAGGCTCCATCCTCAGAGATTCTGATCCAGTGGAGGGAATGGGGTCTAGGAATCTGTATATTTTAAAGTTCTTTAGATGATTAAATAAAGAGTAAAGTTTGGGAAAAACTCTTGTACTAAATATTTGCATATATTTTCAATCTGAGCAATAGCACATAGATCTGAGAACGTCCCCCTTTGAACTGTACATTTAAAATAATAATTTTAAGGCATGATGGTGTGGGCCTATAATCTCAGCTACTTGAGAGGCTGAGATGGGAGGATTTCTTGAGCCTAGGAGTTCAAGGCTGTAGTAAGCCGTGATTGCACCACTGCACTCCAGCCTGAGCGACAGAGTAAGAATTTGTCTCTGAAAAATAAATCAATCAATGAAATAAAATATAATAAATTGTAAAAACATGTTCCAAAAGTGTGGGAGAGGGAAAGGACAAGGAGACTCAGTGAGGGACCTTGAATTCCAATCCAGTCTTTTCAGTTATCCTCTAAATATTCTGCGTGTCTACTTTTCTCACCAATGAGTCATCACAAGCAGCTTTTATGGCACCTATTTGTGCCACCCACTGTGCCACCAAGCCACCATTTAGAGTGCAGATCTTCATTATGCCTTTCACGTCATCCTCTCTGCACTTTAAGATTTAGGCTCCTAGGTATTTTCCAGTCTAAACAACTATTCCAGCAGTCAGGCCATTGGGTAGTCTCATCCTTATTACCTATGCCAGTGATTCGTCTGCCCAGGCCTGGTTTTTTTTTTTTTTATTGATACATATTATACATATTTTTGCAGCATATGTAATATTTTTTCACATGCACAGAATGTGTAATGATGAAGTCAGGGTATTTGGGGTGTCCATCACCTTGAGTATTTATTATTTCTATGTGTTGAGAACATTTCAAGTCCTCTCTTCTAGCCATTTTGAAATATACAATACATGGTTTGCTAACTATAGTCACCCTACTCTGCTATCAAACATTGGAATGCATATCTTTTTTTTTTTCTTTTTGAGATGGTGTCTTGCTCTGTTGCCCAGGCTGGAGTGCCGTGGTACAATCTCGGCTTACCGCAGCCTCCACCTCCTGGATTCAAGCAATTCTCCTGCCTCAGCCTCCTGAGTAGCTGGGATTACAGGCGTGTGCCACCACACCCTGCTAATTTTTGTATTTTTCATAGAGACGGGCTATCACCATGTTGGTCAGGCTGATCTCAAACTCTTGACCTCGTGATCCACCCACCTCAGCTTCCCAAAGTGCTGGGATTACAGGCATGAACCACCGCACCCAGCCGTATATCTTCTATCTAACTGTATATTTGTACCCATTGACCAATCTCTCTTCATCTCCCCTAACCCACTTTGCATACCCTTCCTAACCTCTGATATCAGTCATCCTATTCTCTACCTTCACGAGATCAACTTCTTTAGCTCCCACATATAAGTGAGAACACATGAAATTTATCTTTCTGTATCTGACTTATTCTTTCCAGTTCCATCCATGTTGCTGCAAATGACATGACTTCATTTTTTTTTTTTTTTTTTTGAACAGCCTTTAAGATAGATCTACTCAGGTGATTCTGATGATCAGCCAGATTTGGGAACTGCAGCCTAAATGCAATTTTTTTAAAAAAAGAAAAACCTCAAATTTATTATTTTACAGTTCTGGAGGTCAGAAGTCTGAAATCAGTCTCACTGGGCTAAAGTTAAGGGGTTATCGGGGCTACTTCCTTCTGGAGGCTTTGAGGGGAGAATCTATTTCCTTGTCCTTTTAGCTTCCATAGGCTGCCTGCATTCCTTGGCTCATGGCCCCTTCTTATGTCTTCAGAGCCAGCAGTGTAGCATCTTCACTTTCTCTTTCTCCTCTCTCTTCTCTCTCCCTCCTTCGCTCTCTCCCTTTCCCTCGCTTTCTCCTGCCTCTTTCTCTCTCCCTCTCCCTTCCCTGCTCGGCTTACTTCACTTTCTCTCACTCTGACCCTCTTGTCTTCCTAAGAACTCTTGGGATTACATTCTTGGGATTACATTGGGCCCACCTGAACAATCCAGGATAATCTCTGCATGTCAAGGTTCTTACCACTTGTGTGATCTCCATAAGACCTATTTTCAATAGCTTACTGCAGCTCTTCTGAGAGAGTAGAGTCCCTTCCCGGTGAATGGTACAACCTGTGTTCTAAACAAGATGAACCCCTGATTCCTCTGGAAGACTCTGAAACTAATCAACAAAACAAAAAATGAGTTCACAAGCTGAAACACATTTTTTTTCCACACAGATAGCAAGAAAGCTGTGCCAATATCAAAGTCCCAAATAAGTGCATCAAGTAAAACCTATTCCCCCATTCATAAATGAATAAGAAGGTTTGGTGGGTAAGGGATTTAAGTTATGAGATTTCCTACACTGAGTTAGGAATCACATAAAATTAATTCAAATTGATAGGAAGCACTTTGTTTAAATTTCATTGGATAGTTCTAATCCAAGCTTGTCCAACCCGAGGCCCCAGGACCACATGCCACCCAAGATGGCTTTGAATGAGGTCCAGCACAAATTCATACATTTTCTTAAAACATTATGAGATTTTTGGCCAGGCGCAGTGGCTCACACCTGTAATCCCAGCTCTCTGGGAGCCCAAGGTGGGCAGATCATGAGGTCAGGAGATCGAGACCATCCTGGCTAACACAGTGAAACCCCGTCTCTGCTAAAAATACAAAAAATTAGCAGGCGTGGTGGCGGGCACCTGTAGTCCCTGCTACTCAGGAGGCTGAGGCAGGAGAATGGTGTGAACCCAGGAGGCAGAGTTTGCAGTGAGCTGAGATCGCGCCACTGCACTCCAGCCTGGGTGACAGAGCAAGACTCCATCTCAGAAAAAACAACAACAACAACAACAACAAAAAAAAAACATGAATTTTTTTGTGATTTTTTTTTTAAGCTCAGAAGCTATTGTGTTAGTATATTTTATGTGTGGCCCAAGACAGTTCTTCTTTTCCAATGAGGCCCAGGGAAGCAAAATGATGGGACACTGCTGTTCTAATCTGATTGGATTTGTAACTGGAAATTCAATAAAGGCAGCAGGTGCTGAGTTTAAAGTATTGCTTAAAAACAAAACAAAACAAACGAATGCCATCACGGGCTGACATAAATTCTGCCCAGGCAGCAGTAACTTCTGAAAATACCTTTTGAAAAAAAAAATGTTTTACACTTTTTAGAGCAAAGTGAAACTTGTGGTTGGAAAGACATTAACAAGGTTTTTGTTTTCTTGGAAGCTTAACATGTCCAAACGAACATTTTGCTTTCATTTTCTAGAATGTGAAAGAAAACAAAAACTTTAGCAACAAATATACAAATTGATCCCCTCAACTGAAATAGCCTTTGCATTCAGAAAGAGGAGAAAATGTGCAAATATATATATACACATATATATACGTATATATATACATACATATATATACATACGTGTGTGTGTGTATATATATATATGTATGTAAGATAGAGTCTCTCACTTTGTCACCCAGGCTGGAGTGCAGTGGTGCTATCTTGGCTCACTGCAACCTCCACCTCCTGCGTTCAAGCCCTCCAAGTAGCTGGGACTACAGGCGTGCATCATCACACTCCGCTAATTTTTATATTTTTGGTAGAGATGGGGTTTCACTATGTGGGTCAGGCTGGTCTTGAACCCCTGAGCTCAAGAGACCCACCCACTTTGGCCTCCCAAAGTGCTGGGATTACAGGCATGAGTCAACCTGGCTGGACTTTTTTTTTATTTCATGCTAGATAAAAAGTCTTTTAAGCCTGTGGTAGTAATGAGAAATGTCTGATAGAATTTAGTGCAAGTTACAAAGATCCATTCTAATCAAATTCTACAACTAAAGCATGGGCCAGGTTAAAGTACAACTATTATTAAAGTATAATAATCATAACACAATAATGTCATAATTAGTTTTAAAAATTTAACAGTACTATATTTCCTTAATTTTAATATAACACTGCTTAGAAAATGCACTATATATTTAATAGGAGGTTTTATTGGGGTGGAGGGTGTATATGTAAATTGTAAGATTTTCAGTAACGAAGTCCAAAAGTATACCTAATAGGTACAAGAAAAATAAGATAATTTGTTCATAAATAATCCTTAAAAGTAGACATGCTAACAAAAGAAAAAAATAGAAAAACTGGACTTAATCAAAGTTAGAAGTGTTTGTGCTTCAAAGAACACTACCAGAAAAATGAAAAGGCAGCCCACAAAATGGGAGAAAATATTTGTAAGTCATACCTGTCATCAGGGCCTTATATCTAGAATATATAAAGAACTTTTAAAACTCAATAATATAAAGACAACCCAATTAAAAATGGGCAAAAAATCTGAATAGACATGTATCCAAAAAAGATTAACAAATGGCCAATAAGCACACAGAAAGACACTGGACATCATTAGTCATAGGGGAAATGTAAATCAAAACCACAGCCACTAGGATGGCTATAATCAAAACATCAGATAATCACAAGTGGTGGCAAGGATGTGGAGAAATCGGCACCCTCACACTTTGCTAGTGAGAATGTAAAATGTCACAGCCACTCAGGAAACCAGTCTAGCAGTTCCTCAGAAAGATAAACATAGACCCAGCAATTTCATTTCTATTTATACACCTAAGAGAAATGAAAACATATGTCCATACAAAAACTTGTACATAAATGTTCAGAGCGACATTATAATAGCCAAAAGGTGGAAACTAGTCATATATCTATCAACTGACATTGACCACAAATTAGCAAGATGTGATATATCCATACAATGGAATACTATTTGGCCATAAAGAGAAACAAAGTACTGGTACATGCCATAACATGGATAAACCTCAAAAATACGACGCTAAGTAGAAAAAGTCAGTCATAAATACCATATATTATTCTACTTACGTGAAATGTCCAAAAAGGGAATCTCTATACGAGACAAAGTAGATCAGTAGTTGCTTAAAACTAGGGGATGTGAGAGGATTAGGTAATGGTAGCAAAAAATATATAGGGTTTCTTTTTGAGGTAAAAAAAAAATTTCTAAACTTGGTTGTAGTGATGTTTGCAGAACTCTGTGAAGATACTAGAGACGCTTTGAGTGAGTTGTATGATACTTGTGGTATAGATCTCAAAAAAACTGTCAACTGCCCCTCCATCAAAATAAGAAGACATGTTGAATTTGCATCACCCAAAGCAAAAACAGAGTGGATAATCAACACCCTCTATCCCCTAAACACGCCTCCTGATTTTTGAAATTCTAATGAAAGATCCCACAATTCATTCAGTAACCCATGTCGTAAACCCTGTTCCTCCCCTTAGCTCACCCTTCATATACAACCTAATGGAACAGTTTCTGGGTGTACCATAGGCTAAGAAACACAGTGCAGCAAACAAAACACAATTTGAAGGTAACTGAAGTTTTTACTGGATTTCTCAAACACTGTGGAGGGGATACACAATTCTCAGTAACACTCTTAGAAATCCCCCACTGACCAGGGGCGGTGGCTCATGCCTGTAATCCCAGCACTTTGGGAGGCCAAGGCAAGTGGATCACCTGAGGTCAGGAGTGCAAGATTAGCCTGGCCAACATGATGAAACCCCATCTCTATTAAAAATACAAAAATTAGCCAGGTGCGGTGGCACATGACTATAATCCCAGCTACTAGGGAGGCTGAGGCACAAGAATCACTTGAACCCGGGGGGTGAGGTTGCAGTGAGCCGAGATAGTGCCACTGCACTCCAGCCTAGGTAATGGAGTGAGACTCTCTCAAAAAAATAAGAAAAAATTTTAAAAAGGAAAAAGAAATCCTCCACTCTTCTTCCATCTGCTCCTTTCATGACTCTCATGCCTCTCAGCTTCTCTCTACTTTCCCCAAATTACTCAGAAATTTCTTCTCCAACTTTTGGCTTTCTGCCACTTTGTTCCCCCCTTCCTCCAAAGTCTGCATTTTTAAATGCTTAGGAAATGGTTATGTTAATTAGATTTATTTAATCTTCCTACAACATATACATATATCAAAGCATTACATTGTACCCCAGAAATACATACAATTATTATTTGTATTAAATTTTAAAATAGATAAATGAATAAACCCATGGCCGAGTTGTAGAAAGAACTGAGTAGTCACAGCTAGCACCCTCTTGAAAAGACAAAGGTGACGAAGGGCTCTTTGGGATGAGGATCTTATGTTAGGTTATTTGTTAGGGGAATCTACTTACAGGACTGCACCTTACAGTTGCCCAGGGTGTGCACAGCACAAACCACACAATCCAATAGGCAGTGCTGTGCTTCCCTGGCCTCATGCTTCCATGTGGAGAAACTTTCCTTAGTTTCTGGGCTCTCTCTCATTAGTTTCCGGGCTCTCTCTCATTAGTTTCCGGGCTCTCTCTCATTAGTTTCCGGGCTCTCTCTCATTAGTTTCTGGGCTCTGATCAATGAGATTGTAAAAGCCGCCTGATATGCCCCAGTCAGCCACTTTCTTTTGTCTTTTCAACTTTGCTTGTCTACAGGGAGAGTGCATCCTGTCTGCTCTACTCCATGTGGTAAGAAGCCTCCCTTTCTGAGGGAGGCCTGCAGCTGTCCAGCTATGCCAGTGTCTGCATGTGTAGCTCTAATTTATGGCTGATGTAGTAGTGACTCCATTTGGCTACAGATTTAAAGTGGCACCATGCAATCAGCTTTAAAGGTAATAAGGGTGATTTCTTTTTTATTGGAAGGAAGGAAGGAAGGAAGGAAGGAAGGAAGGAAGGAAGGAAGGAAAGAAGGAAGGAAAGGAAAGGAAAGGAAAGGAAAGGAAGAAAGAAAAGAAAAGAAAGGAAAGGAAAAGAAAAGAAAAGAAAAGAAAAGAAAAGAAAAGAAAAGAAAAGAAAAGAAACAGGGTCTTACTATGTTGCCCAGGCTACTCTCAAACTCCTGAGCTCAAGTGATCCTCTTCCCTTGGCTTCCTAAAGTGTTGGGATTACAGATGTGAGCCACCCTGTCCAGCCAATAAAGGTGATTTTTTAAAATCTTTATTTTTATTAATCCTATATATACCTATCACCTGCTCCCAAACTCTGGAAGTAAGAAAGGAAGTTTATATACTGACTCTTTTGGATTTTTCTTCAATTCCATGAGCTGCTGCCAATTTTCCAATAATTAATTTTTAGCCTAAGTTAGTGTCTGTTGCTTGCAACTAACAGAAGTAAATGGAAATGGAAACATCACTCAATACATATTGAACTAAAACAAAATTTATAATAAAATCAATATTAAGTTTTGGATTATGTGCTATAAGATAACACTTAGATGCATTTAAATGAAAAGAAAGCTTGTATCCAGAGTTCTTTATAGCTGCAAGCTGGAACTTCAAAATACCTGGGAGCCCAAATCATAAACTGTTGACAGTAGAACTCATTTTTTATGGCATTCTCATAAATCCTGTTATTATTAACTTGGCATGTCAGGTTTTTCCTAAATTAGGGCCAATTCTATTCATTATTGTTTTGTGATTTATTTCAAAATGGTTGCAAGACAAATTTAATGATCATTAAGCTAGAATCGGGCATGATTATGATTTTTGAATGTAGGTTAATTTTACCTGGAGTCTGATATCTTTAAAATATACTTTTTTCTCCCCCAAAAGAAATACATAATACCAAATTATTCCTTGCTCCAATAAATCATCATTTAAAGCTATTTTTTAAGGACCAAGTAATTTCCATGTCATTCTAAAGTACGTCCTAAGAAAAATTTATGGTATTAGATAATTAGCACTGCTGGAAATGAAGTATGCTCTCAAAACAGAAGTAGTATCTTTATAACTGAAGTGAGCAAAAGCATAAATACATTGTAGGTGTTTCCTGAGTCTAGTCTTTTTTGTACAATTTGTAATAATTTTCAGTGATTCTGTTTTCTTGAAGTGCTGAGATAGATATCGGTATCATTAGAGTGATGAGGTAATGTGGCATTTGCTGCAAACCAGGAGTTGGAAATAAAATGGAGAGGGAGTGAAAAGACACCCTGAATATAGGATCACAGAAATATTTTGGAGGAATTTCTCAGTTTTGTTATATGCAGATTGTATCAAGCTCAATTTTTTATAGGCAGAGAATGTTAAATTGCTGATTGCCCATGTAAATCTGGCAGCATGAGGAAGACCCCATTATTCTAGACCCCAAATCATCCTCAACCACTTACTGATTTCTGGAACTGCACCAGATATCCTATGTCAGCTCTTTGGCTTGATATTGTGTCAGTTATGAGAACACTAACACCATTCAGCTCTGGGATTCATGCTGGTTTAGGAACTTGGCATAGTGGAAAAAATCTGTTTCAATCCTAGTATCGGGCTCATGCCTGTAATCCAGCGCTTTGGGAGGCCAGGGTGAGAGGACCGCTTGAGTCCAAGAGTTCAAGACATGCCTGGGAAACATGGCAAAAGTTTTTCTCTACTGAAAATACAAAAATCAATCAGGTGTGGTGGTGTGTGCCTGTAGTCCCAGCTACTTGGGAGGCTGAGGTGGGAGGATTGCTTGAGCCCAGGGGTACGAGGCTGTAGTGGCCTGTCTTCATGTCACTGCACTCTAGCCTGGGTGATAGAGTAAGACTCTGTCTTAAAAAAAAAAAAAAAAAAAAAAAAAAAAATTCCTAGCTCTCTGATGTGCTAGGTTATAGAAACACCTGTTGAAAAGATTGAGGTTTTAGTTGTACATGCCATGCTACTTACCATTTTCTAACAGCTCCTTGAAAGAGGACAACCCTCCCAACATTGTTTTCCATAGAGAGAGCTTCAGATTCTCACTGGTCTCTTAGAGACCAACGCTTTCAGATCACAGCATGGTCACTCCCAAAAGGGCTGGGACCATCTCAAAGACCCTGACCACCTCGTCCCCAAGCCAGAGTAAGACTTGTCCACTAATCCCATCTCCCTGTTGCTTTAGGGCAATTTCATTTCAAAAGACCCTTAGCCATGGTCCATCTCAGTGGCCCATCTCAACAGGACTCCCTGACTCTTTCAGGGTGTAGGACTTAGGATATCATTTCCTTCTATCCCAGGACACCTTGGTCTCCTTATGCCCACTTCCTTCCCAGGGGGTTGTTCTGCATGTTCAGGCCATGGCATAGCTTCTGCTAATCCACTCAAAAAGGGCACAGGTTTTCCCCCCAATACTTGGGACCTTTTGGCTTTAGATTTTCACAACAAATCAAGACCATTCAAATAACCGAAAAATTTGTTTCAAGGTGATTTCTTGTTAATACTGAGTAGGAACTGGAATGGTCTTTCCCTTAAAAAAGTAAAACTTTTGATAGAGCATACTGCTACATTAATATGTTATTCTCCAATTGGCATCACACATTTTAAACTACATGAATGAAAAGTGTTTATAGCATCTCCATGGTCTATAGTTAATTACTGCAACAACAAATATTCACTTCAATTTGGCAAGCCATTACTGTGGGCAGTCACTGAGTGGCCAGTCACCAGACTAAGCACTTTAAATTTAATGCTTCTAACAGCCCTGTGAGGCTCAAGGAGGTTAAGTAAGAGCTAGGAGGTGGTTTATCTGACTTCATCCTTGACTCACTGCACTGCCTCTCCAACAGATGCAATGTTGGTACTTAACATGAGAAGCAAAATTTCAGCAGTTCCTAACTTATCTCCCATTGTCCCCCACAACAGATACACACGTGCACACACACACACACCCACACCACCCCCCCATCACACATACACACATATACAAAGTTAGCAAGTGTATTAGCCTGTTTTCACACTGCTGATAAAGACATACCTGAGACTGGGCAATTTACAAAAGAAAGAGGTTTAATGGACTCACAGTTCCACGTGGCTGGGGAAGCCTTATGATCATGGTGGAAGGTGAAAGGCACATCTCACATGGCAGCAAACAAGAGAAGAGAGTTTGTGCAGGGAAATTCCCCTTTATAAAACCATCAGATTTTGTGCAACTTATTCACCATCACAAGAACAGCACAGGAAAGATCTGCCCCTATGATTCAATTAAGTCCCACCGAATCTCTCCCACAACACATGGGAATTGTGCGAGCTACAATTCAAGATGAAATTTGGGTGAAGACACAGCCAAACCATATTTGCAAGTAACTTTCGCAGCTTCTTCACCTTGTACACGTATACATCTCGGCGCAGCTATATACACACACACATACAAGAATATAGGCACACTGCAGGTCTAATGAGCCTTATTGAGGAAAAGAGCTAGTGACTTAGTAATTGGCTATATTGGGACTGATGTTTGACCCCCAGGGCTTAAACCCCTGGGTGGTCAAGGTACAATAGCCATCCATCAACCATCCTTCCAAGAAGATGGGGAAGAAACTCATTCTGAGAAGAACAATGTCAGAATCCACAAAAGTTTTCTGTCTTTTCAGGAGAATGGAAGACATTACCTTCCACTTTGTTTTCTGGTTCAGATTGTTTCCTAGTTTGCAAACAGCAACAACAAACCAAGATATTGAGTCAAATAAAAGACTCTATCAGAGGACACAGGGTTGTGTTACAGCCTGGTGACAGAGTTTACTAGATAGTGGGGGGTATGTTTTCTATTCTCATCCACTCCTGTCCCACTTTGGCAGGGAAGCCGCTCCATGCAGCAGATCAAGACAATGTCAGGGAAACAGATGTAGGTACAGAATGGGGGTTTTGGGAAGAGTCATGCCAACCCATGGTGAAACATCTTATCCAGAAAACGCAGTGCCTGGCAATTATCTGAGATCCATATACTGAAAGAGAAAAGAAAAAGGATATCAAGGGGGTAAGAGGAAGATGCTGGAGTGGTAGGGGTATGCGTGAGACAATCTGGCCCAAGAAGAGAACAATTTCCATGGTGAAGACTGAAACAGAGGCTACTGTTTAGTTGCACTGACCTATAGCCCTCCACTTAAATTTCTTATTTTTAAAACAAAAGCTAGCCAGTTTTCCCAGCACCATTTATTAAATAAGGAATCCTTTCCCCATTGCTTGTTTTTGTCAGGTTTGTCAAAGATCAGATGGTTGGAGATGTGTGGTATTACTTCCGAGGGCTCTGTTCTGTTCCATTGGTCTATATCTCTGTTTTGGTACAAGTACCATGCTGTTTTGGTTACTGTAGCCTTGTAGTATAGTTTGAAGTCAGGTAGTGTGATGCCTCCAGCTTTGTTCTTTTGGTTTAGCATTGACTCGGCAATGCGGGCTCTTTTTTGGTTCCATATGAGCTTTAAAGTAGTTTTTTCCAATTCTGTGAAGAAAGTCATTGATAGCTTGATAGGGATGGCATTGAATCTATATATTACCTTGGGCAGTATGGCCATTTTCACGATATTGATTCTTCCTATCCATGAGCATGGAATGTTCTTCCATTTGTTTGTGTCCTCTTTTATTTCATTGAGCAGTGGTTTGTAGTTCTCCTTGAAGAGGTCCTT
>NW_016803181.1:1924191-1935564 GCF_001698545.2 Rhinopithecus bieti
GCAGTATGGCCATTTTCACGATATTGATTCTTCCTATCCATGAGCATGGAATGTTCTTCCATTTGTTTGTGTCCTCTTTTATTTCATTGAGCAGTGGTTTGTAGTTCTCCTTGAAGAGGTCCTTCATGTGCCTTGTAAGTTGGATTCCTAGGTATTTTATTCTCTTTGAAGCAATTATGAATGGGAGTTCACTCATGACTTGGCTCTCTGTTTGTCTGCTATTGGTGTATAAGAATGCTTATGATTTTTGCACATTGATTTTGTATCCTGAGACTTTGCTGAAGTTGCTTATCAGCTTAAGGAGATTTTGGGCTGAGACGGTGGGCTTTTCTAGATATACAATCATGTCATCTGCAAACAGGGACAATTTGACTTCCTCTTTTCCTAATTGAATACCCTTTATTTCTTTCTCCTGCCTGATTGCCCTAGCCAGAACTTCCAATGCTATGTTGAATGGGAGTGGTGAGAGAGGGCAGCCATATGTAGAAAGCTGAAACTGGATCCCTTTCTTACACCTTATACAAAAATTAATTCAAGATGGATTAAAGACTTAAATTTAAAACCCAAAACCATAAAAACCCTAGAAGAAAACCTAGGCAACACTATTCAGCACATAGGCATGGGCAAAGACTTCATGATTAAAACAAAAACAATGGCAACAAAAGCCAAAATTTAAAAATGGGATCTAATTAAACTAAAGAGCTTCTGCACAGCAAAAGAAACTACCATCAGAGTGAACAGGCAACCTACAGAACAGGAAAAAATTTTTGCAGTCTACCCATCTGACAAAGGGCTAATATCCGGAATCTACAAAGAACTCAAACAAATTTACAAGAAAAAAACAAACAACTCCATCAAAAAGTGGGCGAAGGATATGAACAGACACTTCTCAAAAGAAGACATTTATGCAGCCAACAGACACATGAAAAAATGTTCATCATCACTGGTCATCAGAGAAATGCAAATCAAAACCATAATGAGATACCATCTCACACCAGTTGGAATGGCGATCATTAAAAAGTCAGGAAACAACAGGTTCTGAAGAGGATGTGGAGAAATAGGAATACTTTTACACTGTTTGTGGGACTGTAAACTAGTTCGACCATTGTGAAAGATAGTGTGGCAATTCCTCAAGGATCTAGAACTAGAAATACCATTTAACCCAGTCATCCCATTACTGGGTATATACCCAAAGGATTATAAATCATGCTGCTATAAAGATACACGCACACATATGTTTATTGTGGCACTATTCACAATAGCAAAGACTTGGAACCAACCCAAATGTCCATCAATGATAGGCTGGATTAAGCAAATGTGGCACATATACACCATGGAATGCTAGGCAGCCATAAAAATGGATGAGTTCATGTCCTTTGTACGGACATGGATGAAGCTGGAAACCATCATTCTCAGCAAACTATCACAAGGCCAAAAAACCAAACACCGCATGTTCTCACTCATAGGTGGGAATGGAACAACGAGAACCCTTGGACGCAGGAAGGGGAACATCACACACTGGGGCCTGTCATGGGGTGGGGGAATGGCGGAGGGATAGCATTAGGAGATATACCTAATGTAAATGATGATTAATGGGTGCAGCAAACCAACATGGCACATGTATACATATGTAACAAACCTGCACGTTGTGCACATGTATCCTAGAACTTAAAGTATAATAAAAAAATTGTCTTAACATAATTGATTATTTTTTATATTTCTTAATACTGTCATTTTAATGCGGCAAAATCTCATTGTACTTTCATTTTTTACTGTTTAAACACATAGACTTTTTAATGTTAAAGATTACATTCATGTTATCTGTTTGTAAGAAAACGCTGTTTAAGCTGTGTAATAACAAAATGTTATTTCTCTGACTTTCATATTAAATAAGACAGAAGCTAAAAAAAAAAAAAGCTAAGACACATTGTTCATAGGATCAGAATACTTTAAAATTTAGACTAAGAATCATAGACTTATATCACCTTAGAGTTGGCAGGGACGTTAGAGTTTAACTATTCTGTGTTAACGCTCTATGCTGAATTTTCTTTACACTACCTTTGACAGATGCTCTCCTTGCCTTTCCTTGGACATCATCCCTCAGTGGCACCACATTCCTGTAGCATACAGGTCAGATTGTTAGGCCCTCAGTAAGAGCCCAAAGTTAACCAGCTCAATGTCCCCATATCATTACTGTTCACATACCTGCATCCTAGATTTTAAAAAAGAAAACAATGTTATGGTCCATGAGCAGATACGGTCTATGTCCATACAATTTCAGATTGTCCCTCAAGAAGGGGTGAAAAAGAGTCAAGAATACTTTGATGTTAAACACAGTGTTTACCTCTTTCAGGACTATTCACAAGTATTCAGTGATTCTGGAAGAAGAGTAGGCCAGGGAAAATAATAAATTTCTGTTATGAAACCAGAATTGAAATGGAGTAGCATATATACATACCTGTACCTATGTATTATTCAATCACTGTTTATTAAGTACATACTATATTCAAGACTTTATGCTCAGAACAAAAGTTATAAAGACAAAGGAGTCCAGCACTCAACAGGCTATTCTACAATTTAATAGAAGAAAGTTTTAGGGCCCTAGCATCACAAAGATATATCCAAATTAGGTTAAGAGGTTAACAGGACTGCTTAGAGAAAAAAGAAACTGGACCCCTCCCTTAAACTTTACACAAAAATTAACTCAAGATAGATTAAAGACTTAAATTTAAAACCCAAAACCATAAAAACCCTAGAAGAAAACCTAGGCAATACCATTCAGCACATAGGCTTGGGCAAAGACTTCATGGCTAAAACACCAAAAACAATGGCAACAAAAGCCAAAATTAAAAAATGGGATCTAATTAAACTAAAGAGCTTCTGCACAGCAAAAGAAACTATCATTGGAGTGAACTAGCAACCTACAGAATGGGAGAAAAATTTTGCAATCTATCCATCTGACAAACGGCTAATATCCAGAATCTACAAAGAACATAAACAAATTCACAAGAAAAAAACAAAACCCCATCNGCTCATCATCACTGGTCACTAGAGAAATGAAAATCAAAATCACAAAGAGATGCCATCTCACGCAGTTAGAGTGGCGATCATTAAAGAGTCAGGAAACAACAGATGCTGGTGAAGCTGTGGAGAAAGAGGGACGCTTTTACACTCTTGGTGGGAGTGTAAATTAGTTCAACCATTGAGGAAGACAGTGCGGTGATTCCTCAAGGATCTAAAACGAAAGACACCATTTGACCCAGCAATCCCATTACGAAGTCTATACCCAAAGGATTATAAATCACTCTGCTATAAAGACACATGCACATGTATGTTTACTGCAGCACTGTTCACAATAGCAAAGACTTGGAACCAACCCAAATGCCCATCAGTGATAGACTGGATAAATAAAATGTGGGATGGGATCTTATGCAGCCGTAAAAAAAGAATGAGTTCATGTCCTTTGCAGGGACATGGATGAAGCTGGAAACCATCATTCTCAGAAAACTAACACAGGAACAGAAAACCAAACACCGCATGTTCTCACTCATAAGTGGGAACTGAACAATGAGAACACATGGACACAGAGAGGGGAATATCACACACTGGGGCCTGTCAGGGGATTGGGCACAAGGGGAGGGATAACATTAGGACAAATACCTAATGCATGTAGGGCTTTAAAACCTAGATGGCAGGTTGATAGGTGCAGCAAACCACCATGGCACATGTATACCTATGTAAAAACCTGCATGTTCAGCACATGTTTTCCAGAACTTAAAGTGAAAAAAAGAAAAAAAAAGGACTGCTTAGTTCTCTTGTTGGTATTACAGCTTTGGAGCAGATGCACAGAGGTGTGCTCAGAGAGTCAGCCGTTGAAGGTGCTGTGTCCTGAACAAGCACTTGTCCATGCCTCAGTATACTTGACCTCACTTGTGTTATATCAGTCAATACATGGAAAGGATTCATCTGAAGAGAGCAGGCATCTAACAAGGGGAAATGAAAAATTTTAACTACCTACTGTTTCTATGCTTTGTGGACCTTTTTTAAAAATTTATTTAAAGCCAAGCAACATGGAACAAAAAGCCCTGAATTCAACTGATTTTAAAGAGATGCAGAACTTGCTGTGACAAACTGGAGCTACCAGCTGGCAAGCAGTGCAGCCCCACTGAATAAGGCACTAGGAGGAGAAATCACTGCAGAACCACTAGGGGGGACCACAGCTCCAGAGAGCAGAGAGAACTGCTTTGGGTAGAGAAAGCCACATGGATGCTTCCCGTGGTTTTAATTTTGTTCTTTAAAATTCTTAACCACGGAATTCTGCCTCTTCTCCCAAATACCCACTAACAGGAGAGCACCTACTGCTGCAATTGTATATTAAGAATAATCATTAGAAACAAAAGGATATTAAATGAAACTAACTGAGGTCCCCATCAAGAGCCAGGAAATTTAGGAAATCTACACATACATATCTCAATCTATCCTTTTAATTCTGTTATAAATTTTATCATGGACACAAAATAAGGGATAAATGAGGCTGAAAACTATTCTGTACATCATTAGGAAGTGAAGATGCCTTAGCAGGGAAAGGAAATCAGCCATGTGGGGTGGATTCACAGCCCAGCTGTGCTTCCCCACCATCAAAAGGCTTCAACACAGCCACCTCTATGCTATGGACTGGAGTAGGGAATGCTTTAGAAGTGAGAGGAATTTAGACTAGTTGTGTGTGTCTCAGTCCAGGAAGGAGACCTGTATAGAACTAGCATTCAGAATAGAACAGTCAATACACAATGAGCCCAACTTTCTGGAAATTCCAAGTATAAGATGGGAACCTATAAAACAAGATACGGAGCTCTATTCACATTACAAAAGTGTTAACAATACAAAAGCACTCTGGCTTTTTTTCTCGTAATTCTTTTTTTTTTTTTTTAATTTCTATTCAGGGGATACATGTGCTTATTTGTTACATGGGTATATTGTGGAATGGTGGGGTTGGGCTTCTAGTATACCTGTCACCCAACTATTGAACATTTCATCCAATATATCCAATGGGTAATCTTTCAACCCTTTCCCTCTCCTTCCTTTCCCCTTTTTGGAGTCCCTAGTGGCTATTATTTCCATCTTATGTCCATGTGTACCCATTGTTATAAATGAGAACATGCGATATTTAATTTTCTGCTGCTGAGTTAGTTCGCTTAAGATAATGGCCTCCAGCTCTATCCATGTTTCTGCAAAGAAGATGATTTCATCCTTTTTTTTTTTAAGGCTATGTAGTATTCCATGGTGTATATATACCACATTTTCTTAACCCAGTCAACCATTGATAGGCACTTAGGTTGGTTCCATGCCTTTGCTATTGTGAATAGCACTACCACTTTTTTAAAGGATGCATTTATCATAGGATTTCATTTGAAAGAAATCCTGTTAGTGCATTTAAAATAGGTGAAATTACCAACATTTTAAAACACAATTTTCAGTAATATGTTTATGGCCTCATGACATTCTAAAACAGAAGTAAAAGTATATTTCTAAGAAACAAATGCCATTATCATTCATTTTTTTCTAAAGTTAGCTTTATGTGTTTTATGATTCTCTCATAATAGTCATGTGAAAATATCAGATATAAGACATTTCCATTTAAAGTTGGGCATTGCAGGAGCAAAATAGCAATCAATTTGTAAAAGAAAATGTGATGGACACATCAAAGTCAAGCTTACAAGCAATGGGGAAAACATCTGCTCAAATTATTTTCACTTTGGTTTCTAAATATTTAATTTTTCAACAATTTAACTATTTAAATTCAAAGTTTCCAACTGCATTGTTAAACTAGAAATTGCTGAGATCTTCAAAAATATTTATTAAGAAAAAAATTGACATGAACCCTAGACTAATTAAAGCTATAGATGTATATTTGGGGGGGAGTATTCGAGTCCCAGGTTAATCACCTGTACTTTAGACTGGAGGCAACATGAACTCTAAGAAAAAATGTATTATGTGGAAGTGGAAAGGCCCATCGATATAAAAACAACATCTGCTCCAACCTCTAGGCAATCAGAGTGCCAAGCCTAAAATGCCTTTGGCAGTATATCTGCAGTATTTAAGTCTCACGCCGAAATGACCTAGAGGTGCAGTTTCACGTAGCCCTGGGGAAGGTTGACATCTAGTAGAAGGGTCTTCTTGAGCGAATGGTGAGGGTCAAGTTGAGCAGCTGAGCCCCACTCCCTAGCCTCCAATCTAAGCCAGGTTTATCTGTTTATATATTGGGCTTCTCAGTGTGATTTTGTTTGAAGGAAAGTTTTTTTCTGCTAAAAAATATGAATTAGGAGAATTTGAAAGTGCCGAAAAGGTTATCTCTGGGTGATTTTTATCTTTTGGATCATCCATGGTTTATTTTCTCTTTTGCTTTCTATATCTTTCATATTTTCAACAATAAAAATTATTGCTTGTGTAATTAAAACACATGCAAAGTTACATTAAAATAAAAGAATAAGCTTTGCCTACTTCTCCAAAAAAAAGTGCTGAAAACAGGCTTTCTGCTGGGATTGTAGAATTTTGAATGTGCGTTGCAGTTTTCAAACATAAAGCACAGCTGTTTTGTCTCTTACCCCGAAGCTGTGAAAAGGGGAAAGATTTTGAAAGCAGGAACAGGAAAAGACTGTTGAGAAAAGTGGCTGCTATTTCTAGGCTAAAGTCTCCCTGACAACACTGTTCTTAGAAGTAATGCCTTCTTACGTGGTCTTAGCGGGATTGATGAGTGATGAATCCAGAGGTTCTGTGGGACCCAAAGTCAGCAGAGACCAGAATAAATTTGAGACAAAGCAAAGAATCATAGCAGGCCGGAGAGATGTAACAGACAATTTACTGCAGTCAGTGGTGTCTAATGGTCAGTGTAGCTAAGTGGACCATAGAGATCTGCAAGAAGATAGGACCAAAGAGGTCACTAGGTTTGCAGCCTTGCAGGTCAGGATGAGGTTCCTGAGATACGAGAGGGTCCAAGACCTCAGAGATTGAGGCTGAAGAAGAAGTGCAGCTTCAAGGAACGGTTATAAAGAAGCAAAAGGTGAGCATAATCAGCAACTGGCTGGCACAGAAAACTGCAGACTGATTAAAAATGAGTACTGGACATTGGGGGTTAGAAATGATCTAGAGGTGCAATGCTCTAAAGTAAAAAAGACCTAATTGTAATCTAGTTTTAAACAAGTGTGATTTAAAAACAAAGCACAACAGATAAAAAGAATGGGCATAGCTTTTGTGACTAGATCCTTGAGCAGCGTTCCCCCCTCAATGGATCCGGCAATTCTGGAACGCCTGAATTTAATGAAACAGAGGTACGTTATAGATGTAAATAACAAAAACAAGGAATTCACAAGACAGGCATAGAAGCACACACATTGGAGACAGGACTTAAGCATGTGCAGAGAACCTGCGTAGGTGTCACCATCAGCCTACATCTAAAGCAACGGTTCCCAATGTGTGGTCTCCAGACTAGCATCACCAGCTTTACCTGGGAGCTTGCTGGAAATGCACATTCCCAGGCTCTGCTTCAGACCTACTGGATCATAAACTCTAGTTTGTGAGGCCTAGGAATCTGTTTTTAAAGGGCTACCAGATCATTTTATGCATGTTAAATTTCAAAATTGTTGATCCAAAATATTAAAATCACCAGAAAAAGTTACCTATCAAACATAGTGAACACAAGAATGAACATCAAAAGAAGACAATGCCAAATGGAGCCAGTCAAGGACTGAGATTCAACCTTAAACCATCCATGGCTAGAATTCTTACCCATCTCCCACCCTAGTTCAAGTCTACATTGTTTCTTGCCTGGACTACTTCCATAATAGCTGGGATGGCCATCTGTCCTGGTTTGCCTGGGGAGGTCCTGGTTTGAACCTGTTGTCCTGGTGTAATAATAAAAGGTCCTCATTCTACTCTCAAATTTGTCCAGGTTTAGAATATAATTGTATGGCTCCCCTAGCAATAGCCTCCTCACCATTTCCCCTGCTTTTGCTTTTGCCCATCTCCAATATGGTATCTTCACAGAAGCTAAGAATGTAAATTGTTGATGTTACTCCTCTCCTTCAAAGCCCTTCCATGACTTTTCGTTGCTCTGAGATAGAACTCAGACCCTTTGCAATGGCCCTCAGTGTTTATTTTCCCATCTTCTCCTTGTTCCACGTTCCTTCTTGCTTTTTTCATTCTGAGTAAAGTAGCCTCCTGTCAGTACCTTGAGAATCCATGTTCATCTGATCTCAAGACCTCTGTACATGCTGAGAAGGACAGTCCTTCTTCCTGGACTGCCCAATTTCCCTCCCTCTGCCAGTGTCATGTAGTCTTTTTTTTTTCACTTGGTAATATTCTGAATGATTTCTCAAATACTCTTTGAAAGAATTATTTTAATGACTGCATAGTTTCCCATCATGATTTGCCTTAATTTATTTAGCCATTACCTAATATTATACATTTTGGATTGCTCCCTATTTTTTACTGTTATGAATGAAGCTATAATTATAAATTAGTTATGGTTCTTGGTTGCAACCAATGCAAACTACCTTAGGCAAAAAGGGAAACTTATCGGAATGATATTGAGATTTCTCCATAAATGAAATAAGCGTTAAACAAAGAAATTGCACAAAAGGCAGTGATAGAATAATTGAGACCAAGTATATAAATGTTATCTATCTATCTATCTATCTATCTATCTATCTATCTATCTATCTACACAGAGGGATATATATACACAAACATACATAAATACGCACATACATACATGTGTATATACATATATATTAAAATGCTCACTCATCTTTTCTTCCCTCTATGTGCAGCATCACCCTTTCTCTCTAGAACAGACTCACTCTACATGGCTGCTAATGCTCTCAAACCACAGCTCCCACCACCAGTCAGAGATACTGAATTATACTCTCTTACCTGACTAGCAAGTTGGGCTAAAAAGCAGACAGGTTTGGAATTGCAACATCCTTTCAAAATTCCCCAAGGAAGGGCTCAGATTGGCTCCACTTGGGTCAAGTACCCACCCTTGGGACAATCGGCGATAACAACATTTGTACAAACCCCATGGTTAACAGGGAGTATGAAGCCTAGATAAAGGAGGTGGTTCTTCCCAGAACATGGACAGAGAGATGCTGAGCAAACACAATTATAGATATCTACTATAGACGAAGATATTTGTTTGTAATGCTATGGATTGCGGGGGGGAGGATTTATTAAAATCTCATGCATATTTTTAAATAATAAAGACATAAATGAAAATGGTTTTAAAACCTGTAACTTCCATCTCTTAAGTCTTTCATTTTTTCAATTTCATTTAAGTATTTTTCCACATACACAGTTTTAACTGTCTTGTTTTGAATAGTTATATTCAAATTAAACATAAAATCACATATTAAGGCTTTTGTCACTTACCATTTTATCACATATTTATTCATGTCTGCATTGCAGTCCCTGTGTTTTCCTTTTATCTCATCATTAAAATAGTATCTGCTCACTGTACTACCACTACTAATAATAATGGCTGAAACTTGAATGGAGTTTTCTGGGCATTGTCCTAAGCACATTATATATTGTAGTATTTAAAATATTTAATTTTGATTCATCTGCCTGAGTACTGACTTATCAGGTAGGTGCAATTGTTGTCTCCATTTTTTTGGGAATAGGAAACTGAGGCACAGAGACGTTGAGCACCATGTGCTAGTGAGTGGCAGGATCAGTCTCCAGAAGCCCAGCTCTAGATTTACAAAGCAACATGTGGATGAAGCAGGAAAACACATACATGCTCCTGACTCCCTGAGATCACACCTATTTACATTTGGATATATCCTATCCCATCTTTAAAAAATTTGCATTCTTTTTCTTACACAGTTAAAATTATACCACAAGGTACATGACAAATATTTGGCAGATATCGCTGCATTCCCTATCCTAATCCCCATCTCACCCCAAACAACCACAGCCCACATCAACTTCTGTCCATACCATTCATTCCTGTTCCATTCTTTGAGGCCCAGATGTGGCCTAAAAATCCATCTGGGAGAAAAAGAAGCATTCCCAGTCAATTCTAGCTGACATGTGAGATAAACCTATCTACAATGTGTGTACTTTAATATATCATTAAAATTCCTGCATTTCCCCACATTGTTAGAATCCCTTTAAGAATATCTTTTAAAGCAGAATGATTTTTTCATTTCCTAAATATGATCATTTAAGTCATATTCACTATTTTTGCCATTATAAATAGTACATAGCTGTTTTAAAATAATATATAATGCTATAATGAATAATGTAAATTCTATCTTTATTTCAGGTTTTTTCCTTAGTACAAATTCTAATGGAAAGCATAAATGCCAGACCTTTTCTGTCACAATGCTCTCAATCTTCAGTTTTCCATTTCCATTTTCTCTTCTCAGTCAGATCCATTATGGGAGGGTGGGGTTGGGGAGGTCGACTAGGGAGGAGGGAGAGGCAGAGAGGGGAGATGTATGTGGATGTCACGGGGAGAGGGGGCTGCTTCTTCCTTCTTCCTGATGGCACCAGGGAAACACTCCCAGCCCCTCTTCCATACCCTTGCCTACTCTTCCCTAGGTAGCAGTGGAAGTAGAACAGAGATGTAAGTTGGGCTAAAAAAGACTACACAGGTTTGGAATTCCACCATCATTTCTGAACCAAGCCTGCCTTCAGGAAACAGTTGTTCTTCTCGGCTCTCCATGCTGAATGTTTACCAGGACAGCCACTCACAAAGGGGGGACATTTCTGAAGATAGCTGTCTAGTCCTAGGGTTCAGTTAGGAAATCCAATATTTCATAGGCATAAAACACATTCTCTAATATGAGCTTTATCAGATTATAAGGGAGGATTTGGGCCCATCTGCCCAACCCTGACTATTTCTCAATTGGTTCAGAACTTGGGAAGAGATGATGGATGCTACTGACTATATCCCAAGCCCTCACTAAGTGGAATATTTATCATGGCATTTCAAGATATTTTCCAAACGCTCATATTTTAAATTGTCTTTGCATTTTATACAAATTTATGCTGTCTATACATTTATTTATAACAATTAACTCTAAAATCTTCAGCAGTTTTGCTACATTTTCATCTGGCATTTTGTTTTACATGCAAATGGTTTGGGGCCAGCCTGGGTGCTATTTCTTTGTAGGTAATTATTCCCCCTGCCTGAATGCTTTTGAAATCATTTTTAAAAATCATTGTTAATTTTTTTGAAATTTCAGGTTTCAAGAAATTTCAAGAAAAGAACCAAAGGTGGTTCTTTTTTTCATAGACTTTGCCTAGAATGTAGTAAACTAGTTCCACTTAGATAGCATACCTATTTGTTTTTACTTTTTTTTTATTTTTTTT
>NW_016803181.1:1939372-2035255 GCF_001698545.2 Rhinopithecus bieti
TTCCAGGTGAGGCGATGCCTCGCCCTGCTTCAGCTCTCGCTGGTCAGGCTGCAGCAGCTGACCAGCACCGATTGTCCGGCACTCCCTAGTGAGATGACCCCAGTACCTCAGTTGAAAATGCAGAAATCACCGGTCTTCTGTGTCGCTCGCGCTGGGAGTTGGAGACTGGAGCTGTTCCTATTTGGCCATCTTCGCTAAAGCATGTGTTTTTACTTTTTAAACTTAGGCATATTTCTTTGTCTTTGGTCATGATTTGTATTGCAATTGTCCTTGTTTTTTACTGTCTAGGAGCATTTATTACTGCTGGGTTAGCAGTTTCTGTCCTCCATGTTGATCATATTCTCACTCATTTCTACCTCTTAGTGTTTCTCCCTGTATTTTTGAGAATTTTCTCCTTTGTCTTTTACATCTGTCTCCGTTTTCACCTCTGCTGCTTACCACGTCTGCTTCTGGCTTGGCACATAATATTATTCAACAAATGTTTCCCAAATAAATAATAAATGAATGAACAAACTATGGGGGGGGGGGATTTTTAGTGTTTCTGTTCTATTTTCTTCTCTCATGTACCTCTTCATTTGATGCCATTGTTCTTTCATCTCAGTTACACTCTCATTTTGATTTTTGGTACACATTCTTTTTCTTTTAAATCATTTTGAGCAAATTAGATGTACCCGTTTAATAGGGCATTTCTTCCTGCATCCTAGGAGCACACCAAACCAACTTTCTCCTTATCTTTTTTATTTTTATTTTTTTTCAGACGGGAGTCTCGTTCAGTCGCCCAGACTGGAGTGCAGTGGCGCTATCTCGGCTCACTGCAAGCTCCGCCTCCCGGGTTCACGCCATTCTCCTGCCTCAGCCTCCCGAGTAGCTGGGACTACAGGCACCCGCCACCTCGCCGGGCTAATTTTTTGTATTTTAGTAGAAACGGGGTTTCACCGTGTTAACCAGGATGGTCTCGATCTCCTGACCTCGTGATCCGCCCGCCTCCGCCTCCCAAAGTGCTGGGATTACAGGCGTGAGCCACCGCGCCCGGCCACACTTTCTCCTTATCTTATGGTAAACCGTATTTTAGAGGTCTGTCCTTTTTCCGAGTCTGGAGAATAATGCTTTCTTCTTTATACTTAGCAATATTTCACCCTGTAAGACTCAACGTTTAACCCTGTTTTCTCATCCTAGAATGAAGTGAGCTCCAACCAGATCTTATGTTAGTAACACATACACAGAATGTGTGCTTTTTTGGCCCCACTTCACGCGGGGTAGTTTGAGTCAATTTAGATCTATTTGGGTGGACTGAGTCACCTTCTCAGGTCCATGTCTGATGTCTATGTATGATGAGTTGATGTACACAATTTTTAGCTGGTTTCATTTTCAGCAGCATTTCATCTAACAGGCATATGCGGGAATGAAACAGAATCTCGCCTGCCCCACTGCATGACTCGAGGATGCTGGGAACAGATGGAGTTCATAATGCATGACAGTCCCCACGAGCCGCCAGTGCTTCCCGACTGCTTCCCCCACAGCACTTTACTTGTGGGAATCAAACCTCCCAGGATGAAATTCAGTCCTCCCTTACTTCCTGCCCAGTTGTTTCTTGAAAGTGTTTTATTCTGCTGAATACAGAAAAAAGAGGTACAGATGGGAGACAGGAACAACACTGGCTGCTTCAAGAGAAAATGTCATCACAGGAGAGGGAAGACTGCCCATTTTTATATTTGGTACAGATCCTCCATTTCTGAATGACAGATGAAAAGGTAGATCATCCCATCGTTGTTCTGGGTGGCATACCACAGACTAGAACACAAACTGTTTTCCACATCAGCTTCATGAGCTTTGTAACTATAAAATTCATCCAGATTCTGGCACTGGGTTTACTAATGGTCGATTAATATTTGATGAGCGTTTTCAAAATGTGGACTGTATTGATCAGATTGAGGAGGTTACCTTCTACAACGAGTTTACTAAGTTTATCAAGAAGGGATGTTTAATTTTGTCAGTACTTTTTCGGCATCTATGGAGACAGTCATGATTTTTCTCCTTTATTCTGTTAATGTGGTGAATTATATTTATTGATTTTTTTAATGTTGCAGATCTTGCATGCCTGAAATAAACCCAATTTTATAGAGATGTATTAGCCTTTGTGTAACTAATATTTTATTTATGATTTTTCATTTTTTGAGATATTTGGCCTATGATTATCTTTTTTGTAACATCTTTGTCAGGTTTTAATATCAAGATTATGCTGCCCTCCTAAAACAAATTGGGAAGTATTTTCTCTTCTTCTCTTCCTAGGAAGATTTTTGGCTTTATTCTTGCTGTTGTTTAGTTTTTGTAAGAATGGGGTATTTTAATTTATTAAATGTTTGGTATAATTCACAAGTGAAGGTACATTGGCCTTTAGTTTCCTTTTAAATTATGGATTCAAGTTCTTCAGTAAGCACAGGACTTTTCAATTTTCTAACTCTTTTAAAATCAATTTGGGTAAATTATGCTTTTTTTTTTTTTTTTTTTAGCAATTTTGCATCTCATCTAAAATTTCAAATTATTTTCCAGAAAATGTATAATATCCTCTTTTGTCTTTTAATTTATAAGACATGTAGTCATGTTCCTCTTTTACTTTGTTAGTAATTTGTGACATCCCTCTTTTTTTCCCCTGATTAGCCTCATTGGGGACTATCCATTTTTTTTAGTTACTCTCTTTACATGTGCTTGTTTGCATTGGTGGTGTGTTGATTCATAAATGTTTTATATTGCTATGTAAGTCTATCTTTTTTTTGTGATTATTTTCTTTGCATGTTTTCCCCTCTCAAAATCAGATAAATATTTATCTGTATTTTATTTTAGTTTTAAAATTTATTTTATGGTTAACAAATTACATTTTAAAATAAAATAATATATACACATATTTAAAAGAAAATATGTTGGCTGGGCGTGGTGTCTCAAGCTTGTAATCTCAGCACTTTGGGAGGTCGAGGAGGGTGGATCATGAGGTCAGGAGATCAAGACCATCCTGGCTAACATGGTGAAACCACGTCTCTACTAAAATACAAAATTAGCCGGGAGTGGTGGCAGGCATCTGTAGTCCCAGCTACTCGGGAGGCTGAGGCAGGAGAATGGTATGAACCCAGGAGGCAGAGCTTGCGGTGAACCAAGATCATGCCACTGCACTACAGCCTGGGTGACAGAGTAAGACTCTGTCTCAAANTTCTAACTCTTTTTAAAATCAATTTGGGTAAATTATGCTTTTTTTTTTTTTTTTTTAGCAATTTTTGCATCTCATCTAAAATTTCAAATTATTTTCCAGAAAAATGTATAATATCCTCTTTTTGTCTTTTTAATTTATAAGACATGTAGTCATGTTCCTCTTTTTACTTTGTTAGTAATTTGTGACATCCCTCTTTTTTTCCCCCTGATTAGCCTCATTGGGGGACTATCCATTTTTTTTAGTTACTCTCTTTACATGTGCTTGTTTGCATTGGTGGTGTGTTGATTCATAAATGTTTTATATTGCTATGTAAGT
The DNA here is from genome assembly GCF_001698545.2 of Rhinopithecus bieti. Lineage (NCBI taxonomy): Eukaryota > Metazoa > Chordata > Mammalia > Primates > Cercopithecidae > Rhinopithecus > Rhinopithecus bieti. The sequence goes on from NW_016803181.1 coordinate 1,942,890, forward strand.
CTATCTTTTTTTTGTGATTATTTTCTTTGCATGTTTTCCCCTCTCAAAATCAGATAAATATTTATCTGTATTTTATTTTAGTTTTTAAAATTTATTTTTATGGTTAACAAATTACATTTTTAAAATAAAAATAATATATACACATATTTAAAAGAAAATATGTTGGCTGGGCGTGGTGTCTCAAGCTTGTAATCTCAGCACTTTGGGAGGTCGAGGAGGGTGGATCATGAGGTCAGGAGATCAAGACCATCCTGGCTAACATGGTGAAACCACGTCTCTACTAAAAATACAAAAATTAGCCGGGAGTGGTGGCAGGCATCTGTAGTCCCAGCTACTCGGGAGGCTGAGGCAGGAGAATGGTATGAACCCAGGAGGCAGAGCTTGCGGTGAACCAAGATCATGCCACTGCACTACAGCCTGGGTGACAGAGTAAGACTCTGTCTCAAAAAAAAAAAAAAAAAAGAAAAGTAAAAGAAAAGAAAATATATCAAACCGTTCAAAAAGGTATAATGTGAAAAGTAAAATTCTCTTTATTTACCCTAACTCCCAGTTTCACTTCTCAAAATTTCTAGAATGAGTTCCTCTGTCTATATCCAGAATACACTTATGCACAGACCAACGTGTGTGTGTGTGCATGTGTAAACACACAGACATACACACATGTTATATACATTATTTTAACGCATTTGGGGACAGACACAGAACTAAACACTATACATGTATTCACATGTTATTAGACATTTGCTTACAAGAATATGCTTTTGTTCTTCAAAATGAGTGATTCTCCAAAAAAATAATAGATGCTAGTGTGGATGCAGTGAACAGGGAACACTTCTACACTGCTGGTGGGAATGTCAACTAGTACAGCCACTATGGAAAACAGTGTGGAGATTCCTTAAAGAACTAAAAGTAGAACTACCATTTGGTCCAGTAATCTCACTACTGGGTATCTACCCAGAGGAAAAGAAGTCACTATACAAAAAAGACACTTGCACATGCATATTTATAACAGCATAATCTACAATTGCAAAAATGTGGAACCAACCCAAATGTCCATCAATCAATGAGTGGATAAAGAAACTGCCCATCAAATGCCCATCAATCAATGAGTGGATAAAGAAATGAGCGGATAAATATATATATATATATATTTTACAGTTGTGTGATACGATCTTTTATATATATACACATATATATGTAATGGAATACTACTCAGCCATGAAAAAGGAATGAATTAATGGTATTCACAGCAACCTGGATGAAGCAACCTGGATGAAATTGGAGACTATTACTCTAAGTGAAGTAACTCAGGAATGGAAAACCAAACATCATATGTCCTCACTTATAAGTGGGAGCTAAGTTATGAGGATTCAAAGGCATAAGAATGACACAATGGACTTTGGGGACTTAGGGGGAAAGTGTAGGAAGGGGGTGAGGAATAAAAGACTACAAACTGGGTGCAGTGTATGCTGCTCAGGTAACGAGTGCGCCAAAATCTCACAAATCACCACTAAATAACTTACTCATGTAACTAAACACCACCTGTTCTCCAATAACCTATGGAAATAAAAAACTAAAAACAAAAACAAACAGCAAAATAAACAAAATTAGTGACTCTCAAACTTCAATATGCATCTGACTCACCTTAAGGTTTATTAAGATACAGACTGCTGGGTGCCACCACCAGAGTTTCTAGTTCAGCAGGTCTGGTTAGGAAGCTGAGAAGCTGCATTTTTTACAAGTTCCTTGCTGTTGTGTTGCTCTGGGACCATACTTTGAGAACCACTGCTCTAAATGATTATTTCAAAATCCCAGAGTACTGGCCTTCAATTCAAGTGTATTTAACAAAGAAGAGCAGAACCCAGCATGAGAGGAGTCATTGATGTGGTATGACCCACTCAGGAATTCCCTCTGCTGTGACTTCCAGCCAGCCCCCTTTCTACACGACCCCATTTTCAAAATTGACATCCGCGCAGACAGTATCCGTCATTTATTTTCTGATAATACAACCTGCTGTATAATCAAGTGCTAATATGATACTGGAGGGACATGAATTTAAGCCTCTTATCTGTGACCACATTTGCATAGTTCACAGGACACACAGTTTCCAAAGGCTGCAAAAAGGAAGGTCTGGAGGACAATTGTTTGCCAAGCTCAGGCCTCAGATCTACGTCAGCATCACTGGAAACACTCGTGTGAACTACAGATTCCCACTCCATTCTAAGAATCTGGAGCTACTGGACATGGATCCCAGGGATTTGCATTCTTAAAAAGCTTCCAAGATCATTTTTATGCATCCTTGCACTTCCTAACTCTGACCTGGGGAATGGAGCAGGATGGTAAGACCACTAGGGAAAGGGCAGTGGATTGTTAAGGAAGCCTCTGGAAGCAGGGAGTAATACACAAAAAGGAAAAAAGAAACTGCAATAAGGAGCTGCCTGCCACTGACAACTACCTTTTATTTAGCACCTCCTAGGTACATACCCAGCACTCCTTCTGGCACTTCATATAGCTTAACATAGTTGTTCTCACAACACTATGATATCCAGGAAGCAGAGTGTAAGGAAGACATGCTAGTAAGAGATGGTACTGAGATTTAGGCCCATGCTCGACTCCAAAGCCTATGCTTGTTTTCTGTTCCACAAGTCGTCTTTCACCATTTCTTTCACCCAAGTGATGCAGGATGTGGGTGGGTGTGCTTTCATACCTGCACTGCCCTTTGAGTGGTGGTGAAGTGCTTATGTTGGCAAAATTGTTGGTGATCATTACACGTTGATGTGCCAAGAGATAAAGAAGATAAGAATGACTAGGTCATTGGAAAATTTGGTGATACAGAGAGACAAATGGAATAACTAGAGCCCAAGTAGGGTTTTCATTCGCAGTTGCTTAATTCGGCCACTGACAAAGCCTCATGTCTAAAACAACTATTCAGTCAACCATCCTCTAAGTCACCATCACAAAGAAAAAAAATAAAAAATTGAAGAATCAAACAAACCCTGAGTCTGATTATGGAAACACATCAGGCACCAAGAAGCGCAGAGGATTTGGAGTCTGGGAAAGCCCAAAGCGAACACTGCCAAGATCTCCTTTCTTCTGATTCTGAAATCCATGTGTGCTTCTTGGAAAATTTAATCCACATGTTTTGAGATCATTTACACTTAACCCATCAAGATGCAGTTTAAAAGAACCATTTGATGTCTAAGAAGCCTGATGTGCTTTCTTTCTTTTCTTGTTTTTTAAACACAAGCCTCTGTAAACACATCCTTTGCCACCCATAGCCAATTGCTGAAGCTGGAAGTCATAATTTGTCAACAACAATTAAGCCTAGAACCTGAAAACAGGCAACCCCAGGCCTAACCTATGAGCATATGAAAAGTGACAAGTCTGAAGCCTCAACAAATATGTTCTGTCATTTCCCAGAAAAGTCCACTGCAAGCTGTGGGAAGAAAGCCCACCGTGCTGCAGATTCAGCCTCCTCTCCACACAGCCCTCCGCCGAGCAAGGGAACACAAGATGTATTCCAGACCTTTGTTTTTTATTTTTTAGTTCAAAGAGAGCTCTGCCCACTTTTTTCAGGGTAGCATTCTGGAAGCTCAATTTAGTGACTCATTCCAGTGAAATTCACACGATACGAAACCACGATGAACAGACTCCAAACCGTTTCTGTCTCGCTTTTGTGGAAGTTTTCTCTGGGAAGTACACCCCAAGCTCTGCCAAGGGCTAATCACCCAGAGCCTCATCGGGGACACCTGAAATCAAAGAGGAGTGGTGGCCATTATCCATAGCACACTTCCAAGTAGGAAAAGAGTACTTATGTCCAAATCTATTATTCATCATTTATTTCATATGTTTTGTTCCCCTTTGGTTTATTAGGTTGATTTTAATTGCCACACAGTTTTTCCAACTTGAGGTTATTAGTAAATTACTAGTATTACCAGACTCTGTTTCCAACTCTTTGAAAAGCAAACCCAAATCAGGGCAAATCTCTCCCTGCATGAGATTACATTTTAAGTTAAAAGGAATACGTTGATAGAAAACAGTACGACGATTCCTTGAGAAATTAAAAATAGAATTGCCGTTTGATCCAGCAACTTCACATCTGAATATATATCCAAGAGAATTGAGAGCAGGATATCAAAGAGATATCTGTACACCAAATATTCATAACAGCAATATTCACAACAACCAAAAGGTGGGCGCAAACCGATGTCCATTGACGAATGAACAAACGTTCAGGATACAGTAAGTCCTCACTTAACATTGTCAGTGGGTCCTTGGAAACCGTCGTTAAGCTAAACACCATATAACAAAATTAATTTTACCACAGACTGATTGACATAAAGTAGAGTTAAGTTCCTACAACATATTTCTGGTTACAAAGGCATCACCAAACTTTTAAATAGAAACCAAAGCACTTCTAATATTCAACATTGAAATAAATGTGAACTATACATACACTTAAGAAAGATTAATAAAAATAAGATAATTATTTACCCAATTATCCCAGTTAATGGCCACAAGTGGCCAGAACCTATCTTAGCAACTCAGGGCACAAGGCGGGAACCCACCATGAACAGGACTCCATCCCATCACAAGGCACAGTCAGGCACGCACTCACACTCACTCACACCAGGGTCATGTAGACATGCCAATTCACCTAAGGGGCACATCTTCGGGATATGGGGGAAACCCATGCAGACACGAGGAGAATATGCAAACATTGGTTCCTGCCAGGAATTGATTTTTTTCCTCATCAATGTTATAACAAAATGACATTGACCAAAATGGCTTTATTTGAAGACCTCTGTGTATACATATAATGGGATATTGTTCACTTTAAAAAGGAAAGGAATTCTGCTGGGCGCGGTGGCTCAAGCCTGTAATCCCAGCACTTTGGGAGGCCAAGGCGGGCGGATCACGAGGTCAGGAGATCGAGACCATCCTGGCTAACACGGTGAGACCCTGTCTCTACTGAAAATACAAAAAACTAGCCTGGTGAGGTGGCGGCGCCTGTAGTCCCAGCTACTCCGGAGGCTGAGGCAGGAGAATGGCGTGAACCCGGGAGGCGGAGCTTGCAGTGAGCTGATATCCGGCCACCGCCACCGCACTCCAGCCGGGGCGACAGAGCAAGATTCCGTCTCAAAAAAAAAAAAAAAAGAAAGGAATTCTGACACATGCTACAACATGGATGAACCTTGAAAGCATAATACCAAATGAAATAAGACAGTTGCAAAAGGACAAATACTGTATGACTTCATTTATATGAAGTACCTAGAGTTGTCAAATTCACAGAGACAGAAGGCAGACTGATGGCTGCTGGGGCGGGGTAGGGGGTTGGGGGAAATGGGCAGTTATTGTTTAATGGGTGCAGAGGTTAGGTTCAGTCTGCAAGATAGAAAGACTAGTTCTGGAGAGATGAATGGTAGCGATGGTTGCACGATATGAATGTACTCAATGTCACTGAACACTGTCACCTAAAAATGGTTAAGATGGTGAATTTTATGTTACGTGTGCTTTATCACAATTTTTTAAGAAGAAAAGGAATAGGCTGAGCTGAAGTAGGTGAACAGGTGCTAGACTTGAGGTTATTTTGCAATTTATCTGTATCTGCCTTGGGATGTTTAAACATTAAATATTTTGAGTGTATAAGAACACGCATGTGTTCCATGGTCTTTTATTATTATTATCATCACTATTGTTATCATCACTACTTCCTAGCCTTAATATTAGTGTAGAACTGGTAAGGTCTTCTTGAGAAACTGACTTTGAGAATTAATCAGTTAACTAGTTCATCTCTTCCCCTCCAAAAAACCTGAGGAATAAGAAAAGCCTTCCAGAACAGGGTGGCAGAGTGAAGCCAGATATTAAATTTTATCCCTCAAAACCTAAGAAAACTAATCTGAAAATAAGTAAACTTGAATAAGAAATAAGGATACAAACTAATGCTATAATCTTTAAAAAGTGGTGGCCAAAAAAAGGAATAAATTCAGAAGCTGATTTGATACTCCTACCTTACTTCTGTGACATAATCCTCCAAAGCAGTAGGGGAGGAAAAAGGAGACCAAAACTTTCCCTGAATGAAAGAATTTGAGGGTGGGGTATATTTTTATTTTATGTGCATACCCTTTAAAATATGATTATACTCTAGAGTTATGGCAAAGAATGCTCATCCATCCCTTGATTCCCTTTGACAAGGACTTTTGAACCTTCATTTATAACATTTTGAATGAGGCAAGAATTTAGACAGTTCTTGTAGGAATGAGGGAGATGTAGATGTCGTGCTTTAGGTTATCTTAGAACAATGGCAGAACAGGAGCCATTGTTCATAGCATCCGAAGTGGGGGAAAATCAAATTTAACATTGATGATAACAAAAAAGAGGTGAAAAGTGGAGAGAATTTAGGGGGAAAATGTGCAAGAATATATGAAGGGATGTAGAGACTACTGAAGAGGAAAGGAGCAGCTCAGAGGAAACGTGGGAGGAAGTTTCTGATGACATTAAATTCTGGGGGGCCAAGCCTGTAAATCGTTATCCTCACCTTGTGACAACATATTTCAAAAGTCAAGGTATAACCCAAAGGGAATGACAGTTGATCACGGGAAAGCTTTTGATGAAAATATTAGAATTTGGATCTCTGTCATTGGAGAAGTTCAAGAGATGACTGATCAGAGGATCTCTGAGCCATTCTCTGTCATCCAGCCAGGATAACACCTCAGGTCTCCCACAGTGAGTTCCATCTTGAATACCATATCCAGAGAGATAAACCACAACCTTCATTTGATTCTTAGCCACTGCCTGACCAAACAGGAAGCTTATCCTGGTGTCTACAGAATCCAAGCTGTTTGTGGAAGGTTAAGTCTGGCCAGCACACAATGAGTCAGCCGCCATTACCCAGAGGAGTGAGCTAGGGCAACCACTTTGGACAATATGTTGTTTTGGAAGTGAGGATTTCTTTTAAAACATTTGAGCCTGGGAACATGGTGTGCTTTATATAAAGTACAAAATAAATAAAAGATTTCAAGGAATTCCTCTCCCACATGACCAATTCAAAAACCCAAGCAGACAAATCCAAGCACTAAATGGATTCAGTGAGCACTCATTTACTCCAAATTTAAAAATATAATACACATGAAACTATTTTAGAAGTTTCTTTCTCCTAAAAAAGGAAGTCACTGAAATAGAGACAACTGGCCACAATAATTTGGTTTTTACCAAGTGTGGGCTTCCAAATTACATCAAAAAAAGGCACCAGAAGGGATTAAACTTTTTTTGTAGAGGAGCAGAGAACATAGGTTTGATGTCATGTTAGGAAGTAAGGTCAGTCCCATCCAAAAATAATTAATAACAGTTTACAGTTAGTGAGTAAATTGTCTAAGAGTACCCTGTTTTTAATTTGGGGAACGGACACTCAATACCATGTTGCTTTTTGTTTGCTATTATAAGGTTTATTTGCAGCTGATATTAGTTGTTGTCCACTGACATCCACTTTTTTCTCTTTCCATGGTAATAAAATGCATGATTTTTAACTGACCGTATGGTTGCTCAGAATAAAGATATTTCGTATCATCTTTGCAGCTAGGTGTGGTCATGTGGCTAATTCTGCTAATGCAGAGAGGAAGCGGCACGTGCAACTTATGAGTGTTCCCTTGACAGACACGGGCATGCTCTTTGTTTGCCCATTCTTCCTTTCTGTTGGTTGGAATTCAGATACAATGAGTGATGTTCTAGCCATCAGTCTGGGCCAAGGGATCCTGGAGAAAGGAACCAGCATGGTGAAGCCACACAATGGAAGCAGCCTAGGTCTCTGACACTCCGCAGTGCTCAGATTGTCCTGGACTGACAAACTCGACTTCTCAGGAACATGAGAGGAATAAACATCCATCCTGCTTAAGACATTGTTATTTTAAGTTTCTTTGTTGCTTGCAGCTGAAGCTAATCCTAATCAACAAGCTATTTTAAAAGTGTTGTTTGATTGAGAGAGCAAAGTCTAAATTCTCAAGTAACTATAACTTAAACCTGGATGTTAAGATGCCATGGTCCTATCAACAATCTTTTCCCCATTTAGCCACTCGACACTGGCTCTTGAGACACAGAAGAAACCAAGAAGCTTTTGAGAAAGGACAGCCGAGAGCATAGAGGTTCCCAACCAAGAGTGACATACACGCAGGCTAGACGCTGTGTTTTCACGATAAAAAGGATCTGTCATTCGTGATCTTTTTCAGAGAAAATCCTGGCTTAAAAAAAAAGAAAAGCCTCCAGCACTGGAGTTAGGCATCCCATCACTCAGGATTCATTTCTTTAGGTTAAGTAAATGCTACGTTTTCCCCCTTTAAAATGCAAACTCATAGACAGGCAAGACAGCAAGTCTCTTACCCATGAGTATAAAGCTTCTTCTGTTTCATTCTGATTCTAGAAAAGTCTTTAAAAGATAAAAGATCTGTGTATTGAGGGGAGAGAAGGGGAAAGGATAGAAATTGAGGCTTCTAAGGAAGGAGAGAAAAGAGAATTAAAAGACCATCTTCAAATATTTTATAATTATGCCAAGGACTGTCAATGTAAATAATGTCCAGAACCTTTACTCGATGGAGTGACCGAAACCACGATGTAAAGAAATGTCAAGACAATTCTTTGGAATATGAACAACATGATCTGACCACCAACCTAGCTCAAAAAATGTAAAGAGTTTAAAAATCAGAATATAGGGAGGAGGGCGAACACAGAGAAGTATCAGTAGTTTGTCTGACATTATTGAAAACAAATAATACATTTGGAAGTTTCAATATTCGGCAGGCAATAGCCATTGGGCAAATTAATCAGTTGCATTTTGCAACCCCTAATAAAATAATAAATCCAGGCAATAATCATCAATGACTTGCTAAAACCATTAGTTAAAAAAGGGTAGGATGTCAGGTGCAGTGGCTCATGCCTGTAATCCTGGTGCTTTGGAGGCTGAAACAGGAGAAGCAGCTTGAGGCCAGGAGTTGGAGACCAGCCTGGGAAACATAGTGAGAGCCCCATCTCTTTTAAAAAGTTGTTTTTTAATTAGCCAAGTGTGGTGGTATATACTTACAGTCTTCACTACTTGAGAGACTGAGGTGGGAGGACAGCTTGAGCTCAGGAGTTTGAGGCTGCAGTGAGCTATGATCATACCATAGCATTCCAGCCTGGGTAAAAGAGCAATACCACATCTCTAAAATAAAATAAAAGAGGATGGGGGACTGTACAATGAGCAGGACAAGCTGACAATATCCGAACTCACCAATCAATCTTAACATCACAAAATGAGAGACAATCAGACAGTATGTGCCTCCTAATAGAAAGCAGTAGGAATTATGTGGCACTACCTATGGAATAGTCTTGCCAAAATATGGAATCTGAATCTGATCCAGCTTTCCAGGAAACACAGAAACATGCTAAATGCTATCTTGGAAATTCAATCAGCAAAATCCAGAATGTGGGAAACTGAACAGACAAATGAATGACAATGAAAAAAAGACAGTAAGAAGAACAGTGTTTAATTTAAAAAATGCTTAAGAGACTTAACAGATGAAACTCGTGATCCTTGTTTAAATTTCCTAATCAATCAAACCAACAAACAAAAACCAATTGTAAAATGACATTTACGAGACCAAAAAAAATCTGAACATTGACTACAAATTTGATGATATATGAAATTGTTGTAATTTCTTTAGTTTCAATAACAATATTGTGATCTTGGATTAGGCAAACAGTTTCTTAAATATGACACCAAAAACACAGCAACAAAGAAAACATACAAATTGGACTTTATCAACATTTAAAACTTTTGTGCATCGAAGAACACTATCATGAAAGTAAAAAGAGGCCGGGCGCGGTGGCTCAAGCCTGTAATCCCAGCACTTTGGGAGGCCGAGACGGGCGGATCACGAGGTCAGGAGATCGAGACCATCCTGGCTAACCCGGTGAAACCCCGTCTCTACTAAAAAATACAAAAGCTAGCCAGGTGAGGTGGCGGCGCCTGTAGTCCCAGCTACTCGGGAGGCTGAGGCCGGAGAATGGCGTAAACCCGGGAGGCGGAGCTTGCAGTGAGCCGAGATCTGGCCACTGCACTCCAGCCTGGGCGACAGAGCAAGACTCCATCTCAAAAAAATAAAAAATAAAAAATAAAATAAAAAAAATAAAAAAAAGAAAGTAAAAGAAAACCCACAGAACAGGAGAAAATGTTTTCAAATCATATATCGGATAGGGTTGAGTATCCAAAATATATTTTAAAACTCATAGATGCAAAATAAAGAGACAAATAACCCAATTTAAAAATGGGAAAAGGACTTGAGTAGACATTTTCCAAAAAATATCTATATTAATAACCAATAGGATATGAAAAGATGTTCAACATCATTAGTCATTAGGGAAATGCAAATCAAAACAACAAAGAGATACTTCACACCCACTAGAATGGGTATAATAAAAAAGACAAATAACATGTTATCAAGGATGTGGAGAAATCAGGACCACACAAGTTGCTGGTGGGAAGATAAAAACGGTGCAGCCACTTTGGAAAACGGTCTAGCAATTCCACAAAATGTTACATGTAGAATGACCAATGATCCAGCAATTCCACTCCTAGGTATATACCCAAGAGAAAAGAAAACATATGCTGCCGCAAGAAGTGCTACATGAATCTTCACAATAGCATTCATAATAGCCAAAAAGTGGAGAAAATAATCCAAATGTTGATCAACTGATGAATGGAAAAACAAAATGTGGTTTACCGATATAGTGGAATATTATTCAGCCAGAAGAAGGAATGAAGTACTGATACCTGCTATGGTATTGATGAATCTTGAAAACATTATCCAAGTGAAAGAAGCCAGACCAAAAAAGCCACATGTTATATTATTCCATTTATATAAAATGTTTGAAATGGGCAAATCTATAGAGACAGAAAGTAGACTAAAGGATTGTGAGGATTTGGAAGTGGCTGCTAATGTGTAAGGGTTTTCTTTTTGGGGTGATGGAAAAGAATTTCCTGTTTTCCATGCCCACCATAGAGATGGACAGCTTTACTAGTGAAGGACAATATTGTGTGTGTAGTAAAAACCATTTAATTATATACTGTAAAATGGATAAAATCGTGAATTTTATCTCAACAAAAAAATGTTTTAAATAGTTTTGTATGTTTTAAGAAGAACCCTTATCTCTTAGAGCTGTACACTATATTTATGAATGACATGAAAATGTCTGGGATTTGCTTTTTAAAAATCTAGTGGGGTGGTGGTAGGTGGTAGTGCTTGAAAATTAGGAGGGTATGAATGAAACCAGATTGGCCATGAGTTCGTATTTATTGAATTTGGGTGATGAGTACATGAGGGCTTGTTATACCATTCTCTCTACATTTGCATAGGTTTGAAATTTTCCATAAGTAAACATTTAAAATCAACCAATAGTGTGTTGTCCTTTAACAACAGTGGCAGAGAGTCACAGCATGTGAGGCACAGATGGGGCCTTACAGATTATCTAGTTCAGCTCTTTCTTTTTATATAAATGTGAAACAGACATACCCAGAGAGAGAAAAAATTATTTGCCCAAATGATCAGAGTTAACTCCAAAACAGGGGTCTGCAAACTTCTTTTAATACTTGTTTTTTTTTTTTAAGAGCAGTTTTATGTTCACAGCAAAATAGGGAGGAAAGCACAGAGCTATGTCATATATCCCCTTCCCCCACACATGTATAGCCTCCCCTAACATCCACATCCAGAAGCAGAATGGTACATCTGTTATTATTGATGAACCTACACTGACACATTATTATCCCTCAAAGGTCATAGTGTACATTGAGGCTCATTCTTGGTGTTTACATTGTATGGGTGTGGAATGTCATATAGTTGGAATCATACAATATGTAGCCTTTTCAGATTGGCTTCTTCCACTTAGTAATATGCATTTAAGTTTCTTCCATGTCTTTTCATGACTTGATAACTCACTTCTTTTTAGCTCTGAATAATATTCCCTTGTCTAGATGTACCACAGTTTATCTATTCACCCACTGAGGGGCATCTTGGTTGCTTCCAAGTTCTGGCAAGTATGAATGGAGCTGCTGTAAACATCCTTGTGCAGATTTTTGTGTGGACAAAAGTTTTCACCTCCTTTGGGTAAATACCAAGGAGTGTGATTGATGAATTATATGGTAAGGGTATGCTTATGTTTAATTTTGTAAGAAACCAACAAACTGCCTTCCAAAGTGGCTGTACAATCTTGCATTCCCATCAGCAATAAATGAGAGTTCCTATTGCTCCACAACCTCACCACCATTTGTTGTTGTCAGTGCTCTGGATTTTGGCCATTCTAGTATGTATGTAGTAGTATCTCGTTGTTATTTTAATTTGCATTTTCCTGATGACAAATGAGGTGGAGCATCTTTTCATATGCTTGTTTGCCATCTGTATATCTGCTTTGGTGAGATATCTGTTAAGATCTCTGACCCTTTTTTTTCAGATGGGGTCCCACTCTGTCACCCAGCCTGGAGTGCAGTGGCACAATCTCAGCTAACTGCAACTTCTGCCTCCTGGGCTCAACTGATCCTCCCACTTTAGCTTCCTGAGTAGTTGGGACTACAGGCATGTGCCATCACGTCTGACTGATTTTTGTAGAGATGAGGTTTCACCATGTCACTCAGGCTGGTCTTGAACTCCTGGACTCAAGGGATCTGCTCACCTCAGCCTCCCAAAGTGCTGGGATTACAGGCATGAGCCACAGTACATGGCCTGGCCCATGTTTTAATTGGGTTGTTTGTTTTCTTATTGCTGAGTTTTAAGTTTTTTTTTTTTTTAAATTTTGGACAACAGTCCTTTATCAGATATATTTTGCAAATATTTTCTCCCAGTATGCGGCTTGTCTTTTCATTCTCTTGAAGTATATTTTTCAGAGCAGATCTCTAAAAATTTTTAATGAAGTCCAGTCTATCAACTCTTCCTTTCATAGTTTATGCCTTTGGTATTGCATCAAAAAAGTCATCATCAAACCAGGTCATCTTGATTCTACTATGTTACCTTCTAGGAGTTTTATAATATAGCATTTTACATTTAGGTCTGTGATCCATTTTTAGTTAATTTTAATGAAGGTCTGGGTCTAAATTCATTCGTTTGCATATGGATGTCCATTGTTTCATTTTATTGCCTTTGCTCCTCTGTCAAAAATCAGTTGACTGTATTTATAGGAATCTGTTTCTGGGCTCTCCATTCTGTTCCATTAATTTGTTGACTCTTTCATTAATATCACACAGTTTTGATTTCTGTAACTTTCTAGGAAGTCTTGAAGTTCTCAAGTGTCATTCCTCCAACTCTGTTCTTCTCCTTCAATATTGTGTTGGCTATTCTGGGTCTTTCACTGATCCATACAAACTTTATAATCAGTTTGTCAATATCCACAAATGACTTGATGGAATTTTGATTGAGATTGCACTGAATCTATAAATCAAGTTATGAAGACCTGACATCTTGATAATATGGAATCTTCCCATCCATAAGCATGAACTCTCTCTCCATTTATTTAGATCTTCTTTGATGTCTTTCTTCAGAGGTTTGTCATTTTCCTCGTATAGATCTTGTACATTTTTTTAAGACTTATACCTAAGTGTTAATGTAAATGGCATTATGTTTTAAATTTCAGATTCCATTTGTTCTTTGCTGGCATATAGGATAGCAATTGTCTTTTGTATATTAACCTTGTATCCTCCAAACTTGTTAAAATAACTTATTACTTCCAGGAGTATTTTTGTCAGTTCTTTTGGATTTTCTACACAAACTTCTTCTGTAAAAAGCCATACAGTAAATATTTTAGGTTTTGCAAAATGGTTTATGTTTCAACTACTAAACTCTGCTATTATAGCAGGAAAGTAACTATAGACATTATGTAAAGAAATGAGTATGATCCTGTTCCAATACAGCTTTATTTACTAACTGCATTATATATTACATTGTTACTTTATGTGCATATATTTTATTTTCAGGTTGTGGGTAGGCCAGATTTGTTTGGTTCATGAACTATACTTTGTCAGCTCCTAGTCTAAATGAACTGAATTCGTCAGACTCTAATTCCTGTTCTTTTTTTACTGGCCTAAGTTACAAACAAACAAAAAAATCCTCTGAAAATCTCCAAACTAATGGACTTGTGGTCACAAATGACGACTCAGAAGGGAGAAAAACATTATCCTTGAACCAGAGCTTCCCTGCCCCATCTATTCCTCACCTCTGTTTTAATCTATAGATGATAGGGGTATAGGGTTATCTTCAAATCGTTTTATCCTGTGACATAAATATCATACCACATCACAACTATAAATAAGCCTGACCTCTAAATAAAGCTTAAAATGTGGGTGGGGAGGAGAAAAGTGTTTCAGGGAAACTCTTTTCAAAAGAACATAATATCACACCTGGTCCTGGGCATTTAAATTGTTTAACATTTAAATTAAAGTAAGTTTAAATTGTTTTTAAGTACGTCTCTTGGTTTTAAATAGTTTGAAAGAAATTTGATGTTAATAATTGATTTTGGTTAATAGCTTAATTAAGCAGAATAAATGAGTTAAAAATATCTAATATTTAATGATCTTTCAATTTGTATGAGGCATTCTGCTATAATACATGCAACATCACCTTGGATCTTTGCAAAAAACAAAAAAGTCTCTTAGCAAACACAACTATGAATTCTGGACAGAGTGTATAAGCCTATCTGAGGATTTTGAAAGGTAAATGGTAGCAGACTGATTGAGGAAGAAGACCAGAATTCAAAGTTTCACCAAACTGGGGGAGCTTGTCATTTTTTTCTTTCTGGTATGCCCTGGCCTAAACTTAATGCAGTGTTGAACTGGGGAGCAGGCACTGGCATGAGCTCTCTCTAGAGGTCCAAGAGCAAGCGTCTAGATCTGGCTCAGGAGCAGGAAAGGGTACTCCTAAAACTCCAAGATGATGTATAAGTCCCCTCACCATTTTTCATTCTCTCCATTTGCTTACACCCCACAATCCCATGGTAATAGAGGTAGAGGCTGCAATTCAACAGGAGCCAAAACTGTGATAGAGGGGAGATTTCCTTCCCAAACCATGAAGCTGTTATCCCAAGAGGATGGAGCAAACCCTGTTGCCTTCTCTCTCTCTCTCTCTCTCTCTCTCTCTCTCATCAACTTTCCACCACTTTCCACCACTTGGTCCCATGGATGGCAAAGTGGGGTAAGTAAAGCCTCTGCATGCTGACCACAGGCCCAAAGAGGAGAGCTTGAGAACCAGAAATTATCGGAAAATTGCAGAGAGGTATGAGCTCAGGAAAGCGACCCCATAAAGTTGTTTGTGAACTGCTGGGCTTACCCTTTAGTTGTACATGTATAGATCTGATCGCAATTGGCCTACCAAAAAGGCTTTGAGAACCAAACTAATGGTAGACCACTACCCAGGCTGACCACTGGGTGGTGCACATGAGGGTAAGTGGGCCCACATGACTACACAGGTAGCAGAAAGGAGTTTTGCCAGGTATGGAACTGTTCTGTATCCCGATTGCAGTGGTGCTTTAATCCATAAAGATGTTAAAATTCATAACATTGTATGCCAAACACGTATTTGAACCATTTATACATGATAATTTTAAAAACAGAATGAACAACAACAAAACCAGAGTAAGATAGTGCCCTTCTCAAAGTCCTTGGATGCAAGTGTCAGAAGTGACTCCAGCTTACGTAGGCAGAAAAGTGTTTTATTTGAAGACTGTTGATTAGCTCACAGAATTGACAAGAAGGGAAAAGAACTAGGACCAGAAAGGTGATAATACGAAACTGCTCTGGCTAGAACCCTCACTGTCCTTGCCAACACTGGGCCTTCAGTTCCACCACAGCCACTTGTGTTCCATCTGCCAGGGGCAGGGAATATCTGGACTCTTTGGCTCCACAGAGAGTCCCAGAATGGATGGAGAGACAACGGCTATAAACGGGAGGGGTGCTCAGATGTCAGTTGGTAAAAATAAATAAATAAAATACTATTATTAGCCCATCCTTCAGCTAAGACAACTGAGGTGTGCACAATTTCTATAACTTTCCTGAGATCACATCACTTCACCAGGACTCAAGGCTTGTGCTCCTAATTACTACAGGTCAGTTGGAAATGTCTCTGGCTTTAGGAGAGCTTTGTGGAAACCATGGTGACTGAAAACAAAGAAGAGAAGTAATTGGAAGCAAAAACGCCAACTTCCGCCTGGCTCTGCAATTTGAGGGAATGCTAACTCAGCTGTTTTGTTTTGTTTTGTTTTGTTTTGTTGTTGTTAATAGTTTGACTTTATTTTATCTTTGAAGTATAAACACTGTTTTTTTATTATTTGTTTGTTTGTTTAGTTTATGCTGCTTCTGATATATTCTCTAGAGAAGTAGAATCCAAATTTTTTTGATCATATACCCACCAGTTAATATTTTTTAGTATTACTTCTAATATACATAAGTTTACTTATAAATTACATATACACTACAGTACTTATACATGGAATTCTAACACCTAAAAAAGAAAAAAATGATGAAGTAACAACACTTTTAAACACATTTATTAAAATGGCAAAAAATCACTTTTTATGTCATTAATAAATTATTAATGTGCGCAAGTTACTGAATATGCTTCAAATATCAGGTCCTATGTTTGGCTTATTTTTATACTTGATGTGAATGGCTGCCATAATTAGAAAAAATTTACACTGGGAGGCTGAGGCAAGAGGATTGCCTGAGCCCAGGAGTTCAAGACCAGCTTGGATAACATAGGGAGACCTCATCTCTACAAAAAAGAAAAGATTAGGCCAGGCACAGTGGCTCATGCCTGTAATCTCAGCACTTTGGGAAACCAAGGCAGGCAGATCACTTGAGGTCAGGAGTTCAAGACCAGCCTGGCCAATGAGGTGAAACCTCATCTCTACTAAAAATACAAAAATTAGCCAGGTGTGGTGGCACATGCCTGTAATCCCAGCTACTCAGGAGGCTGAGGCAGGAGAATTGCTTGAACCTGGGGGGCAGAAGTTGCAGTGAGCTGAGATCACGCCACTGCACTCCAGCCTGGGTGACAGAGCAAGACACTGTCTCAAAAAAGAAAAAAAGATTAGCCAAGCATGGTGGCATGCACCTTGGTCCTAGCTACTTGGGAGGGAGGATCCCAAGATGGAAGGATCACTTGAGCCCAGAAGTTTGAGGCTCAGTGAGCTACAATCAAGCCACTGCACTCCAGCCTAGGACACAGTGAGACTGTCTCAAAAAGAAAAAAAAAGGAAAAGAAAAAAGAAAAAATTCACAAAGATGTAAATCCAAATTAAAGAAGTTCATTGTTGGTTATGTTTATTAAACTATACTTGTTATTTTTAAAATCCCATCTACCACTTATGCAAAGGGTTTTTTGGAGGGAGGAGAAAATTTAGTTAGCTAATATTCATTTCTGCTACTATTGGGCAAACAATTAGAAGATGTTGCTTTTCTTATTTTTAACAAATGGCTTCGAGACTCAATAAATTTTTTTCAGCTAGAAAGATTTAAACAGTTGAAAAAATTATAATTCCTAATTTGGAACTGTCTTGCAGATGAGAGACTTTGTAAGTGTTAACCTGGTATGTGCAACAACAAAATCTTAAAATGATGGAAATGTTTTACAAATGCTTCTTTGAAAATTATTTTTCCATAATACAAAGTTCTTTTGAAAAGTGGTCCCTTTCTTACTCACTGTTAAACTTCACATTTACCTCAAAAGCCTAGATCAAGATGCTTATTTTTTACAAAGAAATCTGCAAGGGAGCACACTATCAATAACTATATAGCAGCAGAGAAAACATCAGCAAGTTTGGTACACTTTGATCTTTCATAAAGCAAAAGCTCATGCTTCATCTTTCCCTTTCAGCGAAATTTTGCTTCCAGCTTTGGTAGGCTAGGTTGTTCAGAAGTATTTTCCCATTTAAAACAACTGGAAAAGTTTTTAAAAATTCTTTTAAATTTGTTTGAAGGTATTACAGCGCTGCTAAAATGCTAAGAAATTGTGGACCAAGATCCAAGAGAGCAAGAAAGTGCAGAGAGGTAAGCACAGCAGTTAGAGCTGCTTTTCCTTTGTAGGTAATTGACAGTCTAAAGAGTAATAGCTGAAAGGCTAAATAAGCTTTCAACAGATTCACAGGACTTGGGGGAAAAATCAGAGGAGGGGCCCTGGAAAATATTTCAGGAAATGAACCCTAAGAGTAAAGCAAATTAGAAATAAATCATTCCTCTCAAAGACTGAAGCCCAGTATCAAATCATTTCAATTCCTGTTTGAATTATGATGATTGGTAATTGCTAGCACTTTTAGCCTCAATACCTGCTTAAGCAAAAGTAATCTTCTTGGAGGAAGATAACATAATCCAGAGCTTTAAAATATTTCTTCAATGTCAAGATCTCAGTAAAAAAATAACTAACTAAATAAAAAATCAGGCAGGTTGGACACAATGGCTCATGCCTGTAATCCCAGCACTTTGGGAGGCTGAGGCAGGCAGATCACTTGAGCCCAGTAGTTCAATACAAGCCTGGGAAACATGCTGAAACCCCTTCTCTACAAAAAATACAAAAATTAGCTAGGCATGGTGGCATGCGCCTGCTGTCCCAACTACTCAGCAGACTGAAGTGGGAGGACCTCTGGAGCCTGAGAGATGCAGGTTGCAGTGAGCCAAGATGGTGCCACCACACTCCAGCCTGACCAACAGAGTGAGACCCTGTCTCAAAAAAGAAAAAAAAAAAAATCAATCAGGCAATTAGGCACATAAGCAGACAAGGTGTAATGGAAAATCAAGAAAAAAAAAATGATAGACACAAACATACAAGTAATCCAGACAATAAATTTATTAAATACATATAAACTTAAAATACATCTGATTAGTATGTTGAAATAACTAAAAGACAAGTCTGAGAATGTTAGCAGGAAATTGGGAAGTATAGTAAGTAATCAAATAAAAATTTTAGAGTAGATAAAACATAAATGAAATTGAGACTTGAATGGATGGATTTAACACAAAATCATACCCAGCGTTAACCCAGTGGTTAAAAATTACCACTCAAGTCTGCCATAACAGCATGAAAGTAGCTATAGACAATATATCACATATGAGTGTGGCTGTGTTCCAATAACACCTTATTTACAGAAATAAGCAAAGAGCCAGTTTGATAAGTGGGCCATAGTTTGCCCACTCCTGATCTATCTGCTTAGGAATGTTCCCACTCTACATAATTTTTTCACATATTTGTATCTTCGTATATCAGCAGTGATGTCTTTGCCTTCCAACAGTATCTCCTAAGAACAGAATGCAATTTATGTCTTTGCCCTATCAGTTCCTATACATCATATCAGTCATTTCAACATACCAAGAGCTTCCCAACAATAATTTTTAAAAATAATAACAGCTAAGAAAGTAGTCTTCTAAACATTTACAACTGAGTTTAGAGAAATTATATTTGGTACTGGATTGAGTATTACATAAATTTAAACATTGCTGGAAAAAAGGTCAAGGCCTGTCTTGACCTTTTTGGATGTGGATAATCAGTTTTTTATCTTCTAATCACGATGGCTTCACATTTTCACTGGCTAACATCTTAAATAATAATACAGGAAGAGGGTAATTATTGAGGGCAGGGGATAGAAATTCATATCTGAAATGGTCTTTTTGACAGTCTCTGATTCTTTGGGTTGACTTTAAGACATCGTTGTTTGAATCTCATGTAGCTGTCAAGGAGCTTGTACTATCTACAGTAGTGCCAGACATAACATTTCCTGAATATAAACATGTTCTTACATAATTATATTGAAGAAAATAGGATTATCTTCACTCTTAAGTTCCTGTGCAGGAATCTTGTAAAGACATTTGTTCATATCATAACAGTTTATTTGCTAAAAACTAATATTACCTGTTAGTCCCTTTAAATTAGCACTTAGTTAACAAAAGGATAGACCTCTGAAATGGTGTTAACAAAAGGATAGACCTCTGAAACGGTGATCTTCTATTAATAGTCTTGTCTTAGGTAATCATGGTTAACATCTGTGTCACGTGACTAACATATAAACCTCACTGTTTTAGTAAACATTTATAAAGCTTAATTTCTCTCTAATATTTTAATTAAAAAATGAATATACATAGAAGTTTTATCATTTTCTTACCATATTCCAGAGAATCTTTAGTTATTACCTGGATGATTAGTCCCCTACTGTCATCATGGCTGTAAAAATTAAAGAACATCCGAAACAATAGTACCCTGCTCTGTTAAAATATACTTTTCTCATCTGAGAATTCCAAAAACATTTAACTATGCTCCTACAAGTTTTATAAGTAATAGCTCTTAGCCTTTTTAAGACATGGACTCTTTGAAGAGCTTAATTTTGTGGAATTCTTTTTGTGAAACAGAAATATTTACTTACTTCCTGTCTCTCCCTCTCTCTCTTCCTCCTTCCCTCCCATCTCCCTTTCCCCCCTTTCTTCCTCTTTTCTTCCCACCTCTTTCCTCCTTCTCTTCCTTCCTAGTTTAATCCCAAGATTTTTGAAGGTCAGGGAACTAGGTGAAGACGATGCAGCTGATATCCCTGGGGCTGCTAGGGACCCGTGCAAGAAAATTATGCCAACAAGGGCAGTGGCATATCAGAGGCAGGTAAGGGACCACAAGGAATATCTGCTAAGTTGGGTGGAAGAAGACTGAACAACTAAGTACAAATGTTGATGATAATTGGATCTAAGTTTTCTCATTGTTAAAGGAACTTACAAACATGGGAGGGAGGAAGGCTAGAATGAATCCTGTTGTGTTGAAATAGAATCAGAGATATCAGAATAAAGTTGTGTTTTCTAAATACATATATATAGAGAGATACAGAAATAAATACAGATGCAAATGTGTGAACATGTGTTTATGTGTACGTATGTATATTCCTGGATCTGTCCACTGAGAAGACCAGGAGCAGCAGTATCTCAATAACAGTGAGGCACCTCGTACCCAGATCTCAATTTCTAAATGCTATTCTCCACTAAAAGGTATAGAACTAACTGGAAAAATGACTGGTTTCAGGGTTGGGACAGGGAACGTTCCAATGAGCCTGCAATATCTGTTGTGTCAGAGAAAAAGGAGTACTCAAAGCATGATGGGCACAGGTTAAAAGACACAGAAGACATTAGTTGGAAGGGCTCACACTGGCCACATCTGGGACAACAGAGCAGCAGATGAATAATAGTAATAATGTGTCGTAACTCAAAAACCATGACACTTACATCATGAAATAAATAATGTCCCACAAAGTGAAGAAGGTTTTTTGAAAAAGAAATAACAAACAAATGTGGGAAAAGAAAAGCTTCACCTTGTAGAATGACAACAATAACTGTAGAAATGGACATTAAAACTAATAGGGGAAGGTTTGATGACTTGAATAAACGAATAAATAAGTGAAAGTATAACAAAAACAAAAAGGTAATACTGCAAAAGCCACGTTGTGTGAGTTTCCACTGACTAATGATACCAATAATAGGACACTTTGAACATCAATAAAAACAGTATCTATAATGAATCGAAACATATCAAATATGAACATTTCATCCAAGAATTTATTTTAAAAAAGCCCCTCAAATCTTACTGGCTACTTTTGATGAATTGAAGGGAACCATCTCACTATTTTGAAAACTGGTAAATGAAGGAAAAGAACCAAGCATTTACTCTGCCTTTTCTATAGGATCTAAACCTCAGGGTAACTAAATGGTTGCTGAGAAAACTTTCCCTTTACAGAAGCATTCCAGTTCATAAACAATGAAGGAATTAGAAAAGCATCATTTGCAGCCTTTAATGAATTAATGGAACCTGGCAGTGAATATTCATGGCTGATAATATCACAAAAAGAAAAACAACCACACATTATGCATCTCCTGATAGCGGCATACTCCACCTATGATGTCATCTCATCCAGAAAACACAAACCTGCATTGACCAAGACTGTATACCCAATTTTCAATTTAGAAAACTACATATAGGAATATGTTAAATCATCACATAAATGAAATCAGTAAAATCCAGACTATGCAAAACAACACAGCAAATAAGTTTGTTTCTTCAACAAAAATTTGCAAGGCAGAAAAAATAAAATAAATTAAAAGAGATATAAGAGACATATCAACTAATCACAAAGTACGGATCTTATTTAGATCCTGACTCAAGCAAGCTGTTAAAAAATCTATGACATAAAAAAATATGAACGTCAACCTGGATATTTGTGAATATTAGGGAATTACTGTTTGCTTGGAGTACGATAATGGTATTATTTATATTTTTATAGACGTCCTGATCTTTTACAGATACGTACTGAAATATTTCCAGAAGAAATGGTGCAGATTCAATGTAATCTTTTAGAATCTTCCTTAGAATATTTGGGGGAGTGGAGTTAAGTTATATATAAGTAAGATGAACCATCAGCTGAAAATTGGTGAAGATGAGTGATTTGTATACTGAGTGCTTTATCTTATTCTTCTTATTCCATCTATTTTGTATAGGTTTGAAATTTTCCATAATAAAACTTAAAAAAAAAAAAAAAGCCTAGCATCTAATCTCAGTTAAACACAAGGCCATCGCATATGGTTCGTCCAGGGCACCAGTCAGGCTGAGGGGATGAGCACGGTCAGAACCCCAGCTCTGGTTTCTTTGCCGAGCCATTCGCCTCAGGGGGTGGTGGTGTCGGTGGGAGGAAGGGACATAATTTTCTCAGTGGTCCATGCCAGAGGGGCCGTCTGTTTGCTCTTTATGGTGGAAAGCATTTTGTTTTGGGGTTTTACATAAAGGTAAATTGTGAGTCCTCTAGACAGGGGTGGTATTTAATTAGTATCCCTGAAGACAATGTCTTCTCTAATTTGGAGATTTCAGTGGAGCTACCAGGGCGGAGGAGACACCAGCAGCAGAAGTCAGGTAAACGCACGTATGTGTATTGCGGCACTATTCAGAATAGCAAAGACTTGGAACCAACCCAAATGTCCATCAATGATAGACTGGATTAAGAAAACGTGGCACATATGCACCATGGAATATTATGCAGCCACAAAAAAAGATGAGTTCATGTCCTTTGTAGGGACATGGATGAAGCTGGAAACCATCATTCTCAGCAAACTATTGCAAGGACAGAAAACCAAACACTGTATGTGGGAATTGAACAATGAGAACACTTGAACACAGGGTGGGGAACATCATACCCCAGGGCCTGTCGGGGGGTGGGGAGCTGGGGGAGGGATAACATTAGGAGAAATACCTAATGTAAATGATGAGTTGATGGGTGCAGCAAACCAACATGGCACATGTATACATACGTAACAAACCTGCACGTTGTGCACGTGTACCCTAGAACTTAAAGTATAATAAACAAAAAAAAGAGAAAAAAAAAGAAGTCAGGTGAAAGCAGGTGAGAAAGAATAGGACCAGCATCATTCTTTAAGGAATAGCAGCAACAGGAGAAAGGGACCTGGTTGGCACAAAGTCATGGCCACTAGGAGACGCATTAGACTCACTGCAGCCTCAGTGATAGTGGGGTGAAAAGCCATTCCCACTTCCAGTAAGTGCTTTAGATGAGGCTCAAAAAACATCTACCTTTTAATTATACTCATGCTCTTGTTCCTAAGGTGGGAGTAGCCTCGGGGAAATGTAGCCTACATAACACATGCCCACACACCATGCTGCCCCACTGCATGCATAAGTTGTTGATACCTGCAGGATGCTGGTTAATATCCCACAAGTGGCCATTCACTCATTCTAACCAGTTATGTGAACCTGTGTATGCCCAAGTTAAATCCATGCTTATTAGTCAAATGAACATTACAAGCCTAGTTTTCAATACATGCATTTCAAAACGGTGGTTGACTTTGCCTCAAGTCACCATTATTTCAGAATGGCTAAAAATGTACTTAAATAGCTGCTAAGACAGCTGGCATCTGGCAGGTGTCCAGCTGATTGGAAGTCAGCCCTATCACACACAGCGTCATTCTCTCGATGCCCCGACTTACACTCCAGCACAGACGCCCGGCCTCCCACACATTCCCACGCTGTGTGTGGAAGACTTAGAAGAAAATGCCTGTTCTCAGACGTGCTGCATCGGGAGCCTGACTTCTCGGCTTCCTCCCTGGTGACTTCCCGACTTGGCTTCTGCAGGAAGCAGATCTGCTTTTCTCCCAGAGGAGGCCAAATGTCATAATAGAGAAAAAAAGGCTGCTAGCAACAAGGGGGCCCAAATGAGAGAGCAGGGGAAAGGTTGGACCTAAGATTCTAAATAGATCATTTTCTAGAATGGAGAGAGAAAATGAAGATTTTCCTAAAGCTGATTCATTCAACCCTCGCACTTCTCATCCCAATGCCACTGTGTTCCTTTCTGAATTATATCCCCACCCCCATAGAGCCCCTCATTGCTAGTTCTGGAAATCAGTGAGTGATAGGTTAGCATAGTGCTCATCCCATGGTGTCACCTAGCAACATGATGTTCATAAATAGCCACAATCATCTTTTCTCCATAAATGGCTAAAACTTCTTTTAAAGACATCAGGAAAAATGCTTAGCTCCTTCAGATCTAGTGTGAAATATTCCCTGGTCTCAGTTCTCCTATTCCCAGCCTTCCTCTTCCTCTTCTCAATTTGACCTCCCAGCATGTTTATTGTTTATACTTTGCCTTTTTTAAAACGCACATTTCCTTCTACAGGGTCATATAACAGCTGTTCGCGTAGAAGTCTCCCAGTAGTTTTGTAAACTTCATTCCACTCAGAAACAACTCAAAAGCCAAAAACATTCCTACTTAATTCTTACCCCTTGCATTTTAGAATAAACCAAACTAAAAGCTGTAGCATACTAAGGCTGAGATAGAATTACCTCTAGGTAAGTTAAGATTGTACTAAATGTGCAGCACTATTAGATAAAAGTTGTAGCCTTTTATTAAAAGTTTAAATGCATAAGAACAGAAAGGGTCCCAATTAACTAGATTAGTACCTAACCTTAATTCATAAATATGACATGCATTTTTGGGGATATCTATTATATTTCAAATACTGAGCTACATGATGATACAAAGATGAATAAGGTTATGCCATTGAGGGTAGTAAGAAATGTTAGGAAATTCTCATTGCAGGTGGGCCAAACAGCATTCAAGACAAGCCCCAGTCTTCTAATTATACACTCTCATTGTTACAGATGGAGAGTCACAGATGAGCAAGCTCTGTATAAAAGCCCTGAGAGTGGCTGGGTGTGGTGGCCATACCCATAATTCCATAAAATCATGCCCATAATTCCAACATTTTGGGAGGCCAAGTCAAGTGGATCACTTGAGCTTAGGAGTTCAAGACCAGCCTGGGCAACATAGCAAGACCTTATCTCTATACAAAAAAAGAAAAAAAGAAAGAAAAAATTAGCTAGGCATGGTGGCATATGCTACTGGGGAGGCTAAAGTAAGGGGATTGCTTGAGCCCAGGAGTTCTAGGCTATAGTGAATCATGTTTGTGCCACTGCACTCCAGCCTGGGAGACAGAGTGAGACAACCCTGTCTCAAATAAAAGCAAAGCAAAAAATAAAACAAAACCTGAGGACCAAGATAAATGCTGATATAATAGACTTGAGCCTGTTTGTGGCGTGAACAAGGGGCTATACAAGCTGGTGCTATTTCCTATGATGGGGAAAACTAGGAGATTCAGGAAGAACATGAATCCTACTTTGGCTATGTTAAATTTGAGATGTCTAGTAGATGTCCATATCAGTCAGGATCAGGCAGGAAACAGATGCACACTAGATAACGGAAGGGAGTTTAATGAAGTGAGTATTATAAGAACATGGACCAAAAAAAACCCCAAAACACTAACCATGGGTGGTGAAGTACTCTGGGACAGGCCACAGTACATAACAGTTACCATCTGTAGGCTTTCGAGACAATGGGGGAAAAGGTGGGCTAACCAGAAGCCAGAGGGAGTAGCTGTAGCTGTTGGAGAGGGCTGACCTCAATAGAGGGAAATGTCTAAGCCATGGTGAGCAGGCAAGAGGGGAAACAAGGGAAGGCATACACAACCTCACTGTCCCCTGCCTTCCCATCTATTGGTAATGTATCCCATGGGGCAAACCCAACGGGAAGCCAGAGGACAAGAGAGCTTGGTGATGCAGCCCATATGAGCCAGCCTCCCAAAGCACAGAACAGGAAAGAGATGGATGGAGAGTGGACCTGGAAGGGAAAATGGAAAATATCCAGCATCACACCCAAGGGGAGATGTTAAGGCTTTTTTTTTTTTTTTTTTTTCCTTTGGTTATGCAAGTCTGGGAGTCAAGGGGGAAGTCAAAATCAGACATATAAATTTGGAAGCTATTCAGTTAATAAATGATAATTAAAGCCATGTTTCCAAATGAAATCACTCTGAGAAGATAAAAGGGCTGAGACCTGAGCCGTAGACATAATTTAGCAGTTTAGTAGAGAAGGAGGAGGTACTAAAGGGATATGAAAAAAAGCAGCTGGTGAGTTTGAAGGAAAACCAGTAAGTGGAATTCCTAGAGTTGAAAAAAGAGGGTAGAAGGTTGGTCCAGGTCCTGAACGAAGCTAAGAGATTAAATAGGAGTATCCTTTGAGCAGAGATGTAAGGATAAGAAATAACATGCACAAATGTAACAAGTTCATTGAACATGCAGGACTTATTCAGAACTTAAGAGCACAACAAAAATCAACTTTAATCCCTGTCTTGCAATTTTAGTGGATTAATTTTGCCTTACTCACATGGGTGAAATTTAGAGAGGCCCATGTTTTTTCTGGTCATCCTCAGATAATTATTTTAATTATTCCATGGCTGTGTGAATTTTCTTCCTTTCATTTTTCAGGACTGGAAGGGCCCTTATATCTTAGGGACCAATGGGAGAATGCCCTTTTTCCAGGCAGGATTTCTAATCAGATAAACGAAGGTGCAGAACCAGTCCTAGGCACTGGGGAAGCAGATGCGTATCACTAATCATCAACACTTCTCATTTCCCCTCTCAGTATTCACTCTGCACTCCGACTTTCCTACAATTCTAGGTATCAAATGATTTCACTGCCTCTCTAGGTTATTACCACTGAGGAAAATAGATATGAGAACTTGGTGTATTCTGGTTCTAGGATATTTGCGAATCAAGGGAGGACTAGGGAAAAGAACAATGCTTAATAGTATTCATCCTTTTAAAAAATATGTGTATATATATGTGTGTGTATGTGTGTGTGTGTGTGTGTATATATATACACACTGTTAGGTGTCAGGGATTTAAATGATAAACAAAAATAAACATGGTGCCTGGTCTCATGAAAATTATCGTTTTTAATTTATTAATCACACAAATAAATGTTAGGTACATACATAGAGTTGTGAGAGGTCATAACCTGTCAGGAAGTCCAGGAAAAAGCTTTCCTGAGGAAATGATGCTGGGGCTACTTGAAAGATGAGTAGGATTTAGTTAGGAGGGGAGATGCTATGGGAGCTGTCAGGCTTGGAAACTGCATGAGGGAAGCCCCTGCAGTGGGAGAAAGCATGAACGAACAGACTGAAAGAAGGCCAGCATGGCCAGAGTTCTGAAGGCCGGTGAGACTGTGGAGTCCACCCAGTAGTGCTAAGAGGTTGTGCTTTTGCCCTAAGGCCAATGAGGAGCCTCGAAAGAGATCAGAATAGATTTGAAGTATGGAGAAAGGACTGAAGGAAGTGGGCTGGGGCATGAAGCAGAAGTCCAGGCAAGAGCTGACAGCAGCTTGGACTAAGGGGGAGGTGCTGAGCAGTGGTCCAGGAATGGGAGTGCAGGAGAGGCTGTGTCCAGGAGGACTCTGTGTTTGCAGCTTGTAGAGTGGTCAGAGGGTGAGGTTAATCACTGATTCAAGGAGCAAGGAAGGAGTGGGAGACTATGAATAATGTGAGGAACATTATATTTTTATGGTATCTCTCACCAGAACCTGTTTTCAGCTATTTCTCTCTTTGGCTACAATGGGTACAAAATAATCACTTCTGTTAAGATGATAAGAAGTTACTGAATGTGGTGTTTTACTCTTCAATATTGAGCAGAACTTTGCACAAAATACATAAACATTTTCAAAGCATGTTCACATCCAGCATTTTATTTTATGCTCACCAAAATTTCATCGGATCCCCCCATCCTTCCTTATTTAAAGATCAGTGCATTCACAATCTTGATCCAATTGTGATGTGTATTTCTGGGCACATCATCAAAATCCTGCAGCTGCTAAATTCATTATGACTCTTAGACTCTCAAAGGTTAGAGGGAACATTAGCTCTCACTTTCTTCCAAACCACTTATTTTGCTGAAGCCCAAAGAACTAGCTAGAGGCAGAGCCAGGATTAGAGTCAAATAAAACAAATACGTATCCAATTAATACTCACAATCTCTGATGGTTACTATGTTATTTTCATATACAGTTTTAAAAGAAATAAATGGAAAATGTAAGACCCATCTAAGGTTGCTCAACATGTCCCTATGGTGCTAATACGATAAGCCAGTTCTCCTAAAAAGTAGTCCCCATCAATCAGCACATGGCATGTGGCTCAACACAATGAGCCATGGGCATTAAAAGATGGAAAAGGCTCAGTCCCCTCACCTCTGCTCCTCTTGGGTGGGATCTGATCCACACTAGGCATTCCCCTGGACTGCCTTCTCTCAGAAAGTTGCACCCAGAACTCTGATAGAGACAACCAAAGGGTTTAAGTGAGTAGGTGAATCAGAAATGCCTGCCCTGGCAAGGACCCAGGGCAGTTCTTTGAAGGTGTGCAAATGGGGTGACTGTGTGGAATTTAATGGTTATTGAATCTGAGAATAAGAAGACTGCTAAAGGGAGAGGAAGAGATAATGGGTGGTGGCCAAATAAATCAACCAACCAACCAACCAACCAATTGAGCTTTATATAAGTAAAATCAACCTCAAACCTCCTAAAACCATAGTAGTTTCTAGAATGAATTTTTGTGATTCCTTTATCTTTCAAGCTTGCCTTTAATGTTTATTTTAATCTGATTTGTTCTACAGAAAAATGCTGGAAGAAGTGACAGTGACTCTAAACAGAATTTGCCCTAAACTTAAATCTTATCCCTCACCCTCAAGACTCCTTCTGCCTCGGTCACCCATTCAACAAACATTCTTTGAGTACTCATCAATGTCAGGCTTTGTGCTAGGGTCTAGGGATGTAAAACAAACATGAAAAAGACATTCTTCTGTCCTCAAGGGGATTATAATCCAGGAGGGGAGTCAGACTGGTAAACAAATATCACCATATAAGGATAGGTGCTCATTGGCATGTGAGCAAGTGCTGAAGATATTAGGAGAGACCATTAGGTGGGCAGGGGGTGGGCAGTCTAGGGAGAGACTTTACCAAAGATATGGTATTTCATGGATGTTTTAAGGAATTACACATAATTTGATAAGCAACCAAGAGGATTCCATGCAGAAGAAATAGTGTGTTCAAAGGACATATAAACATGAAAGTGCTGGGAAAAGACTGTCAGGTCATGGCAGGAGATGAGAGACCAGACCACAAAGGACTCCTAAGCCATGCTAAAGAACAGAAGCATTGCACTGCAATGTATTCTATATAAGCTCAGGCTCTTGGCATGTAGTAGAAGCTCATTTTGCTACAGTCTTGCTGAGGAATAAGTAACTTCAAAAATCTCAGTTATTGGCAACAACAAAGGTTATTTTTCATTGGAGCTACATGTCAGCAATGGATCAGCTGAGGATCTGCTCTAGGTTGCAGGTAGACTGTGCACCAGCCCCACATTTCTCCTCATCCTCGGACTCAGGCTGAAGGAGCAGCACCCGCTTGGAGACGCATCATTCTCATGGAAGAGGGCATGAAGGAAATTTCCTGTATTTCTAAAAGCACTTGCTTAGAATTTACATCCACTCACATTTCCACTGGCCCAAGTAAGCCACATGGCCAAGACAAACAAAGGGATAAGGAAGTCTACTTCACCTATAGGAAGGCATAGCAAGGATGGGGATGCAAAACATTCTTTCAGAGGAAGGAAAAGATGATTGGAAATGATGACACAATGTACAAATAAACTAAGGGGGAGCAAGGAAGAGCATGTTATAGTAGCTTAGATGAAAAGAGTGGCAGTGTTCTATTTACATCTTGCCGCACAACAAATCACCCTAAAATGTAGTAGCTTAAAGCAGCAACACTCATTTCATTGTTGCCCATGGTTTCTGTGGGTCTGGAATTCAGGAGCGGCTTAGCTGGGCAGTTGTGGCTGAGGAGTCTATAACATACTTGCAGTGTGAGTGTGCTGGGGCCGGGGTAGGAGACTGGGGAAACACTCTCTGGTAGTCTTAGGGACTCTCTGTGTCAGCTGGTTTGAGCATTCTTACAACATGGTGGCCCAAGGCATTCAGACTGCTTCTATGGTGGCTGAAGCCTTCAACATTGAGGATTCTACCCAACAGGGTAGAAGCTGCATCCACTTTTTAAGATCTACGCTTGTATATTACATGGCATCCCTTCAGTTGTACCCTAGAGCAGGGATAGACAAACTTTTTCTATAGCGACCCAGACAGCAAACGTTTTAGGCTTTGTGAGCCATATGGAATGTTATAACTACTTGAAACTACTCAACTCTGCCGTTGTAGCTCAAAAGCAGCCACCAGTCCCTATGAACAAGAATGGCTATGTTCCAAGAATATTTAATTTGTGGACAATCAAATTTGAATTTCACATAATTTTCACATGTCATGAAATATTCCTTTGATTTTTTTTCAACAACTAAAAATATTAAAATGATTCTTAACTTGAAGGCTATATAAGAACAGGTGGCAGACAAGATTTAGGCCATAGGCTGTAGTTTGCCAACCCCTGCTCTACTGGAGAAAAATCAGATTGGGTATGTCCACTGGGAATTGAGAATATAGGTTTTATGCTCATGAAAGGTGTCTGGGCCAGAATTATAGAGGTGGTGTCACCTGCATTTCAGTGCTGGTTGAAGACCTCAAAGTCAATGAAAATTTCCCCACATGCATTGAGTAGGAAGCAGAGATATCCCGGGATACAATCTTCAGGACTCCAGTATTCAAGGAGCAGCTAGATAAGGAGCCAATAAAGAAAGGTCAGAGGAGGCCCACAGTCCAGCCCTTCCCACCTTCTTGTTCCATAATAATCTCCATCTTCTTGTTCCTACTTCCTTTCTCTGTCCTCCAACCCCAACCTTCCACCCTCAGACACTATATCCAAAGTCATGGGTTGAGAATAAGACATGTCACATTTGAAATGTGGAGAAGACACATTCTTCACACTCCTTTCTGTCCCATTGATTCATACAAAAGCCATAATAACTTTATTTGTAAAATCATACGTTATTTAAATATTACATGGCATTATTGCATGTTAAAAATTTTCTTAAAGAGTATTGACATAATATTTATTTATAAGTCACAATTATTTACCAAATGGAAAAAAGAACAAAATTTAACCATGTAAGTCAGCATTTGAAAACGTTATTATTTGTACCTTACTGAGAAGGAAAACAAATGTCTCTAGGAGACACAGAAAGAGACAAAAAGCTGCTCAACTATATTTTCTCAATTTTTTTTTTTTTGAAATGGAGTCTCACTCTGTTGCCCAGGCTGGAGTGCAGTGGCACGATCTTGGCTCACTGCAAGCTCTGCCTCCCGGGTTCATACCATTCTCCTGCCTCAGCCTCCCGAGTAGCTGGGACCACAGGTGCCTGCCACCACGCCCAGCTAATTTTTTGTATTTTTAGTAGAAACGGGGTTTCACCACATTAGCCAGGATAGTCTCGATCTCCTGACCTCATGATCTGTCCACCTTGGCCTCCCAAAGTGCTGGGATTACAGGCATGAGCCACTGTGCCCGGCCTATTTTCTCTACTTCTTTATTCCCTTAAAAATCTGTTCTGAACTTCTTCAGAGTAGGGACCCTAACACTAGGTAAATAATTTAAGTAATGTACCTTTTGTTGAAGGTAAGGGATGATAGCTCTCTTGACACACAGGTCTGTGCAGAACAGGCAGTAATATTTGATGAGTAAGATAATTAGAAGTACAGATGATTTTGTTGAGCCCAGGATAAAATGACAAAAAAAAAAAAAAAAAAAAAAAAAACTGAAAGTAGCAGAGTGTCATGCATAGAAGGCAAAAGCAGCCCAATCAGGTGACGCATTCTAAGAAGATGGATGTCTAACTGCCTTGGAATGTGGCAGGGATAGGGCCCCCTCCCATCTCTGTGTTTCATTTATACTGTTTCCACATGTCTTTAAATAACATGTAGCCAATCATTCATTTATTCCACAAATATTTAGTGAGCAGAGACACAAATCAAAATAAGGAGTACTCTGTGGGACTGAAAGATAAACAACATTTAAATAACATTCTGTCCCTGCCCAAAGGAAAATTACACTTTTTAGGGAAGATTCAATATGTACATGAATAGGCTGCTCTGGATTGGGAATACAAAATTTTCTGTTGACCTCTTTCTTTTTACTGAGATTAGCTGGGGTAGAAGCCCTGCCTAAGAAAACCGTCATTTCAAAACCTGGTTTGCTTGTAGTGATGATAGCCAAGGATCAAGAGGTTGGTATCTTTGTTTAAGAAAACATCTTAATGGCTTTTTTGTTGTTGTTATGCAAAGTTAGGTCCTGAGGTCAAGTGAGGAGAATGGTTTCCTAGTCTACTGTAAGAGGCTATCTCTTTTATGGACAGAAAAAAATCTTTGCTTAATTCTGTTTTGCTATTTTAGTGGTTACTTCAGAGTTTGTAGTATGAATATCAGTCTATCTTCAAGTGCTATTATAACATTTCACATATAGCCTAAGAACTTTATAATTCCATTTCTCCCCTCCCAGTCTTTGGGCTATTACTGTCATGAATTTTATTTCTACATGTTATAAAGCACATACTACTTTGTTTTATTTTAAACAGTCAATATTCTTTTAAAAGAATTAAATATGAGTAAAGTATTTATTTGCTCATATAGCTCACCTCCAGAGCTCTTCATTCCTTTGTTTAGATCCAGATTCCTACCTGGTGTGTCGTTTCATCTGCGGGCTTAAAGAGTTTTTTTTTTTTTTTTTTTTTAACATTTATTGCAGTGAAGATCTGATGGTAATGACTCTTTCAGTTTTGTATAACTGAACAAGTCGTTATTTCATCTTTGCTTTCCAAATGTATTTTGGCTGGATACAGAACACTGACCTTGTTTATTTTTTCCTTGCTTATTTAATCAGTCTTGCCAGAGGTTTATCACTTTAACTCGTCTTTTCAAAACCACTGTTTGAGTCTGTTGGTTTTCCACATTTTATTTTATTTTCTAGTTTATTAAATTCCAATCTTATTTCCTTCCTTTACTTTCTTTGACTTTATTATGTTATTCTTTTTCTAACTTCTCACGATGAGTCTCATTAATTTCAATACGTTATACTTTTCTAATATTAACATTTAAAGCTATAATTTTTTCTCTAAGTACTGTTTTGGCTGTTCTTACATGTTTTGATATTCTATATCTGTGATTTTTATTAGTGTTCCAGTCTAAATAATCTCTAATTTTTATTATAAGTTCACCTGTGAACCACAAGTTATTTAGCAGTGTGTTTCTAATGTTCCTTATATATTTTTTCAAATTCCCTTTTTGTTCCCTAACATTATTCAGATCAGAGATGTGTCTATAATCAATTTTTTAAAATTTATTGAAATTTGTTTTATGTCCCAGTATATAGTTAATTTTTGTAAATTTTCTAAAAGTGTTTAAAAATATATTCTGCAATTTGGGGATATAATATGTGGTTATTTGATCAAGCTTATTAATTAAATAAGTAATAATCCTATGAACCCACAAAATGAAAACTGAAGATGAAGGCACAATCATTTATGTACTAATTTTACATCTCCATACTTGATTGCTTCTCAAGACTTTGTGTTTACATATTGAAGTCCCTATTCAATATCTCCACTTGGGTGTCTAATAGTCCCCTCAGGTGTGTTATGGCCTCATCATTCCTATTCCCATTAAGACTTTCTCCTTCCCCAGGCTCACTTACATCAACATCTCTCCAGATTTAAGGTCAAGGGTTCTACTCTTTCACTGACTTCCACCTCCCACACCATTTATTCCATTACGAAGTCCTGTTGAAGCGGGCTTCAAAACATATGTAGAATCTGTCCCTTTCTTTTCATCATCCGATCCAAAGCAAAAAACCCTAAGACTACTTTAATAGTCTCATCATTGGCCTTCCTGCTTTTTGTTTTGTCTCCCTCTTCCCCAAGCAATTCTCCACATAGTTGCCAGAGTAATCTTTTACAATTGTAAATGATAAAATGCCATTCCCTAGCTAAAACCCTTCAATTATTTCCTCTTGCACCTAGAATAAAATAAAAACTCCTTACCTTGGTGTACGATGCCTACATAATCTCGCTTCTGACAATCTCTCCCATGTTCACTCTGCTCCTATCCTAGTCTTCTATCTCTTCTTGTAACCCATAAAGCTTGTTTCCACCTGAGGCCTGCATTAGACAAAACAGGGTAGGTTATGCTACTGTAATACACAATCCTGAAATCCCATGAAGTATCCAGTGGGACCAGGCAGCTCTCCAGCTCAACTGCTGTCCATAAGGGGACCCAGTAATTCAGGCTGCCTCAGCCCTGTGGTTTCACCATCTCAGTATGAGGCTTCATCTGTGATTGTTGTGGTAGAAGAAGAAAGTACGAGCAGATCTTACATCAGCCTGCAAATTTTTGTATCACTTTGTCTCATAACCTATTCTCCAGAACCTATTTTCCAGAAGTAATTACCTATAACCCCACAGGTAGGAAAGCATAATCCTCCTGTATGCCAAGAAGGAGAGCCGAGCCCAATATGAGTACAAATCTCCACCACAGAATGGTTTCCTGTTCCTACAATGAGCTTCCCTCTAATTTTCACATGGCTGGCTCCCTATTGACATGCAGCTCTCATCTCAGAAGTCACCTTCTCAGGCTGTCATTGGCCACCCAGGTGTTCTTTGTTTCAACTAAGTATTAATTTTCTGTATATAACTTGCAACATTCTGATTTGGTTGTATTTTTTTGTTTATTGAATACCTCTCCCTCATCTAGAATGTAAGCCCCATGAAAGCAGATAACTTACTTGCTTTGCTTTACTCTGAAGTCCCCAGACTTTCAGTAAGTATTTGTTAAATAATTTAATAAAACAATTACTCAGAAATGCTAATATCATCCTCTCTCTCTCCCTCTCTCCCTCTCCTTCTGCTTCTCCCTCTTCTTAATGAAGTTTTGTAATCTTCAGGATAAAGTTTAAACTTTCTGACATGAAATAACAGATCTTCATATTTGTAACAACTGGTTACCTTTCATTTCATCCCCAGGGGCTGGTGCTTGGGGACACAGTAGTGTAGAATCTCCAGCTTCATATCCTGCCCTTCTCTTCCCAGTAATCACGGTTCAAGTCATATCAACAACCTAAGGCAGCCAACAAATTCCATTTTCTTTAGACAGATCCTTTTTAAATTTATTAAGTGAGGATGGAGGCAGATGAATACAAAATGTACAAAAAAAGAGATTCAGATTCTAATTTGCCTGCTCGGCTAAAGCCAAATCAATGTTCTAAAATAATTCAGTTAAGTGCTTATCACTTATATTTGGATAGGGCTAGATTGAGTTGCTGAAACTAAAACAACAAAACTCCAAAGTACCATGAGCTTAACATAATAGGGGTATATTTCTTATTCAGGCAACGTCCAGTGAAATTCAGGTTGTCCTCCTCCATCTTGTAGCTACACCAGCTATTCATGACCACTAAGATTTTGCAGAAGGGCAAAAGAGACAAAGTCATGCTAGTTCTTAACTGTCTTTCCTCAAATGTGAGCCCTCACTATTCTTTAAATTATGTTGGCTAGAAGTAGTCATGCAGCCTCCACATATTCTAGGGGAAGCTTGGAGAGGTAGAGAAGCATATGAATACTAGAAAAGCACTAGCAATCTCTATCTTAATCAGGCCATCAACTATTCCTTTGATTCTTTCCATCTACTAACGAAGACTTCTTAACTGGAGTCAGGCTCCTCGGACTAGACCCTAACCTTGGGCTCTGTCCTTAGCCCACTTAGTTCAGTTTTGGCAAGAATCCTGCTGGAACAGTTTAATGAGAATCCGATTCCCTGCTGATATACGATCAATTTTCTCATATTACCCTCCCCCCCTTGATATCTTATCTCTCTGGTCTGCCTTCAGCAAGGATCTTGTCAAGTTGGTTTAGCCACAGTCTCCCTTACCCCTGATGTTTCCTTATAGAAATTTTCTGTCTGCTGCCTCCCATGCTACTCCTTGGCTATAAATCCCTACTTGTCCTGGATATATTCAGAACTGAGTCCAATTTCTCTTCCCTACTGCAAAATCCCCATTGCTATGGTTCCTACCTCTATCACAGTAGTTCTGAATGAAGTCTGCTTTACCATTTTAACAAGCATCTGAATTTTTCTTTAACACCACACCAAAACACATTTGATTGATTCCCAAAGGAGACAACCTGAAGTACGATCCTATTGTTGCAGTCAGCTTAACAGCCTGGACCTGTGTATTTCCCATCTTTCAGACATGGTTCTTCTCCATAGATTTACGAGCCAAGAGTCAACTTACTGGTCCACTTCTCCAACATATCCCATATACACTGCTACAGCAAGAACAGGATAACTGCAATAGAAAACTCTCATTCAAAAAAAGGAAGAATAGTGGATATAAAGCAATTAATCATCCATAGCAAGTCTAAAATTTCACTCAGGAGACAACAGGAAGGTCTCTTACCCTGAAAGAAAGAATCCTTGATTCATCCCTAATTCTGCTCAGAAAAATTCCTTTATCCATTGCTGTGGCCCACTGCTTTGGCTTCTGAGGGGTATATTAGTTTTTTTGGAGCTGTTGGAACAAATTACCAAAATTTTAACTGACACTTTTAGAAGTTTAAAGTCTGAAACTTGAATACCTTGGACTGAAATCAAGGTATCAGCAAGGCTGTGCTCTGTCTGGAAACTCTAGGTAGGGGAGAATCTGTTCTTTCCTTCTCCAGATTCTGGTGGCGGCCAACATTCCTTGGTTTGTGACTACAACCCTTGTCTTCAGGCCAGCATCTTCAAATCTCCCTGTTCTGTCTTTACATAGCTTTTTGTGTGTGTCACCTCATGCTTGTAAGGTGTGTCTGCTCTTCCTTATAAGAACATATGAAATTATTATATTTAGGGTCCACCTGAACACTCCAGGACAATCTCTCCAACTCAAGATCCTTGGTCACACCTGCAAAAGCTGCTTTCTGACATAAGGTAACATTTACAGGTTCCAAAGATTAGGACTTGTTATCTTTAGGGGCCATGATTCAGTCTACTACAGGAGCTAATTCCATTTTTCTTATCCTCAGTAACTATCTGAACTGGGCCTTTGGAGAGTATACAACTTCCTAAGCCTGCTTCTTATTGGAGGAAATTTAGTGGTCCAGGGTGGGTTTTATGCCTTGAACGTCACTTTTCCAGAGTTCTTGTTCTTGATTCCACTTTCTCTTGTAATTTTCTAAATCAGACAACTTCTTGGGAGACAAAGGTATATTTGAAAATTAGATAAAACTACTGTTAATAAATAATAATTTCAAATAGCCAAGGCAATCCTAAGGAAAAAGAACAAAGCTGGAGATAACATGCTACCTGACTTCAAACTATACTTCAGGGGTACAGTAACGAAAACAGCATGGTACTGGTATAAAAACAAACACATAGACCAATGGAACAGAATACACAGCCCAAACATAAGGCTGCATATCTATGACTATCTGATCTTCAACAAAGCTGACAAAAACAAGCAATGGGAAAGGACTCTCTATTCAATAAATGGTGCTGAGATAACTGGCTAGTCGTATGCAGAAGACTGAAACTGGACCCCTTCTTTGCACCATACACAAAAATTAACTCAAGATGGATTGAAGACTTAAATGTAAAACCCAAAACTATAAAACCTTGGAAGACAACCTAGTCAATACCATGCTGGACATAGAAATGGTAGACAACCTAGGCAATACCATTCTTTGTCCGTTGGGCAAAGGATTTCATGATGAAGACACCAAAAGCAATTGCAACAAGAGCAAAAATTGATAAATGGGATCTAATTAAACTAAAGAGCTGCACAGCAAAAGAAACTATCAACAGCGTAAATAGCTTACAGAATGGGAGAAAATTTTGCAAACTATGCATCTAACAAAGGTCTAATCTCCAGCATCTATAAGGAACTTAAACAAATTTACAGGAAAAAAACAACCCCATTAAAAGTGGGCAAAGGAAAAGAACAGACGTTTTTCAAAAGAAGACACACATGTGGCCAAAAAGCATATAAAAAAAGCTCTACATCAGTTATCATTAGAGAAATGCAAATCAAAACCACAATGAGATACCAGCTGATATCAGTCAGGATGGTTATTCTTAAAAAGTCAAAAACTAACAGATGCTGGTTAGGTTCCAGAGAAAAAGGAATACTTATACACTGTTGGTGGTGGGAATGTAAATTAGTTAAACTATTTTGGAAAACTGTGGTGATTCCTCAAAAACCTAAAAACAGAAATACCATTCAACCCAGCAATCTTGTTACTGAATATATACACAAAGGAATATAAATTGTTCTGTTATAAAGACAGGTGCACGCATATGTTCACTGCAGCACTATTCACAATAGCAAAGACATGGAATTAATCCTAATGCTCACTAGTGGTAGACTGGATAAAGGAAATGTGGTACATATACACCATGGAATACTGCACAGCCATAAAAAAGAATGACATCATCTCCTTTGCAGGAACATAAATGGAGCTGGAGGCCATTATTCTTAGCAAACTGAGTAACAGAAACCCAAATGCTGCATGTCTCACTTACAAGTGGGAGCAAAATGATGAGAACACATGGATACGAAGAGGGGAACAACAGACACTGGGGCCTATCAGAGTGTGGAGGGTGGGAGGAGAAAGAGATTCAGGAAAAAGAATTAATGGATACTAAGCTGAATACCTGGGTGACAAAATAATCTGTACAACAAAACCCCAGGACACAAATTTACCTACATAACAAACCTGCACATGTACCCCTGAACTTAAAAGTTAAAATTAAAAAATAGAAATAAAATAGATAGGGCCGGGTGCGGTGGCTCACGCCTGTAATTCCAGTACTTTGGGAGGCTGAGGTGGGCGGATCATGAGGACAGGAGATCAAGACCATCCTGGCTAACACAGTAAAACCCGGTCTCTACTTAAAAAAAAAAAAATTAGCCAGGTGTGGTGGCAGGCGCCTGTAGTCCCTGCTACTTGGGTGGCTGAGGCAGGAGAATGGCATGAACCCAGGAGGTGGAGCTTGCAGTGAGCCGAGATTGCGCCACACTGCACTCCAGCCTGGGCGACAGAGCAAGATTCCCACTCAAAAAAAAAAAAAAAGAAAAAGAAAAGAAATGAAANCTGGGTGACAAAATAATCTGTACAACAAAACCCCAGGACACAAATTTACCTACATAACAAACCTGCACATGTACCCCTGAACTTAAAAGTTAAAATTAAAAAATAGAAATAAAATAGATAGGGCCGGGTGCGGTGGCTCACGCCTGTAATTCCAGTACTTTGGGAGGCTGAGGTGGGCGGATCATGAGGACAGGAGATCAAGACCATCCTGGCTAACACAGTAAAACCCGGTCTCTACTTAAAAAAAAAAATTAGCCAGGTGTGGTGGCAGGCGCCTGTAGTCCCTGCTACTTGGGTGGCTGAGGCAGGAGAATGGCATGAACCCAGGAGGTGGAGCTTGCAGTGAGCCGAGATTGCGCCACACTGCACTCCAGCCTGGGCGACAGAGCAAGATTCCCACTCAAAAAAAAAAAAAAGAAAAAGAAAAGAAATACAATAGATAGTAATTTATTCCTGGTTAAAACATCATGCATTATTAGGTTTGCTTTTACTAAAAATTAGGTGGAGAAAATTAAAAGACTAACAAAAGTATTCATATTAAAAATATTGGATTTTAAATACTTAAGAGGAAATAGTTTCTAATAAGATACACACAGGTTAAACCTATGTCATCAGAAGTAGAGATGACTTTAATCAACTGCAGATCAAACTACAGAGAGTAATGGGTAAGTGCCAGCATTTGCTAAGCACTATGGACTTAATGCTGCCCCATTACAAGGAAGCAAATAAAGCCTCTTTGTTAGAATATAAGGCATTGCAGAAACATGCTACAGAGGCTCACACTGACCTTCTAGTTAGTCATTTTCTTTCTAAAAATGTCTAAGCATAGACTTAACATCTTTAAGTGGCTTTGATATTGATGGGCATCATGAAACTAATCTCACAGTCAGTCCTTCAAAAATTTAGTGTACTTGAGTGTTACTTATGGGTAAGACAGGTCAGTGAGTATAACAGAAAATGCACAATGAGAGAAAATACAAAGACAGAAATTTGAAGGGAAAAAAGAGACAATGCAGGTTGAGCAAAAACAGTAAATATAAATAAAAGCAGACAGACCAGGGATTTCTGAAGGGGACAATGGAGACGAATCCCACAGGAGTAGAATGGAAGCCAGGAAAGAATGGGAAGCAGATAGACCAGGGTTTGAATTTTAGCTCTCACACTTAAGAACATAGCTAAGTTTCTCAATTTTTATATGCCTTGTTTCATGTGTGAAATGGAAGTAATCATGCCTACATTACAAAGGTATTGAGTAATTAAATAATATATGTGAATGTGTTCAACACATTGTCTGGTACCTAATAGGCATACAATAAATGTTAAATTCTCTTTCCTCATTACATGTGCACAAAATACAAGTAGGAAGGAAAGGAGAATAAGGAAAATAATTGTCCAATTAAGAAAAAACGTAATAACAATTAATCCTAAAACTATGATAATGGAAAAGACAAATATTCAGTGAACATAAAGTAATGAATCTTTCTAAAAATAAAAGACCCTGAGGTGAGCAAGTAGAAGTAGGAAAGCTGTTACAGAGGTATAGGCAAGAGATCATTGGACCTTGGACTGAGATGGCAGTGGTGCCCATGGTGAGTAGTATTCAGGATTGAAATCTATTTTTAAGTTGAATCTCTTGTTGAAGGTCTGTATTTAAAGCATGAAGCAAAAAGATGAACTCTCTGAATAACTGGGTGAATTATGATCATTTGTTAAAATAAAGCATCCCGGAGGTAAAGCAGGTTTGGAGGGGAAAATCAGGAATTCTGTTTTGGCCTCATTAAAACTGAAATGCCAATGAGACACCCAGTAGGTATGTATGTCAAGTAGAAGATCTAAATGTGAATACCACAAACATGAATACGGCATTTAAGTCTCTAAGCAGGGAGTATTGCTAGAGAGAGTTTATTGCTGCACCCTGAAGATTCCAACTTGTAGTGCTTAGAGGAGGGACAAGTGAAATTTGAGGAAACAAGGATAGTGTAGCATCAAGGAAGAATGTGCCCAAAGTTGCTCAGTGAGGTGAGGTCTAAAAAACATCTATCACATTTAGACATGTGGAGGCAGTCGGAGGACCCTGTGGAGAGCATTTCAGTGGAATGCTTAGGACAAAGCCTCAGGTAAGAC
The DNA here is from genome assembly GCF_001698545.2 of Rhinopithecus bieti. NCBI lineage: Eukaryota > Metazoa > Chordata > Mammalia > Primates > Cercopithecidae > Rhinopithecus > Rhinopithecus bieti. The sequence goes on from NW_016803181.1 coordinate 1,984,477, forward strand.
AATACCAACCCAACAAGATCTGAAACCAGTATTGGGCTTTCTTTCCTTTTAAAAGGCCAAACAACAGATTGTGAAATTTTCCAGTTGAAAATCTTCCAGTGGATTCCTATTACCTCAGAATAAAAGCTGAACTCTTTACCATGATTTCCAGGTTCCCAGAAAATCTGGCACTTGCTATCTTACCTCCATCCAAGACCAGCCTCACCCAGCCCTTCCAGCCCTACTAGCTTCTTGCTCTGCACTAAGAAGCCAAGTTCCCTTCTATTAAGAGCCTTTGCATTCACTCTTCTCCAACCTGCATGGTTACTTTCCCACTTATGTGCATAGCCTTCCCTAATTACGGTATATAAAACCCTGTCTCCTTGGGAGGCCGAGGTGGGCAGAGTACCTGATGTCAGGAGATCAAGACCAGCCTGACCAACATGGAGAAACACTATCTCTAGTAAAAATACAAAAATTAGCCGGGCGTGGTGGCGCATGCCTGTAATCCCAGCTACTTGGGAGGCCGAGGCAGGAGAATCGCTTGAACCTGGGACGCAGAGGTTGTGGTGAGCCGAGATTGTGCCACTTCACTCCAGCCTGGGCAACAAGAGCAAAACTCTGTCTCAAAAGGAAAAAAAAAAAAAAAAAAAAAAAGGTAGTCAACCTTACCTGGAGTTTTCTTTTCCTATGAAAGACATCTGCACTAGGTAGGCTATCTCTGATCTTGCTTTGGCAAAAAGTGAGTTGGAAAAGGCAAAGAAAATCTTTTGAATACAGGTTCACATGTTTATAGAGCTACTGACTGACTTACAATGCTACCAGCGATAAGATTCCAACGGTTTCCAGTAAGGGATTCTTTCATTTACCTACGCGCTAAGAAAAAACTCACAACAAATATGTTTAAATTACTTAGAAAAAATAATGGGTTTGAGGAAAAGTGAAATTAAAGTTTAAAGGTTACCATTTCTGTAAGTTTGTACTCTAAACTTAGTCTTAATTCTCTAGTTGGTCCTTTGTCCTGAAGTGTTCTTTCAAGTCATCATCATCTGATTCTGCAATCTCACTGTAAACCATTTTTAGATTTTGTCTAGATCTGGGACTATCTCAGTCTGAAGATCACTTTTTAGTTACAGTATGAAGTACTTTCACCTTCTTAATCACATTAAAAATAGACTACCTATTAAAAATAATGGCATCCCAGTGATTGATTCAATGCCTACTTTCTAATGTCAATAGTGAGAAGACTTCTACTAAGATAGTTACAGTGGGGCTAGAAGAACATGGACAAACTTGAGGGATACTTAAGAAATAGAACTGTAGGAAATTGAGAACCAATAGTGAACACTAAGGGGAAATGATAAAATAAAGATGAAGGCCAGGTGCAGTGGCTCATGCCTGTAATCCCAGCACTTTGGGAGGCCGAGGCGGGTGGATCTCTTGAGCTCAGGAGTTTGAAACCAGCTAGGACAACATAGAGAGACTTTTTTTTCAAAAAAAAAAAAAAAAAAAAAAAGAAAAAAGAAATTCTAATGACCTGGTTTCTGGCTTAGCCAACTGGATAGGCAGTGGTGTCACCTCAAGGCAGGGAAGAAAAAAAACGTTTGAAGAATGGGGGAAATCATGAAGTCAGTTTTGGGCATATTGAATTTAAGGTACTTGCAAGAAATGTATTTTAGGCAGTTATGGATATAGAGTTGAGTGCAGGTTGTGTTACTGTGTATGTTAAGTGAATGACAACCTTGCACTAATATCTAAACCTTCTTGGATCCATTAACACATTTATAAAATGAGGGTGTTGTACTGATCTGATCTTTAAGATGCCTCTTAGCCCTGAAACTTCAGTGAATTAACTTTATCATTTTATTATTTAAGTAATTTGGTTTGGATCCCCATTTTCTTCTCAGCCTCCAGAGTAACATGTTATTATTAGCACTTTAGTTCAGCAGTTTTAAACAAAAACTATTAACCAGTTAGAAGCTTGCAAATTCATATAACTTTGTTTTCCCTTAAATTTTAAGGGATTGTGAAACATTTGCTTCCCCTACCTATTCAAGCTTGCTGGAACTTCTTGGGATGAATACAAGAATTTTTAAAGAAAATGTATAATATACTCATGAAAATGTCTTCTCCATCAATTCTTCCTCTCATAGATTTGGAGAAGTTGGAGAAACATTACTTTTATTAATAGAAAAAAAGGGGAGAGGAAAATGTGGAGCACAAAACATGGGGTTTATGTTTGGCAAGAAACATAAATCTATAAGAAGATGTATCACAATATACATTTTAAAAGGAAAAAACCAGCATTTAAATTGGTGCCTTGCAACTGGCAATACAAAACTAAGTAACAGAAATGAAAGACAGGTTTAAATTAAATTTTAACTTAAATTTTATTTTCGAGATAATAGTCTTGACATTTCAATACTGAATATTCTGGAATTTGTTCTCCTTTCTTCCTAATTGCACATAGCATCTTGGTTATTGTAAATTATTTCCAGGTTAACAGAACCAGTAATTTTGAGAGAAGAGAGAATACTAATCTCATTGTCTGAAGCATGTTTGAGTAGTAGTCCCGGCCGGATGCGGTGGCTCATGCCAGTCATCTCAGCACTTTGGGGAGGCCGAAGTAGAATTGGGTGAGCCCAGGAGTTCAAAACTAGCTTGGGTAACACAGCAACACCTTGTCTCTACAAAAAAACACAAAAATTAGCTGGGTGTGGTGGCAATTGTCATGGCCCCAGCTACTTGGGAGGCTGAGGCAGAAAGGTTGTTTGAGCCTGGGAGGTCAAGTTTGCAGGGTAATGTGATTGCTCACTGTACTGCAGCCTGGGCACAGGGTGAGACTGTGTCTCCAAAATAAAAAAAAAGTAGTCCTGACAATAAATGCAAATTTGGTTCCCAAAACAGGCTCTATGGAATAACCAAGAGATGAATAGCTCATCACTTGGCGGGGGGGAGGGGGCGAGAGGAGGTCGGAAGAGTACTGTATACATGGCTCATTTTAGCGCATTGTTTCCTAGTGTCTCAAGGAGTGTTGCTGCTTTGGTGAAAATGAATCCCTCCAATAAACCACCAATTGAGCAAAATGAACAATTCCACAAACTGAACTATCTATGTTTTTAGTGCTTCCCACTGAATCAGCTCACAACTAACATATCTTGAAGCATTATCACAATTATTCTCCAATTTAAAAATTTTCCATGCCATACTATGGATCACTATACCACAACTCAGTGAGAGAGGGGGCCCAGAAATGGACAAGAGCAGAAATTAAGAAACTATTCCTTTATAAAACAAAATTACTCCAACTTAAAACAATAGAATTTCATTTTAACAGAATGATGATTTTATGAAATATATCTGTAACTCCTGTGACAGAAAGCTGAAACCGCATCGGGAAGAAAAGCCTATGCTTTGGAGCCAACTTGTTTCAGACCTAGTGCCTCTATGTAATCCCATATTTTGACCTTTTGAAGCCCAAATCTCTTCCTTAGAAAAATGAGGAAGATAATACTTACAAGGTTATTTGAGGATTAAAAGTAATCATGTATAAAATATATTACGTAACAAGAATAAAGACAAAAGAAACATTATTTCAACTGTGATTCTGTTACTTTTATTTTGAATGTATTTTTTAAACCATCATTTCAGATCTCACTAAAACTGCAAATCTTAGAGCAGTTAGATTTAAAGAGACTGACTACAGTTTTCATACCATTGATGTTGATGTCTTTTTCTTTAAGGAGCATTATGTGCATGACACTTCTACTGAAAGCCAAGCTAGAATCCTAGTTTCAATTTCCCTGTTATAAAAGCTATTCTACTTACTTGTGGGTATTAACTTGATGTGAAGAATGTAAAGTGAATTCTGAAAAACCTGTAAATAAGCACATGAGACTACATTTCATAATTAATAGTAAAGATACAGTTACTCCTTGATTTTTCAAATAAACTATAACATAGTAATCCAACTTATTCCGGTGTTGAGACACACTATAATTTTTATTGCTGTCCTAATAACCTTTTGTTTAGATTATTCGCTACTTTTTGTTTATGCTGTAAGTTAAGTAAAACCATGAAACTGACTTGAATATAAAAAAATCAGTAGTCTTGGGTTAAACATTTGCCACTTAAGGTCATTAGCTTAGCTGCAACATGTTACCAAACCAATAAATATAACATTATTAGGTAAGAGACTTAAAAAATATCTGAATGAAGGATGAATAAATGTTATTAAGATGAACTACATGTGAACTTTCAGTTTAAAAATATACTTTTAAAGAACAGAATTATCAAAAGCTTCCATTTTTACTACTTTCTCCTCCAGTAATTATCTCTTATGTGATAATTTGATAAGCTCTAGGAGAATAAGAAAAAGTCCTTTTAGAATTCATGAGAGGTTTAATCAGGTAATTCCAGGACAGAAAAAAACCATTAAAATAAAATCTTATGATAATCATCTGGTATGTCCAATGACATGGGTATGATGTAACAAAAATGGTCACAAACTTATAATGTATTATTTACATTATATACTCAAAACTATCAAGCTAGTTAACTGTATCTGAGGAGACACATTACGACATAAGTTAAACAGTTTTTCATTGTTCATTAGAAAGAATGCAGTCAAGCTTTTAATGGAAATAATATACAAGTGAGGCACTTTTGAGGTCAGAAATAGAAAGCAAATGACACTACACACTGGAAATGTTCACAAAATCTATGTGTATTTTTAATACAAAGACTTTTCAACTCGTTTATTCTTGAAAAATTTCAAAACTGACAACTGATGCAATTTAAGAAGCTTTCAGGAATAATGGCTAGCATTTCAGTGTACCAAAGCATATGAATGTCTTATAACCACCTGGCTGCTAGGCAAACAGTACCTAATACCTTAAAGCCTTTTTTTTTTTCTCTTTTGGTTTATGTAAATCACCTCAGGTTGTGTTTGTTTTAAATAAATTCATTCTTTATGTCTGTCTCACTGCAAAGGACCTCATGGTGCTATTATCATGATTTATAGACTTTTTTAGTGCAAGAATAGTGCCAGTTTCTAGTGCTTCCTCTTACACTTTGAAATGTGATCATGGAAGTCAAATCAAGAATGAGCATAATAATCAGTAAAGAATCCTTGCCTTTCAGGTAACTAAAGTTTTCTAAGTTTTATGCAGAAAAAATGTTACACTTGCTTAATGCACCTCTGGGCTACAATTAAAAACCCAATTTAACACATATTTCCAAGTGTAATCACAAAATCGAACATAAATTTCAATACAAGAAATATCCTTAAAATTCTTTACATTGACCATTTAGAGGAAAGCACATTTCCTGTCTCTAGAGACTTACATGCACATTAAGAAACATTTCTGTGCCATTTAATTAAGGGGCAAGGGAGAAGAAAAGAAAAGAAAAAGCAAGACTTACCCAAGATATCAGATGGCACTACACACATGAATTGAAAGTGCATTTACATTACTTCAAAAGCTCATTTTAGGCACTGCTGAATAACCAATGAAAATATGTAGTTCAAGTTTTTCCCTTTAAATTCTAACCCCACCCCATCATCATCTCAGAAACATACACACAGCTGGGGGCAGTGGCTCACGCCTGTAATCCCAGCATTTTGGGAGGCCAAGGTGGGTGGATCACCTAAGGTCAGGAGTTCGAGTCCAGCCTGGCCAACATGGTGAAACCCCATCTCCACTAAAAATACAAAAACTTAGCTGGGCATGGTGGTGGGCACCTGTAATCCCAGCTACTTGGGAGGCTGAGGCAGGAGAATCGCTTGAACCCAGGGGGCAGAGGTTGCAGTGAGCTGAGATTGCACCACTGCACTCCAGCCTGAGCAACAAAAGTGAAACTCCGTCTCAAAAACACCAGAAAGAAACGTACACACACACTCTTTCTTAAGTTGTCATGATAAAATACAGGTGTGATTATGTTTTCCATGTTTTGAGAATTATTTTAAAATTCTCCCTGACTGGCAGAAGGAGGAAAAAAATACCATTTTGGTAATGGCTTTTGAGAGTTAAAGCAACTGGTTCTATAAATGCCTCAGTACATCCATTAAGTTTGATTGCCAGTCCCAAATATCTACCAATATTTTAAAACAGGATATGTAAGAAAAAAAGTGCTTAAAATCTTTCAGCAAGCCAACAAGACACATTAGGAAAATAACCATTTTACAATTCCTTTGAGATAGTTCTTATTCCTGGTTTCCCTGGTAGAGGTGGTCACCACATAAATAGCCCTTTAATGGTAGTAGTGATGAACCCTGTTAGATCCCTATTGCCATCTCATGTCTCTGGCCTGGAAATCATCCAGTAGGTGGTGCTGAAGCTCCACATGACATATTTCTTCAGAAATCAAATGATGTCCCTTTTCAAGCCAAGAAAAATATCATTTAAGAATTATCGATTCTGAACAAAACAAGTTCATCGGACCAGTCTTGCCTGTCATACCATTTAGATGATTCCATTTTCAATACTATTACTGAAGCAGCTGTCTTGAGCCATCTGCTTATATCAGATAAAAACAAAGAAAAGTTTTAGAGGAAAAGCCAATTGGCAGTGCTGAATCTGTACAGATAATGAGAAAATGTTCCTGAAGGTGCCTATACACATGTTTAAGAATCAGTGATTTAAACTACCCATTTGCTTTCACAAAGGAATTCTAATTTACTCAAAAGAAAACTTCCACATAGGGATTCAGAGAACATTATATCATCAGTTAGTCTTGTAGACTGATTTAGAAACTGGGTATGTTAACTATAAAGATCCAAGGTAAAATAAAAACCATTTCATCACCATAGTTTTTAATGAAGAAACTTGTTTAAAATTGTAAAGGAAAAAATGGGAATGGGACGGCAAAATCTTAGCAGCAAAGTGGTTAAACAAATTGAAAATATTAATGCACAAACATTAAAATATTAAAGCATATATGTTGCATATAAAATACAGTACAGAACCAGGAGTTGCACTATACTGATTAGTGCTTAACAGAAGAAATGATTAAATTTGTTCCTCCCAGAAGTATATACACAGTTCATTTCCACAGCATTTTCCTATAGAGCCAGCAAGTTATTTTCTTCAGTAATTCACACCTTGATCAAACCTGAATTATAAACTTAGCACTTACAAATATGAAAATTCATTCACAAGGAAAAACAGTATTTCCATTTCACCAATAAAAATTTTGAAAGTTAACAGTCTATTCTAGGAAACCAAGCTTAGCTGAAAACTTCAGGGATGAAGATCATCTGTTGTAGCAGCATTCAAATATATAAACAGTAAAAATAAGACTTAAAACTGCTGCTACAGTGTCATGTTTTGGATTTAGTTCATCCAATTGATTTTTAGTACAAAACTAGAAATACCCTCTTCTTCATAACATCTATAGTTATCAATATATTTTTCTTCTTTTCAATGTGAAATAATACTTCAAGATGATCTATATACACAATGTTGTCAGTTCAAGCTGTCATATAAATATAAATGCTTTCTTAAAAAAAGTATTTTACAGACAGATAGTGTTATATACATTGTTCCATTTGATCTGGGGCAAAAGAAAAAAGCTAACACAAGCTTAAGTGCGATATATAAAAAGAACGATACATAAATGACGTTTAAAAACCTGCATAGAAAATGAGCTTCAAATGGTAGTGTGATTTTAATTTTTATCACCTCTGAAACTTCAAGCCATTAAAAAAAAGGCACACTTCTCAACTGTATCCCTCTAAGGGAATGTTCTTAAAGAACCCTTTCCTTGGTTAGAGTTTTAATGTAACACTTAAGAAAACAACAACAAAACAAAACAGACAATTTGACTTCAAGGTACTTTAAAGTTTGTTGGAACATTTATCCAACTATTTTGTAAATTAAACATCCAGTAATATAATGCTCTGCAAAAGAAATACATTTATATGTACAAGATACTTCATTTACAATGTTGGATTAAATACTTTCCTGGGATAGTTTAGCACACATTTTAACATAAAATAATTTTGCTTTTGGCCAGTTTAAATAAAAATAAAATGTAACTGATAAAAAGTTATCACTGTTATGTAAATAATAAGCACTGAGGATTAAGCTAAAAAATTAGTAACACAGCTGAACATATTCTGGTTTAGCAGAATGATAAATGAAGATCTCAAGAGGAAGCTTTTACACTGACTATCCAGTCAAACTTTCTGCCTTGTAAAACATTTGTAAATGCAATATAATTTTTTGAAGGAGGAAACTCTGAAAGAAAACAACTTGCTGGTTGAATACCACAAAAACAACTAAAAAACTTCACTTTTTTTCTATAATGTTTGTTTACTCAGTCTCTTTTATATAAAATAAGTGTTACGTTCCCATCAAAACATTAGACAATTACATCTGTGCTTTAAAAAAAAAGTTGGTCACTCAAGGCTATTAGAGTATTTTTAAGGATTTTAGATTACCAGAATGTACAGATATAACTCAATATAAATTGTAGCCAAAGAGAAATAAGGATGAAAATATCAAATCATTCACATGGAATAAAAACATTATTAACTAGATGAGTTAAATATTCAAAATATATGGAATGTGACAGTAGATATACATATATATATATCTACTTCAGAACTAGGAAGGGGAAGAAAAGTTTAATATGTAATAATTCGTACCTTACATTTAGTTAAATATAAACATTTGTTATTTATACATAAAACTGCTTTCAAAAAACAACTAATAAATGATTTAGTTGCACTTGTTTTACTTCTTGTAATTGCCAAGTGTTAACTTTTCTTAAATTGAAATCAACTGTCCCCTAGTGCACTTTTATTTTTAGTTCATGTCCTAATAAATTCAAACCTTTAAAAGTCCCATCACCTAATGCATAAATACACAAAATGCCAAAAAATTAATCCCTTTTAGTTGGATCATATTTTATGCTGACTTTTATAGCCAAATAACCAGAAATGGTTTCCTTCTGCAAATACTCTACAACCTGTAACAAAACATGCCATGCACTCAAGGGAAAAGTTAGGCATGGCGTGAAACGCCAAGAACTGATGAGTTCTGCTTCCTCCATGTGTGGCCCCAATGATACCAGGCAAGATTCCATATTGCTTGCCAAAAGCTTCCACAAATCCAAGTTAGCTAATTCCTGGAAACAAAGATTTTAAGCTCATTTTGGCACTGGACCATTTCATCCAGCAGCTTTATGTTTCCCACCACAGCAACCACATGCCTCACCACAGCGATGGCACATTCTCAAAGGGACGTAGCAGCACATACATGGTACAATGAAAGACAAAGCTACCAGGGCTAACCATCGCAAGCAGAACTTGTCATCGCTAGTGTCACACGAACAGGGATCAGAAAAATCTCCCTCTGAGTCTGACATACAATGATACAACATGCTCTCTGCACAGAGCATGCAACTAACTTGATATATGCATCTTTTAATAGGGTCTGGAGCATCCTGACATTTTCCCCTGACATTTTCTTCATGATTAAACCTTTCCTGGCAGTATACGCAGCGAGAACGTTCACCATCCTCTTTTCTTCGTTTTGACTTCTTAATTTTTAATGAGGAAGGCTGCGTCTTAAATACCACAGAGTCTTTAGGTGAACTTAACTTAGTCTCCTCCCCACAAGAGTACAGATAGTCTGATTTTTTACTGTCTGGTTTAGAAAACTGAATACTGGAATCAGCATCATCTCTTTCCAAGTCATTTTTCCACATGTCAGGATGTCTGTAGTCTGCATAGCGACGTATTAAGATATCTCGAGGGTTTATTCTGACAATCTCATCCTCATCTTGAAAGCTGACATGTCTGATTGATTTTAAAGGGACCTAAAAAAGAAACAGATAAAAACTGCAATGAGGGCTATGATGGTTAATTTTATGTGTCACCTTGGTGGGGCCACAGTGTCCAGATATTTGTTCAAATATTATTTTGGATGTTTCCATGATATGTTTTTGGGATGAGATCTACATTTCAATTGGTGGACTATAAGCAAAGCACAGTACCTTCTGTGATGTAGGTGGACCTCATGAAATCCACTGAAGGCTTTACTAGAACTAAGACTGAGCTCTCCCTGAGCAAGAAGAAATTCTGCCAGCAGGGTGCCTCTGGACGCAGACTACAACTATTTCTTGGGTCTCCAGACAGCCTACCCTGCAGATTTTGGATCTGTACCTCTACTATTGCATGAGTCATTTCCTTAAAATAAAATCCGTCTGTCCGTCCCTCCATCCGTCCGTCCCTCCGCCCGTCCGTCCCTCCGCCCGTCCGCCCGCCCGCCCATCCGTCCGTCCGTCCGTCCATCCATCCATCCATCCTGTTGGTTCTACTCTGGAAAACCTTGACTAATACTGATTTTAGTGTCAGTATTAGTCAAAAGTGCGGTGTCACTCTAACAAATACCTAAAAATGTGGAAATGGTTTTGGAACTGGGTAATGGGTAGAGGTGGAAAGTATTTTGAGATGCATGTTAGAAAGAGCCTTGAAGAGACTGTTGCTTCTAAATATGGACTTTAAAAGTGATTCTGGTAAGCTCTCAGACGGAAATGAAGAACATGTTTTGCACACTGGAAGGAAGGCAACCTGTGTTAAAAAGCAGCAAATAACCTGGCTAAATTGTGTTCTTGTGTTTTTTGGAAAGTAGAACTTGTGAGTGATTAACCTAAATATTTAGCAGATATTTCTAAGCAAAGTGTTGAAGATGTAGTCTAGTTTCTCCTTGCTGCTTATAGTAACATTCGAGATGAGAGACACAAATTGAAAGAAGAAACTGTTAAGCAAAAAGGAATAGAATATGAAGATTTGATGCGTTCTATGTCTACCCATTTGCAATAAAATGAGAAAGCATGTTCAGAGAGAATATCTAGGGTGTGGTTGGACAATCACATGGTAAAACGAAATGCTGTCAATCTGGATTGAAGGGGACAGAGTCAGGACAAAATGAAGGAAGACTGTTGGACTTCTGGAATTCTACAGGATGGGCCAAGGAGGTAATGTGAAATATGACTTATCTTTCAACAAAAGGGAAGAATGAGCCTGAAGGCAGGCAGTTTTCTCCTCAGTTCCAGAGGGTGGGGTCAATTCCTCAGTGTCAGTGGGCCAGGCTGTAGCAGCCTAGAGCCCTGGGGGCAATGCTGACACCTATAGCTGAGAGGGTGGGGCTACCATTCCAGTGGGCCCAGAAGGCAGAACATTAAAACAAAAAGGATTATTCTTAATCCTAAAATCTTTTTTTAAAAAATCTTAAAATATTTTAAAAAGTTTAAAAATCTAATGGAATTATTGTAAGGTTTTGGAATTGCTTGGGACCCATGACATCTTTCTTCCATTCAACTTCTCACTTTTTGAATAGGAATGCCTACCCTGTACCTTTCCTACCATGATATTCTCTAACCTATCCTATTACAGTATTTGTACTATGAAATTACAAATTTCACAGGTTCATAGCTGAAGACGAATTTTGCCTCAAGATACATATACCTCGTCTTATCCACACTTGATTGAAAGATGTTATTCGGATGAGATTTGGGACTTAAGAGTTGATGCTGGAATGGGTTATATCTTTGGGGCTGTTGGGATGAGGATGAATGTATTTTGCATGTGAGAAGGGCATGAATTTGGGGACAAAGGACAAAATGTTATGGTCTGACTTATGTCCTCTTCAAATTCATATGTTGAGGCCCTAGCCTCCAGTAATGTGACTGTATTTGGAGACAGAGCCTTTTAAGAGGTGACTAAATTAAAATGTGGCCCTTAGGAGAGACTTTAATCCAATCTGACTGTTTTCTTTATGAAGAAATTGGGACACACAGAGAAAGACACCAGGGATGTACGTGCAGAGGAAAGACCACGTGAGGGCAAAGTGAAAAGGCAGCTACCTGCAAGCCAAGAAGAAAGTACTCAGAAGAAACCAAACCTACCAACAACTTTGATCTTGGGACTTCTAAGAATTTTAAGAGAATAAATTTCTGTTGTTGAAGCTACCCAATCTGTAGTATTTTGTTGTGGGAGTCCTAGCAAATTAATACAAAGACATACATGTTTATACCTTTGGTACACAAAAGTCTCTGAAAATGACGTAAAATACCCCTACCTCCACATACCTTCTGGGAAGGTTGGCTCTTTGAGGCCAAAGAACAAAATTAAGTCTTTTGACTCCTTCCATCATCCATAAATGCAGGCTTCTAACTACACAAATTTGTATTTTTAGCTCTAGTTCCTGGACATAGTGACTAGTCTACTACAAGTAAGCATCTGACTCAGTTTGGGGCACACTTCTGGTCCCCAGATATATGGAATTAGGGTTAAAAAATTTTTTAGGTCTGAGCTAAGGGTGGGGTGACAGATACAGTTTATTAAATTAACAATATATAATTCCTTTTGGTCCTATCTGATGAAAAGCTCCAGCAATCTTTTAGACTCAAATGAGAAGTCTGGAAAGTTTTTAACTAATGGCGTTTATGAGCACATATGCAGCAAATTTACACAATGAAAAATTTTCTAGTACAATTCAATTATATGGAGAATTAGAAAGACTAGAAAACTTCACCTATATACTAATTAGTTAAATTCCAAATCAGAAGAAAAACTAACATTACTTACCCTATTTTGGGACTTTAGGCTTCCACATTCCTTGGATATTTGCCGCTGTACATATTCCATACTTCTGCTCTGAATGTCCAAGCCTGGCTGACCAAATGTTATCTAAAATACAAACAATTTCTACTTAAATGACACAAGAATTTTACTTTTAATGAAACTATGTACAGTGTATATTCCAAAACCTCATAACCTATTAGCAGTAAAGTTTTCAAAACGGTTTTGAGAATAAAATATAATTATTTCCCCCCACCTAAAACACAAACAAAAACTGTAGGTCTTTTCTTACACATTTAAACTTTAACAAGTAACGAATACATAGTCAAAAAAGTACAAACAACCCAAATACTCATCAACTAATGAATGGATAAACAAAATGTAGTAAATCCATAGAGTGGAATATTATTCAACCACAAAAAGAAATAAAGTAGTTACACATGTCACAATAATGGTTGCCAGGGGCTAGGAATAGGGAAGGAGTGGCAATGACTGATAATCAGTGTGGGTTTTTTGGGAAGTGATATGGAATTTGATACTGCTGCATAAGCTTGTGAATGTAATAAAAATCACCAAATTATATACTTTTTTAAAGGATGATTTTGTGGTAGGTGAATTACATAGCAATAAAAAAATAGGAATCTTTAGTGTCCTGATACATTTACAAGTGTTTGAATTGCAAAGCCCATTTCAGACCTAAATTACAGCTAAAATGTATGAATGTTTAATTTTAAAATTTTATGATGAAAATTCCAATATACATAAAAGGAGAGAATAATGTAATGAATCACCACAGGTCTATTATCTAGCTTCAGTTATCATCAACATTTTGGCAATCTTGTTTACTTCTTATTTTTCCAGATAACTTTGATCCAACTCCTACTGTTATATACTTAATAAAAACTATAACCCTGAAAATAGTAATACATGCAGATAGCAAAATTTTCAAATAGTATAAAAGCACATGAAGTAAAAATCTTCCTTCCATCTTAGACCTTTCAGTCCCAGTTTTAAAAGCTATCATAAAAAAAATTTTTTTAGTCTATTCTTCCAAAAATTTTTACACATACACATACACACACACACACACACACACACACACACACACAGCTTTAAAATAGGACCCTTTGTACTGTGCCCTTGGTTTCTGCATTTAATGATACAATATGGAGGCCATTCTATGTTTATAAGTAGAATATGTAAGAATTTAGAAATTAACAAGAGGAAATAACTATGGATTAAATGGTCTGGGAAGGCATGAAAGGAAATGTGACTTGAAGGAAACACAGAATAAGCTAGATATTTGGTCAAGTGAAAAATAGAAGAACATTACACAAAAGGAAGCAGAGAGAACAATTTTCTTTCCTGGTAGAATACAATGACCTCAACTAGTATATTAAATATGTATTTCTAATAACTATTTTAAAGAGTAAAAATGTCCATTTTCTCACCACTGTCTCAGAAAAAAGTCATACACACCACTTAATACACACTTTGAAAACTACCTGAGTCAATAGGGTATCTGAATATTAGTTCTCTCACACAATCTCTAAGTGAAAAGACAAATAAATGGACAATATTGACTTTTCACACTTACTAAAACAGATGTGATAAGTTATACCCAATTAATTTCTGCTTTTAATATCCTCAAAATTTGGTACTTTTGCTATAATCTTCAGGAAAATTTATCAGCTGAAAAAGTCGTAAGAGATGCTTCTTCAAAGCTGGTCACAATTAAAATTTTAAAAGGATTCCATTTATAATAAAACAATAAAAATGGTACAAAGAAATAATCCTATAAAATATGTATTATCCTTTCACAAAGAAGAAAATGCAAAGTTTTATGTAAAGATACAGAAAAGAGCTAAACAGAGGGATATATCATATTCACGAATAAGATGATAAATTATCCCCTAAACTAATATACACATTCAGAGCAATTCAAATATAAACCATAAAAGGATTCGTCACCAGATTTGACAAGCTGATTCTAATTTTTTTAAAAGGGTAAACAGCCAAATTGGGGGGGAAAAAAAAGATCCAAGAGGAATAACAAAGTTAGGCACTTTCTCTACAAATATTAAGTTATTATAGAGCTACAGCATTTCTAGAGTAAAGATGACAATGTGGCACTAATGTCGATTAGAGACATCAGAAATACTCAAACATACACAGCAATCTGACGTGACGGATATGGTACTGCGTATCAGTGCAGAGAAAGGCTCCAATAAACAGTGAGGGGACAATTAGTAACCTATGTGGAAAAATAAAATTTGATCCCTACCACAGAAATCAATTTAAAGTGCATTAAAGACAAAGCTTTAAAACTTTTAGATTAGGAAGAAAATCTTTAAGATAAGGATAGGGAGGGGGGGTCTGTAAAAATAATAAAAGATATCATAAATTCAACTGCATTAAAATTTATAATGTCTGTTCACCAAAACACCACAAAGAGTGAAAAATAATCACAAACTAGGAGATACTAGCTGCAAATAAAACACAGAAAGATCTGAATCCAGAATATACAGACAAGTGACACAGAACATTTGATTACCTAGCAATCAAGGCCATGTGAGAGCATGCAGTTAAAATCCATTTGTAAAGGAACAATCACAGTTATTTCCAAAGTCTTTCAAATACTCAATACATATTCCCTGTACACACGGTACATACACATCAATCCTAAAGTCCAATTTGTCCCAGAACCTTCTGTAGCACATCAATGTCAAAAATCCAATGCTAAATACTCTAAAGAAACTCACGCACATGAATAGTTGCGGACAAGAAAGTCTGTACTAGCAGTATGCCTATAACAACAAAAACCTGAAAACAACTGAAATATACAATTGGGAGAATAAAAAGAAACAAGTTTTAGAACTATCAAGGAAAACATGAGAATGTCAGACAAAAACAATTCCAGGAAATAGTTACCTCTAGGATGAAAGCAAAGGTATAGATTGGGGGTGTTCCTGTTTTAAGTTGTTTGGTGGTTTCTCAAGTATTCAGTGAATATATTCTTTTTTATGTATTAAACATGTCATAAATCTCTGACATACGCTGTCATATTTGTCTAGAGTGAAATGAACCCGGTAATGTGAAAGTAAAAGAAACTGAGTTAAAGAACTACATAATGGCTTCCAGGCCTTTAAGACTTTGAAACAATGTATCTATCCATCCAAAAGATTTTTTTTTTCTTTTTTGAGATGACGTCTCACTCTGTCACCCAGATTGAGTGCAATGGTGTGTGTGGCTCACTGCAGTCTGGACCTCCCTGGCTCAAGCAATTCTCCTGCTTTAGACTCCTGAGTAGCTGAGACTACAGGTGTGTACCACCATGCCCGGCTAATTTATATATATAAATTTATATGTTAGAGATGGAGTCTTGCTATGTTGCCCAGGTGGTCTCAAAAGCCTAGTCTCAAGTGCTCCTCCTACCTCAACCTCCCATTGTCCTGGGATTGCAAGGGTGAGCAACCATGCCTGGCCTCAAAAGACTTACTAGCTCTTCAAAGCATTAAAAAACAAGTCAAAGACAAACACTGGCAATGCCTATTGAAGCTTTACTAAGGTAACTAAGCTAACGCTGTTGACAATGCTTTATGGGTCCCATCTCTGCAGATCTAGTGAGCATATGCACTACCGGCCTTTTGTTTTGGACTATCTTTTCAAGGACATCTGTACAGTGAAACCCTTGAAAGACACAGTGTTTCCCCTTTGGAAACAGGCTTGTTTAGTGTCCAGTATAACAAAGACCGTATCTCCTTCCTCAGCAAGTAAGGCAGGCTATTGAACTGCATTAAAAGTCATTATAAAAGACTTGGCTTCCCTAAGTTCAGGGTTCCAAAGCTGGGATGCAAACCCACTGAGTGGACAACGTATTTCTGAGCATCATTCCCACGGGATTTGGAGGAGCAAGGGAAACCAACACAAACATGAAGCTCATGCTACTATTGTACTGTGAAGAATAACAAAGTCCTTTGTCTCTGACTCAGCAGCCATGTCTTCTAGCAGCATTCATAAAACTAGTAAGTTAACTTGCTAGCTTACTCTTTACAGTTCAGCAAGGCAACTGTCTAGTCCTTTTGGCAAGGTTGTTCCTCTGTTGTAGAAAAGGACCCATCAATTTACCCCAGTTGAATGTTATTAAACATTCAAAGGACATAGTTATTTTGTTGAAATTTTACACTCACCAAGCTAGCTTTCAGTGATGATCTCATAAAGACCTATTTTAGGCAGAGAATGTGTTAATCAGGCTACTACAAGTAACTACAGTCCTCAGGACTGTTGAAATCAAATTTTATGTTCTGATTTTCACATATCATTTTCTTAAACTCGAGATTACTTGAATCTCTGAAAATGACTTTAGTCCTAGTATCCTAAGAAAATAAGGTGTCTGGTCTGCAAGCTGGGGGCCAGATTCTGTACTATGGAAAACTCATCCAGTGAGGCCTTCTGGGTCACATACAAATGGACAACTGCTACACTATCCTAACAGCACTGTGCTGAATGGTACTGTGTTTTATTCCTATTAAGAAACTTCTACAATATTTCTTTACTATATGTATAGCTACGGTCTACTGCAGCTTTAAAAGAGAAAACCATTCCATTATAATTCCTATTAAATTGAGAAGTTCACTGATTATAACATCAGCAAATGTGTAAACATCTAGTTATGCAAATTTATATAATATAACCCTTGCTTCTCTAAGTCACATCAATCTTGGAGATAAGAAAAAGTATCAATTACAAGTATTATTGTTCTATTTATTTGACATTTTTCCTAAGTGCTTTATATATAAAAGATTAATTATTTAATATTTATAACAACTCCAGGAGGTAGATACTGATATTATACCAATTTACAGATGAGGATACTAAGGCACAAAGAACGTAAGTAACTTGTCCAAGGCCACACAGCTAGTAAGTAAAGAAGCTGGAATTCAGACCCAAACAGAATAGGCTCTAGAGGCCATGTCATAATCCCAAAGCTAAGAGCTGTCTGCCAGATGTTGTTCACTTCTCTCTCTCTAGTTATTTAGCCCTTTTTGTGCTTTCTACCTGATAACTACATTCTTCAACCACCCCATCATAACAACCATTACTATTTTGGAAGAAGAGTTCAGTTCTTTTTCCCCATCAATCAAAAGAACACCTTTAAATGTATAGTTTTCAGCCAAAGAAGGTAGGCCAAATAAATTCCCTGGGCCTGGGATGAGGAATACTGGTATATCGTAACATCCCTGTGTTACATTCACCGTGTTTTCTTTCCCTGCTCAACTGTTTGAATCAATGACTTAGTTCAGGATATGCATACTTTACCTCTCTCCTACGCTGACATGAGTTTTTCTGCCCACTCAGTATGTGGGAAAATATTTTGTATTAAAAACTGTTAAAATGAGTATCTCCAGATTCAAATGTCTCATAGGATGCCTGGACGTTTACAAGCAAATATGACTCCTGGTGGGTTCATTTTAATATCCCAAAATCTCTAGCGAAAACATGCAGATTGCTTTTAGCCTTTATTCTTGCAATTATTTTGCTCAAGGTAAAACTGGCTTGCAATTTTTTCCTTAATTTTTCTTTAATTTTTTATAAAATTTCATAATAAATTTGGACAACATACATAAACTACAGATAATTTTTAATCACTAAAATTAGGTAGTTTGCCAGTTTGTTGTGAGGATTAAGAGTTATATAAGTAAAGCACTTAAAATAGTATCTAGCACATAGTAGTCACCAGCTATGATAAAAATTAATAATAATGATCAGTGAAAAATAAAGTTACAGGGAGCCTGGGAGACTTACCCAGAGACTTTTACAATCCGTGTCCACCTTGAATAATTCAAACTGTATTTGCTATGGTATGAGAGTTGCTGGAAGAAAAGGTCCTAGATGATCTAGAAGGTTTTTTGTTCTCTCTCTACCCACTTTTAAGACTTTAGGACAAGAATAGTAGGGCCCACAATGCTGAATTAATCAAGTTTGAATTTCATTAACTTTCTGTCTCCATAGCAAATCCGTAACTCTACCTAAACTTCACTTGCACTTCTCTCTTCTCATGCAATTCTCCTGTCTTTACAGTCTCTGTTGTACCCTTCTCTATCAATTTCTCTCTGTCCCGAATCTTTTAATTTCTCCACTTTCTTCATCTTATGACCATATTCATTTATTGACCCTGCACCCCTCGAACTCCATCTATTTGTTAAGGAAGGCTTTTGCAGTCAAGCTTCTAGAGAAGTGGCTAGCAAATATCATCTTTGTTTCCTCTCCAGTCATGCACACCTCTTAATCCCACTGAAAATGTGGTACAGTTATCAATTACCTTTATAGAAATGAATTTCAATTTTATTGGGGCATTTTTGCTATAAAATATTAATTAACTACTCCATCATTTCCTTTCCTTACTCCATCACTGCCCTCCCCAGGCTTCTGAGACACCCTTTTCTGGTTCGCCTAATGTGACTGCTCTTAACTCACTGACTCAGTATTTAGTGATTCCCTACTGTTAATAGTTTTAAAATAGAACATAGTCTTCCAAAGTAATTCTAACTGTCCCCATAGCTTCAATTTTCATTCTCTGATAATGATTTCCAAAATTTATCTCCAGTCTTTAACTCTCCCTGAGCTTCAAACAACATTTAAAGAGCCACTGGCTGAAAATTCCTAAATCTGTTCAAAGGCATGAAGTCACAGATTCCAGGAGCTCCATACACCCAAAACAAAATACATAACCTAATACCTAGGTATAGCATAATAAAACATCTGAAAACAATAAAGATATTATTTCTTAATAGGAAGGGTAGAAACTTCTCAATGGTATTACATTTTTTAAATTGATGAAAGAAAATAAATTGTAACAGAATTCAATGAAAAGCAAAACATCCTTCAAAAATGAAGGAAATAAAAGATTTTTTTCAGATAATGAAAAATGAGGTTCAGCAAGCACCAATAAACAGCAAATGATCCTAGATGGAAGTATAATACATAACGTATTGAAGAATGTCAAAAGTCATAAAAAGGTGAATAAACCTAAATGAATGCTGACTGTTTAAAATATTTTGGCAAGGTTTTAAATTTTATAGAGATAAAAGTTTGTAATAACAATTACATAAAAGGTAAAAAGGAGGTAAACTGAGTTAAGATACTGTAGATCTGTGCATTATCCTGAAAATGGTAAAACACTAATACAGGATAGATTTTAAGGAGGCAAGATACATTTGTAATAACCACTAAAAATACTGAACAACTGTATTACTAATTAGCTAATAAAGGGATGAGAATCAAGTAACTATATTTGAATAAGCACAGTGAAGGAAAAAAACACAGCAAATGGGGCAAATAAAAAATGAATAAAATGGTAGATTTATATCAATAATTGTGGTAAAAGTAAATGAACAAAATACTCCAATTAAAAGACAAAGACACTCTGGGGAAAAAAAACCCAAACCCAACTATATATGGTTTAAAAGAGAGGTCTGAAATGTTGGAAGTAAAAGGAAAAATACAAACAAAAAAAACTATTGTGAAAGTGCTAACCAGAAGAAAATTGATGTAATCAGACATCAAAAAAGTATTTGTAGGCAAGAAGTATTACTAGAGACAAAGGAGGGTATCTCATAATGACAAAAGGATCAATTCAGCAAAAAGGCTGCTATACCCAACTACTAAAATGTGCATTCTTTTGAATGTACATAAAACACTGGGCCAGGGGCAGCCGCTGGCTCACGCCTGTAATCCGAGTACTTGCGATCCGCCCAAGTGGGTGGATCACGAGGCGTCAGGATATCAAGACGCATCACTGGGCGTAACATGTGAAACCCGCTCTCTACTAAAAATACAAAAAATGTATGGGCGCATGCGTGCCAGCGCCTGTAGTCCCAGCTCTACTTGGCGGGAGCTGGAGCCAGGCCGAGAATGAGCATGAACCCGGAGGGCGGGGAGCTTGCCCAGGGGGGTGGGGAGGCGGTGCGGAGATCCACCACTGCACGCTCCAGCGGCTCAATAGGGGGGGAGTGGAGACTCGCGTCTCAAGAGAAAAAATTCTAAAAATAAAAGAAAAAAAAATAAAACAAAACAACAACAACAAAAAACACTGACTATATGCTGGGCCATCAACCAAGTTCCAACAAATATCAAAAAAATGAAGTCATACATGAAATCATCTTTATTTGTAACATTAAAAACTAGAAAACCCCAAATATTTAGAAATTGTTCCGTTTCTGAATAATGGTAAAAATAGGGCATATCATCATTTTGCCAATGATAGGTAGTGGAAGCAGAGTAGCATATGGTAGTTTACTCCTTTATTCATTCTACCTCTGGTATGTCTAAAATTTTCCATTAAAAATGAATAAACTAGAAAATATTGTAAAATGTGGATAGAGGAGCACTGAAATGAAATTTTATAGCCTTAAATACATACATTAGAAAAGAAAGAAAAGAGGGAAAAGCTGAAAACAAAATCAAGAAACTAAGCTTTCATAAGAATCTAAAACCAAGAAGAGTAAAGCTAAAACTTAATAGTGTAGGCAAATAGAAGCAGAAATCAATGAAATAGAAAACAAACATTTAAAAAAGTAAAAAATCCAAAAGTTATCTTCGAAAAGGCTAAAAATGATCAACTCCTAAGCAAGAATAATCAGAGAGAAGGCACATATTTTCAATATCAGCAACCAAAATGGGATATATTTATGCCAATGAACTTAAAAATTTGGATGAAATAGACAAAGTTACTGTAAACTATAACTTGTCATAGCTGACACAAAAAGAATTAGGAAACGTGAACAGTCCTGTGTCTGTTAAACTAATTCCACAGTTCAAAACCATCTAAAAAAAAAAAAAAAAATCCAGGCCCAGACGGCTTCACTGGGGAATTCTACCAAACCTTTAAGAAAGAAGTAACAACCAATCTTAAACTCTTCCATACATGCAAAAAAGAAATACTGTCCAACTTATTTTATAAAGCCAGCATACCCTGATAGCAACACCTGATAAAAACATTGTAAGGGGCCGGGTGCAGTGGCTCACACCTGCAATCTTTGGGAGGCTGAGGCGGGTGGATCACGAGGTCAGGAATTCGAGACCAGCCTGACCAAGATGATGAAACCCCATCTCTACTAAAAACTACAAAAAAATTAGCCAGGTGTGGTGACAGGTGCCTGTAATCCCAGCTACTCGGGAGGCTGAGGCAGGAGCATCGCTTGAACCCAGGCGGTAGAGGTTGCAGTGAGCTGAGATCATGCCACTGTACTCCAGCCTGGGCGACAGAGTGAGACTCTGTCTCAAAAAAAAAGGAAAAAAAATATTATAAGGAAGGAAAATTACGTTTATCTCTTTTATAAGCACAGACATAAAAATCCAAGATGAAATACTGACAAATTCATATGCTTGAATGTATATGTATATATGTATGTATGTGTGTATAATGAATATATCACATGGCAACCAAGATGGGTTTATTCCAAGACTGCAAGGTTGCAAACCAATGACAGCAATTTAACAGAATAAAGGAAGAAAAAAATAGAATCACCTCAATTACTGGGGAAAAAGCATGTAATAAAAATTTAGTTCTGTAAGAACAAAAGGTTATCCTTAATCTGATAAAGACATCTATAAAAACATATAGTAAACACATCATAATTAATGATAAATATTGAAAGTTTTCCTGTGAGATAAGGGGTAAAATAAGAATGCTTGTGATATCCCCTTGCTCAATCACTACACCCATATAGGACTTTATGGTATATATGTTTATTGTTTCACTCTGGATTTGATTCGTTATAAATCAAATTATCCTGGTTTTTTTTGTTTGTTTGTTTGTTTTACTGTGTCTGGTAAAGGGCAGATGGTTTTAATGTTCTCATCTAAGACATCATCCAATTTCTACACATATAAACAACATGCTGAAAAAATACTTTTTATCTTTTTACCTGATTGGCTTGGCTTTGCATGTAGACTCTTCTGGCATTCAGATCTTCAAAGGGAGAAGGTCTTATATTTGAGCTTCTATAAGGCTCACTGGTAACAACTGTCTCTTGCTGAAAAAGGTGATCCTTCACTAGAGAACTGGAAGAATCCTCTTCAGTTGCCTATTGGGAACAACCCTCAACTCATTAGTTGCCAGAATAAAAACCACCACCACCACAAAATAAGATACTAAAAATGTATTAGTATTTAGCAAGTCAGTAAGTATATCTCACTGCCATCACTATGAATTGCAATTCCCAAAACTCAAATGTATGTGGTTAGAAAGCTATGTCAAAATACAGTAATATGAACTTTTAGAAAAATTCAACTTCATGAGAAAAACGGGCTTTCTTATTAAAATAACATGAAGAACTAAAAGGCTAACCATGTCATGTAGAAGAGCTAATTATAATAATGCTTTTAACTATAATAAAAGTGATAAATGTACATAGAAAATGCAGATATTATTAGGAAGAAAACACAAATCTATGTTTTATTTTGCAAGTTAAAAAAAAAGGTTCCAAGAACTCTGCTGTTGATAGTGAGTCAAAAGACAGAAGACAACAGTAGTCTATTACTGTGTTGAATGAGTGAATGAATAAATTAGCCTCAACTTGCTGATTATGCAGGATTTAAATCATGCACTCTCACTACTTAGGTTGGGAGATATGCTCAATAAATGACACTCACTAAAGACATGCTTTTAAAATGTCATAAACAATAATTTATGTAAAATAAATGTTAAGTAAGTAAAATTTAGCACACTACAAAACACAAAGTCCTGGAAGGGCTTTGTTTCATTTAATTTTTTAAAGAAATGGGATATTACTTTTCCCATCACTGTGTAATTATTTAAGAAAAAAGCTGATACCCAAGTAAAAGTGGCTGAAACACTTTCACTAGCTTATTCTAAAATAATTCAGAGCAATCACTACAGGGCTAACAATTTTAAGGGTTCAAACCTTCCATAAGCTTTTCTTCTTAAAAGATTTAAAAGATTCTGTTGGTGCTACTTCTAAAATTATCAAATAAAATTCAAAATGACTAAGATATTTTAAATGTATAAATGCAAGTTCTAGTTTTGTTCTAGAGAAAAAATAGCCTTGTCCCATTTAATTCCTTTGGCATTCAATCTCTCAGTCAGAAAATCACTGTAATACCAACGCTATTTTATGACACTGGGCTATCAACAAGGATATAATAATAATTAAAAATGCTCTTGAAACTCAAAGCTGTTATTGCATCAAGGAGTAGGCAATTGAACTATTAAAAATATATCTGAGAATCTACTGTCACTTAAAATTATGTCAAAACTGGCTGCTATTTTTACCCAATTTTCATAACAGCTGTCCCAACGTGTTGTGACAGTTGCTGATAAAATATTGGAAAAATGTTGCCTAAACACTGATATCCAGCAAACATGCTTTCAAAATACATAATCAAAAGTGGGAAGAGTAGAAAACTTCAGGAAATGTATTTGTTTCAGAGATTTCTGAAAATAAATGACTCAAATAATTGTCAAAAATCATAAGCAAACTGAATAGAAGAAAATACTGGGGAGAAAAAAAAATAGGTGAGAAAAGATCTAAGTTAGAATCTTGTCGTACTTTAACTTCTCTAAATCACAATTTCTTTTTTTAGTTTTCTTTTGAAACGGAGTCTTGCTCTTATTGCTCAGACTGGAGTGCAGTGGTGCAATCTTGGCTCACTGCAACCTCCGCCTCCCAGGTTCAAGCAATTCTCTGCCTCAGCCTCCTGAGTAGCTGCGGTTACAGGCACCCGCTGCCACACCAGGCTAATTTTTTTTTTTTTAAGTAGCAACAGGGTTTCACCATGTTGGCCAGGCTGGTCTCAAACTCCTGACTTCAAGTTATCCACCCGCCTCGGTCTCCCAAAGTGCTGGGATTACAGGTGCACAATTTCTTTTTATTACAAATTGAATAGCTGCCTAAACAATCTCAGGTTTGGGATACTCAGGAGATTGAAAACTATAAACAAGTGTAAGTTTTAGGAGTAGTATCAGTGAATTACAAGATATTGCTTTTAATTGAGACTTTTTTTGAATTAGGTTATCTTTTACTAAATTATAACTGAGAAATCATGTTAAAATTATAAATTAAAATAAAGCTGACTTAAACAAATCTGCATATGAACAAACTTAGTGTCTTGCTGTAATGAGCTGGGTTATTCTACTTATATCCTATAAATTAAACATTAACACATTTTACTTTAAATAATACTTTTTAAATAATAATTTTTTAAAGAAAATATAACAAGGGTTTGTTGCTTCATTAAATTGTGTGTAATATTTAAGTAACAAATGATTTTTAAATGTTTACCAATGTACCTGGAATTAACCTATTAACTAGGAATAGTTCATATTGCACAATGAATTTACAGATACACACCTAAACGGGTCTCAGCGAATAAAATAACCAAACCATCATTCAAGTGGCTGATATGGCAAACAAAAGACTGTTTGAAAATGCAAAGTATACAATCTACAATGAAGTATATATTATTCATGAATTGTAAGAATCAAATTAACATTTTAGAGAATCCTAAACTAGAAAAAAAGTATCTTCCTACTACCTAATTATCTCTTTCAGTAAGTTAAAAGTTTCAATGCATATTAAATTTACAAGTTTTTAAAAAAGTGGTGATAAGGAAAACAGGCATACTCATTCATTGCTAATTCTACACACAAAGAAGTAAAATAAAATCTGGAACAACTCTTTTGGGAAAGCAATTTTAATAAACTGTACGAAAAGCTTTTAAAACATTCACACATTTTGATCACTTCTTGAATCCGGCAAAGAA
This sequence comes from Rhinopithecus bieti, assembly GCF_001698545.2. Lineage (NCBI taxonomy): Eukaryota > Metazoa > Chordata > Mammalia > Primates > Cercopithecidae > Rhinopithecus > Rhinopithecus bieti. The sequence goes on from NW_016803181.1 coordinate 2,009,834, forward strand.
AAGAGTACTAAAATGGAAAAGCTTTAGGCACAAAGTATTTTCTCAGAATTATTATTTGTTGTTGTTTTAAAGTTTTTTTTTTTTTATTTCACTAGTTTTTTTGGAGAACAGGTGGTGTTTGGTTACATGAATAAGTTCCTTAGTGGTGATTTCTGAGATTTTGGTGGACCCATCACCTGAACAGTGTACACTGTACCCAATGTGTAGTCTTTTATCCCTCACCACCCCCACCCTTTTCCGAGTCCCCAAAGTCCAACGTATCATTTTTATGCCTTTGTGTCCTCATAGATTAGCTCCCACATATGAGTGAGAATGAGTGAGAACCTATAACGTTTGGTTTTCTACTCCTGAGTTGCTTTACTTTGAATAATAGTTTCCAATTCCATCCAGGTTGTTGCAAATGCCATTATTTCTTTCCTTTTTATGGTTGAGTAGCATTCCATTGTGTGTGTGTGTGTGTGTGTGTGTATACCACATTTTCTTTATCCACTCATTGACTGATGGGCATTTGGGCTGGTTCCGTATTTTGTAACTGCAAATTATGCTGCTACAAACATGCATGTGCAAGTATCTTTTTCGTATAACTTCTTTTCCTCTAGGTAGAGAACTATTTTAATAGTAAAAGAAACAACTTAACCATGCCATAATAAGAGAATGGTGAAGCAAATTATGATATGCCCATAAAGTGAAATATGGTGTTGTCATTTGAAATCGGGTTTGAGAATAATGTAATATACAATGTAGGAAATGTTTAGTGTTAAAAACTCAGTATATAAAATTTTATTTACAGTATTATCACAGTCATAAAAAGATAAGAAGTTAGAAGGAAATAAAATGAAGGTTAATACTCCTTGATAGTATGATTAATTTTCCAATTTTGTAAGCTTACTTTTATATAATTTTAAAATCAAGGTACTGAATACTTTCTCCCTTACTTTTGATATATAATCATTTTATATTTTAAATTATTATTTTAAACTTTATTGGAGGGGTAACTCAATGAGACTCTTTTTTTCAATTTGTTTATGAATTAATATTATTGCTAGAATCAGACAGGTTTAGCATCAATTCTATTCCTGTTTTGCCTTTCTTTTTCAAGAGACAGGGTCTTACTATGTTGTCCAGGATGGCCTCAAACTCCTGGTCTCAACTGGTCCTCCCTAGTAGCTGATACCACAGATGGGTACAGGCCACTGTGCCTGATAAATCATAATACTTAAAAGTATAATACAAATATACTGTACCAATGAAATCACTTTTTAGCTTAAATACATTTTCCCTCTTCATCTGAAATAATTAACTGAGAGACATACTATATACCTTTGCCCAAATCCTTCTGAATTCATGCAGAATATGTCTTTATGTCAATAAAATAATTTTCTAAACAAGGTAATCTTCTGAATATCTTTCAAATCCATTTCCTCTTCTCAATACCCACTATTCACTGTCTTAATGCAAAGCCCTCATTATCTTTTTTTTGCCTGTCTTATTTCAGTAGGTTTCTAACTGATTTCCTTGTTTCCAGCCTTTGTCCCATTATTCTTCAGGCAAATCTAATTGGTTTTTCTGTTCAAAACCCCTTAAGGTTTCCAATTACCAAAGCTTTGTTGGAAGACTGGGCACATGCTGGAGAGGACAGGGAGGAGAATAAGTATTCACTAAGGAACTCTTTTGCAAGGTACATAATTTACACAGTACATAGAAATGGGCCCTCTCTCCCTAGGAAACATGAGACTCACAAGATAAAGCCCAATTTTGTTTTCCTATGAAAGAGAAATGGACAGTAAGTACATGAAAACATACTGACCATTAAAGACACATGAAAGTATAATGCCATTTTTATACACTAGGTAAGATGTAAAAAATACATAGTAACACTCAATGTTGGCAAGGGTTTGGAGAAATAGAAATACTTTTTTTGCACTGTTGGTGAGAGTGCAATTTGACAATGCCACTGGAAAAAAGAAAAATCCATACTTTTTGACCCAGCATTTCTACTTCGAGAGATTGACTACATATACAGATACACACATACACACACGCAATCACAGTAGCACTATTTTTTAACAAAAACAAAGAAAACAAGAATCAAAATATTTTACGGCTCTACCAGCAGGGAACTGGTTAAAAATTATAATATATGATAGAATTCTGTGCAGCGATTAAAATGATATTTTCAGTATTCCCAAGCTATTGTTAAATGAAAAAAGCCAGGTACAGAACAGTCAATATGGCATGATCCCATTTGTCTTAACTGATAGAAGGATGAATTGATGTATTTATATTTTTACTTTTAAAATACCAAAAACTATTACACACCAAACTATTAATATAGTTCTGGGGAGTTAAGGCTACAACCAGGGGACTCATGGGTTCTCTAAGGAGTTATTTTATATGTATAAAGGACTATATACATAACCAAATAAATAATAATAGAACGTGTGCATTTGTCACCCAACTTCAGTGAACATAACCAATACAACTAATTACTCCTTTGTGTTTCTCCATCTTAGCACCCCCACCTGTACCACTTGGACCCTCAGCAGATAAATCCTATCTTGAAGTCATATTGTTTTTCATTTTCTTATCTTCTTTACAGTTTTACCACACATATATCCCTTAACAATATTAGTTATAAATGCTTTTGAACTGACTGATATCGTGGGACATTCTGAAACTTTTTTGCTCAATTTTTTTCAGTGAAATTCATTCACATTGACATGTGCAGCAATAATCAGTCATGTTACCTCTGTGTACCAATGATAGCTGAAATATATTGAGCATTTTCTATGTATCAGACAGTCTCAAGTACTTTACATGGGTTAACTCAATCCTCACAATCATCTTTTGAGGTACACAGCATTATCAACCTACTCCATATGAAGAGACTAAAATTCAAAGGGATTAAGCAACTTGCCTAAAATAAAAGTTACTAGGTGGCAGAGTCTGGATAAGAACACTACAATTTATTCATCTATTCTCTGCCTATGGATGTTTGGGTGGTTCTAATTTTTGGCTATTTCAATAAACATTGCTAGGAATAATAGTGTATAGGCCTTATGGTATATATGCCCAAGAGTTTCTCTAGAAGATATCCAAGAATAGAAATGCTGGGTCACAGGATATACATATGTTCCAGTTCTCATAATGAAAATGATTTTCGAAGGTGGTTTAAACAATTCATATATCCACAATGAGTGCTCCATATTCTTACCAAGACAAGGTGCTGTCATACTGTTCACTCTTATATGTATATCTGTCATTTAATTCCTATTATAATGGATCCATCTTATTAAAAATTACAAAGTGGCTTTCCTTATGTGAATAAGAAACTCCAAGAAAGAACAAAAGAATAAATGAATACACAGTCTGTTACTTAAAGAGTCAATATGCTTTCTTAATATGGCTTGTTCCTACTGGTTTTCATCCTCGTTTCTTTGCTTTACAAATATTGATGTACCTGTTTCTTTCTGTTAGCATCTGATGTTTCATACTTCTGATTTTCTGGTACAAGTCGCTTCCTCTGCCCAACAATGACATGCTTCAAATTTTCCACTAAAAAACTGTTTTATGCTTAACCTCAGCCACAAACTCATTAAAAAGTCTTTGTTGATTCACTCACAAGTTATTCACTCCCTCCTTTGAATTACCTTAAAATTACATGTATCTATCACCGTATATTCTGAGTACTATTTTATTTACATTTTTCCCATGAACCAGTGCTACATTCTGAATGTTTGTGTCCTCCACAAAATTCATATGTGGAAATCTAATTACCAATGTGATGGTATTAGGAGGTGGGGCTATGATTCAATTAGGAAGGTAGAGCCCTCATGAATGTGATTAGTGTCCTTATAAAAGAGATTCCAGAGTGCTGTCCTGTTCTTTCCACCATGTGAGAATATAGCCAAAAAGTACCACTTATGAACCCGAAAGTGGGCCCTCATCAGGCAGTCTGTTGAGAGTGGACTTCCCAGACTCAAGAATGGTGACAAATTACTTTTGTTTATAAGCTACCCAGTCAAGGGATTTTGCTGTAGCAGCTAGAACGAACTAGGACAACCTGTAAGGAGGGACTCTGCCTAAGTTTTATCCCTGGAGCATAGAACTATATGCCTGGCGCACACTGAGAATTCTATAATCTGTGACAAGCGAATATCCAATAATCAGATCACATTGATACCTCAGGAATAAATGTGACATAATAGAAAAAAAAGTGTATAAAAAGAGCTCCTTAAGCAATAATAAATCTAAACACTCTAGCTAGTTAGCTAGACAGGGTCTTGCTCTGTTGCCCAGGGTGGAATGCAGTGGCATGATCACAGCTCACTGCAACCTTGACTTTCCAGGCTCAAATGATCCTCTCACCTCAGCCTCCCGAGTAGCTGGAACTACAGGTGCACTCCACCATACGTGGCAAATTTTTTGCTTTTGGTAGAGACAGAGTCTCACTGTGTTGCTCAGGCTGGTCTTGAACTCCTAGGCTCAAGCAATCTTTCCATCTCATCCTCCCAAACTGCTGGGATTACAGGCATGAGCTATCACTCCAGGCAAAAAACATCTCTGAATAACTGTTATTCAAAGTTCAAGTTATAAAAACAATAAAAATTATTTCCATAACTATCCCTGTCAAATAGCCACTATTACTATTTGACATACATCTTCCTAAATTTCCTAATGCATGTATATGTGTTTACATGCTATGTATAATTTGATCCCATTTATATTAGTCTATCCATACAGGGCTCCTTTTCTTCACTCCTTAACATTCCATGGACCTTCCCCATATCAGTATACATGTTACACTTCGCAACTGCTGCAGAGAAGTCCAGTATTGCATATGTCATATATTACTTAGCTAATACTCTAATTATGGGCATTTACATTTCCAAATTTCTGTTATATGCATTGTAATGTACTTCTTTTTACATATATCTTGGTGTACCTGTATTATTTTAGTATTAGTTCCTATAAATGGAATTGTTGAATAAAGTATATATACATATTCAATTACATTACCAAGCTACCCTTTGGCAAACTTATGTTATCAACTAAAAACCCCTTAATTGTGTAAGACAGAGGAACCATTTCCTTACATCTCTGCCCACACTGGGTCTTATCGCTTACCTAATTTTTATATTAGGGATGTTCAACCTAAGTATAAATGTGTATAATACAATATAATATACCTACCCTAATAAAAAAAATTCAAAATCTGAGCATTATTTTGAGCCACATATCAGTGCTTAAGAAAATCTGAATTTTGGAGGATTCTGAATTGTGGATTAGGGATGCTCAACCTGTAGTAATAACCAAAACATTTTCTTAATTTGGATATGATTAAACATAAAGTGTTCAGACTTAGACAAACTTCTATTTTTTTTTACTGGGTTATAACCCCTGAAAAGTGACAATTACTATGGAAACATGAACATAAGATAAAATTAGGTGGTGGGAAATCCCAAAAATCTTCCACAAGAGCAAAAAGTTTAATAGATGATAGGCACAAAGACTGTAAATACACTGGCATGATCTCTAGTTTAAAAAACATAACATCTATAGCAGTTATATATACTCACATTCCATGCTTTTAGTACTGTATGGTGGCACAGACTAATGTGTAATGTCTACAAAGTAACCATGCCAATAGTGCACAATGAAAAGCTGTTTTTCTCTCAGTTGCTGGTATAAGAATTATTCTCTTATGGTTGATAAGTGATTGCCTAACTTTTTATTTTTCAAAGACTTCTATAGCAATTTTGTGTGTAGAGGCAAAAGGATACAGAGTAAAGCAATAAAATAATTCCAGCTGTAGCTCTTGAGCAGAACATAAGGCCAGATGACAGCTGCAGAAAAAAACAAAAACAAAGTTTGCTTCTCTCCTCCCTTTGCGCCCCATATTCTAGTGCTGGCTCTCAGAGAAAATTTAGTGCTGTTTTGCAAACCCTTGTTAATGTATGATTCCCAATAAATAAATCAAATGCAGAAAAAAGGGATATCACAGTCAACATACTGCTCAAGAACATCATTCTTGTAATTGTAAATCACAAATTACAGGTTTGCAAAATGTGTGGCTGGCTCATATCCTACTGAAGTAAGTTTTATAACAATTATATCATTGGTTTTTTAAATGACAGAAGTGGTTTAAATTTTTTCTTTGGTAAAGAGCCCTTATATCTTGGCATTACATGTGTTAAACATGCTACCATAGCAATTCTTTAGGTATTTAAAATTGTATGCTCAAGTTATGCTAGCTTAGGAAGCATAGAAAAAAAGGAAAAAAAATTACTCTACTTCCACAAGCCCAAAAAAACCATTATTAACATTGTGGTGTAGTGTTTCCAGTTTCAATCCATTTTAAATTCGGCCACAACTGTCTCCTATTCTGTTCATTAGATTTCTTTAGTTTGATTAGCTCAAGGGTAAGAACAAACCAGCCCTTGAATTTTTAGTTCTCTATTTGTCTACGAGCTTTGACTGGAAACATTAACAGCATATAGCATTTTCTTTAAGCTACCTGAACACAGCCATCTTTGATGAAATAATATACAAGGAATATGAAAAATGCAGCAAGACACACTGTCTGGCAATAGTAGTAAAGGAAAACAAGTCCTGTAACCTGGCTTATTCAACAGAAGAACTAAACTACCTTTCTAATGAAGAGTTAGTTTGGCTTAATGTGGTATTAGGTTTGCAGAGATTGTTTACTGTCTGTAGATCTACTTTTGAGTTAATAAGGAGTAGTTATACACATCCTGCTAACACACAAATCTTCAACTCTTAAATGACAAATGTATTTCTAGGATTTTTATCTTAACGTCACACTCAAAGACATAAATTAAAATGTATGTAAAAGGCTGTGGGAAATATTCGATGATGTGAATGATTAAATTGTAGTATAGCTACATAATGGAATGGCTAAGATCAAAGACTCTGAAGTTAGACTGACACAATGAAAATGGCCAAGAGATTTTAAGCTGACTGCATTTTAGAAGTATGATCCCAATGGTGCTTTTAAAAGGAAGTATGCATTTGTATACAAGATGTCAGAAGAAAGAAAAGCCTAAGCAGAAATATCCAAATATGAAGAGTAATTATTTTTGGGTAGGAATGAATCATTCCTAATTTTGTCCTTACAGTTTTCAAAATATGCATATATTAGTCTAAGAGTCAATAACATTTTAAATAACAAAACATTATGCAAAAAGTTATACAGAGAATTTTTTTGCTCTCTTATTGGGTAATAAAGAAAATTCAATCTAAGACACATCAGGGCTTTCTGAAAATTGTTAAGGCAGCACTTACTAAAGGATTGTGATAGCCTGCAGTACCATGAAATACTCTGTACTACCTAAATAAAGCCAGTCCACTTAGTTTTCAGATATAGAGCCTTATTAAAATATTACCACCTTTGAAAATCATTACATGAACAATTCATATCCCTTGCCTAAAGCAAAATTAGACAAACATAAATCATAGCCTTCTAATCATTTTGGCTCAGAAATGACATTACTTACTTCTAAAAAAGATTAAGTTAGTCATGTAATTCTCAATGGCCAAACGAGAAAACATGATAATATTTTACTTCATATCAATCAAATCTCATCTTTCTTCTGCCCCAAAGCATATCTAAGATCTTTTCCTCTTTTAACCTCAAGCCTGTTGTGAGGTAAGTTTTGTGGGTTTTGTTCTCAATCCAGCATATCTGAACAATAAGAGCTGTAAATGTCGTAAGTGACAACTCTGTCACCACTAAAAATGATCTTAAAACAAGGCATAAGCTAGCATTAAACAACAACGAAAACCTAGACCAGGCAAAGTGACTCATGCCAGAATCCCAACACTTTGAGAGACCAAGTGGGTGGATCACTTGAGCCCAGGAGTTTGAGACCAGCCTGGGCAACATGGCAAAACTGTCTCTACCAAATAGATACAAAAATTAGCTGGGAGTGGTGGCACGTGCCTATAGTCCAGCTACTTGGGAGGCTGACGTGGGAGGACCACGTGAACCCAGGAAACAAAGGCTGCAGTGAGCTGAGATCATGCCACTGCATTCCAGCCTGGGCAACAGAGTAAGATCTTGTCTCTAAACAAACAAAAAAAAAAACCAAAAGCTCTCATTTGCCTCATTAAAATAGTCAAAGAAAGAAACCAAATGAAAAGAACAGTCATACCTTCTTATTGATTAGGTTTTAAAATCTTAATTTTAAGATTTTCCTCAAAACTTTTCTTGAGTGCCAACTATGTATGTGATTAGCACTATACTACACATCAGGAATAAAAGATGAGCAAGATAGGATTTCAAATTCAAATGATGATCTGTTACAAAACCTTCCAAAGACAGATATGAAATAGAAAGGTAAATTTCTTTCTGTTGACTTATGATAATTGATGAAGACATTAACTGTTGAAAGCAGAAAGTTGTCCAATAGCTTATGAAGGAAATGTCTAGCAAAGTTATTGGCACAAAAATAGGTACTCAAATATTTGTTGAATTAATTAATGAACATTCAAAAGAGAGAGGATTTCCACTCTGGCATTTAATGCCTTCAAAACATTTATTTAAATATAACATTATCATTACTTTTATTGTGTTAAAAAATTAGACAATGCGTTATTCTTTTAAACTACATTGTCTTTGTAAACAATTGTCAATGAAGTAAACCTGATATTAACACTACCTTAAACCATAATCTGTATTCAAAACATTTATTTATGTCAAGCCCACATAAGATGAATTATGAAACTTAACATGTATTTTATTCCTAATAAAGTAGCTAGATAAATCATAACACACTGCAACTTCCTATACATTCCAAAAGAAGAATGACCTTCTAAACCTTTGGAACATCATAAATGAAATAAATAGTACTAAAGTAAAACTAAGAGTTTTCTTTGCAGTTGTAACTCTGAAAAAATTAGCTATCATTCTAATCATCTTAAGAAAAAGTTAAAGTTCCCTTTCTGCTTGTGCATTCTTTACCTATAGATGCATTAAAAATTACCACAAAACTTAGCAGCTTCAAACACAAATATTTATTATCTCATAGTTTCTGTAAGTCACAAATGTGGGACCAATTTAGCTGGGTGATTCTGGCTCACAGTCCCCATGAAGTTCTAGTCAAGAGACTGGCAGTGGCTGTAATTATCTGAAGGCTTGTTTGTGGCCGAAGGACTTGCTTTCAGGATGATTCACTTCACGTGGTTGTTGTTAGAAGGCTCCAGTTCCTTGCTGGTTGTTGGTAGATGACCTCAATTCCTCACATGGATCTCTTCATACATTTCCTTCAGTGTCCCCATGCATAGTAGCTTGCTTCTCCCAGAGTCATACAAGAGAGAAAGCAAGATGGAAGCCAGAAACTTTCTTATCATCTACCCTCAGAAGTCACACTTCATTTTCAACATATTCTGTTTGGTAGAAGTGAGTCCCTAGGAACAGCCTATACTCAGGAAGAGGGGAATTAGACTCCAGTGAAGAAAGGAGTATAAAATAATGTTTCCATATTTTAAAACGACCATAATTCACTGCTCTTTGAACACCAATTATTTATATTTTTCTCATATTCAAAACACATTCTACCCTCCCATGACTCCCTACAAGTCTCATCTTTTTACAGCAACATCTTCAAAGCTATAGGATGCTGTCTTCTAAACAGGTGCAGGTACAGATGAAACTCCCTGGGTATATGCAGTTCCTTAAATGCTGCTCCTTGAATATATATCGCTTCTCTCAATCTGATGATCTGGAACTAAAGATACAAATTATCTGCCCAACACATACCCAAAAGACAATGGTAGGACAGGCAGAGGATAACTGCCATGTCACTTTCTTGTTCAAAAGTGGAAAAAATGAGAGGAACAACATAGTTATCGGTGCACGTAATTCTGAAATCAAGGTGGCAACGTTGGAAGTTCCTAGAGTGGAACTTAGGACCTGGGAATAGATTTTCGCAACTCTTGGCTCTGGCCTTTGAGATCTTGGTTCTAATTTCTAATTTCCTTCTATTTTCATTGAAAGGTGGGCCAAGTTTGCATCTGTATAGTGTTTTCAACTTGCTTCCTGCAAGTAGAATTTTGGGGATTCAAAGGGCCCCTCTTCAATCAAAGGTGGTATTTCTGCCAATATAATGCGTCAAAAAACTTTGTGAATCTTATAGAGGTCCACTCCACTAGATAAAAAGCACACTCATAAATGAGAAAAACTCTTCTCAACCTTAAACTTCCGCTATGTGACATACACTTATACTTCTTATAGGACCTATTACTTTGATTGAAAGATTCTCTGAGGTTCATCTTAAATCCTCCTACACTCACATCCTTAGACAATGCTTTTCTGAGAAGGCCCTGGATTTGATCTTTGCTTAGAAGCCATTTCTTAATCTTAGCCGTTTGACATATTGAGAAACTGAGAATTTTCAAAACCAGCGAAGTCCTGGGTTCTTGTTTAAGAGTCATTCCTTAGCTTACTTCTCTCATTTACTGTTTATCATAAGTAGTAAGAAGAAATCAGACAAAAAGCTTCAACCTTTTGCTTGAAAACTCCTTAGCTTAACCACCCAGTACATAGGGTATATTTTCTGTTTCCCACATTACTGCCAGGTGACATCGTTGCTAAGCTTTCAGACAGTAAACAAACATTCCCTTTCTTCCATTTTCCAATATGATTTTCTTCATTTTCATTTAAGCCCTCACTGACGCTCTATCCAAAGACCTTTAAGCTTCCAGTAACAGTCTCTTCGGAACTTTACTAAAACTCGCCTCAAAGACCTTCCAGCTTTTATTTACTGTCTGAATCCTGAGTCCAAAGTCATTCCCATGTTTTAGTATTTGTTGCAGCAGCACTCCATTTTCAGGTCTCCAGAATCTGTATCAGTCAAAAATCATTCCCAAATTTAGTGGCTTAAAATAACCAACATTTATTATTTCACAGTTCCGGTTGAGCAGGAATTCAAGAGCAGCTTAACTAGATGGTTTTGGTTCAGGGTTCCTCATAATGTTGCAATGAAAACATGGCACAACTGGTCATCTTAAGGCTTGCTTGGAGCTGAATAACCTGCTTCCAAGGCGGCTCACTAATATGGCTATTGTCTGAAGGCTTCAGTTCCTCACCACATGAATATCTACATAGTGTTGCTTGAATGTCCTTATAATATGGCAGTTAGGCATCCTCCATAATGTGGGTGACCTCAAGCAATCAGTTGAAAGGCATAAGAAAAAAGATTGAGGTCCTCTGAAGAGAACAGAATTCAGCCTTCTCATGACTGCAACATCAACTTGTGCCAATTTCCAGCATGCCTGCCCATTCTGCCAACCCAGCCCACAATCTTATGAACCACTTCCTTAAAAAAAAAAAAAAAGAAACTTTACTTTCTATATAAAGATTGATATCTCTTATCTGAAATGCTTGGAACCATAACTGTTTCAAATTTCAGAATATTTGTATGTGCATAATAAGACATCTTAAGGATAGCACCCAACTTTACAGATTAAATTTATTTATATTTATACACCTTATAATACACAGGCTGAAGGTAATTTTATACATGATTTAAAATAATTTCAGGCATGACAAAATTCTGACTGCATTTTTAGTGTGATTCATTAAATGAGGTCAAGTGTAAATTTTTTCTACTTGAGGTGTCATGTCTATACTCAAAAAGTTTTGGATTTTGGGGCCGGGCATGGTGGCTCAGGCCTATAATTCCAGCATTGTGGGGAGGTGGGTGGATCGCTTCAGCCCAGGAGTTCGAGACCAGCCTAAGCAACATAGCAAGACCTTGTCTCAAAAGAAAAAAAGTTTCAGATTTTGGAACATTCAGATTTTAAATTTTCAGGTGAGGGATGCTCAACCTGTATTGGTTATTTTTTTCTGGAGAAATTTGACAAATACAGTGTCTTAGAAATATTCTTCGCAGGCCGGGCACGGTGGCTCAAGCCTGTAATCCTAGCACTTTGGGAGGCCGAGACGGGCAGATCACGAGGTCAGGAGATCGAGACCATCCTGGCTAACATGGTGAAACCCCGTCTCTACTAAAAAATACAAAAAACTAGCCGGGCGAGGTGGCAGGCATCTGTAGTCCCAGCTACTCAGGAGGCTGAGGCAGAAGAATGGCGTAAACCCAGGAGGCGGAGCTTGCAGTGAGTGAGATCCGGCCACTCCACTGCACTCCAGCCTGGGTGACAGAGCCAGACTCCGTCTCAAAAAAAAAAAAAAAAAAGAAATATTCTTAGCAGTTCATAAGTTTATTTAATAAGGTAGTGATTTCTTCCCCATCCTTTATGTTTTACAAATTCCTTCCAAGCCGTTACTTACTTGTAAGTCATCTGCCCCTTCAGCTTCATTTTTTGATTCGGGGCATCCTAAGAAAACAGATATGGTTAATTAAGCATAGAATTTTTGTCTTAGAGTCCAGTATTAATGACTAATTGATTACGTCATTATAATACTTTAGAAGACTAATCAGAGATCTTTCTGGACTGCCTGGCAATTAAGATACTGGCCACTTATATTTGCCCGTTAGAATAATGGAGAACAATCTTAAGTATTTCCTTCTTCTATAGGAAAATTTCCAGTTGCTTAACTAACGAGATGCTTTCTCTGAAAGTATACTATCTCTAGCACCCCCTGCCCCTAGTTTCTCCCAAATACTGCCAATTACTAGGCAGATTATAATTACACTGCTCTGGAGATGCTAAGGTGCGATTTATTCAATTTTTCTAAATGCTTTGACCCAGGAAACAGTATTTAGTACCCATAACCAGGATTTTAGTTGCTTTAGCTAAGATGGAAAACAAATGAGTTTTAATCCACTATTGATAGTTAAAGGCCAATTGTTGTTACTGACTTTTGTGCATCAATGTCTCTGTACAAATTTTCATGCTGTTAAGGGTACCTTTAGTTTCAATAAATTAATAAGAAAGGATTTGTCCTAGTATTCTTAATTCATGCTACCCTTGAGAGGCACAGCTTAGCATGGAGTAGGCATGAGATAAGGAGAAATGCGCCCTTTTGAAAGAGCAGCATATTTTATCTTTTTGTCACAGAAGGTCAAGTAAAAGCAATTTGAGATTGTTGAAAGTCTATATAACAGCTGATAATAACGCTAGCTAATGTTTTTTAATGTTCAAAAATAACAAGGCAGACTAAGTACTATAGTCTACTCTACTTAGGAGTTTGTAAGTTACTCCTTATAAATCATTTTTTAAAACATTAAACCCAATCTATTTGATCCTAGTGAAAAGAGGTAAACTGTTATGGTACCTGAGCATAAGCTTAAAAGTAATTCAAAACTTTAAATCATATAAATTCCAGCAGCCATGGATAATATTTTTCTCTTTAAAGCACTGGTTCTTCAAACCTTGCTAAAGGTTAGAATCAACTGAGGAATTGTCAAAAAATACACTGATGCCAGAGTATGGCGTCAAACCAAAATATATCAGAATCTCTGTGGAATGAGGCACAGGGTATCATGTATTTTTTTTTTTTTTAAGTTTCTTATTTTTTTTCTTCAAATTCAAATTACAATTACTTGACTAGAGAACAATTCCTCACTATATTTGAACTTACTTGGAGTTTGTGAAAAATAAGGGATGACTCGACTCCATTCCCCAGATAGATTCAACTGGTCTGGAGTGGAGACTAAGTCATTTTAAGCTTCAAAAGCTTCCCAGGTGATTGTAATGTGTAGCCAAGGTTAAGAACACTGATCTAGGGAGAATTTATGGGGTCTTACAATAAATACAAAATGGGTACTATTACTTCATAGTAATTTTTTCTGGATCAGAATAAAAAATTACTCATTTACCAAATTCCAATCTTTTAAAGTAGCTAAATAAATTACTTAACTACAGTTTCATGCACTATCAAAACAGATTTGTACAACGTATTTCCATGTTTTTGGCTGTGACTGGTCTCACAGTTTATGTTTTCAGATTTTCTTATTAAAATGACATCTTCAAAATACACAAATCATAATGTAGTCTAGCACACTTTCAGTTACTTTATACAGAAAGTTAAATTGAAATAATTTTCCTTCCTAATTAGAAAAAAAAAATCAAGTCTTAGATATTTCTACCTTTATGGGAAGAAATGGGTTTTAATGTGATTTTTAAGCTAGCATAACTCAGTCTTAAATAAAAAAACATATTCTTCCCTTCAAAATCTGTATGCTTTTGAGTTAACATTTTAATAGACTGGAAAGATAACAAAGGAATAGATGAGGTTTGGAAGTCTCTGCCAATCCTCAATAATGAAATCAATAAAGTAAAGACTTTTGTCGTGGAATAACTAGAGTCTACATACATTTGAATATTACAAGTTCTATATAATTACCCAAAAAAAGGATGTGACTGGTGTCATACATACACAAGTAGAATACCAACTGGGATTCTCACAGCTGTACATTTCTAGTCCCCCTTCCTTCAAGCTCTTATTTTAAAACATTTGAATTCTCTGAAGTCAGCTGTTGATGGACTATTCAAGATAGTACATGCAATTGACATAGACTATGATGTGACAGATACAAATCAGGTTAAGGAGTCTATTATTTTCTCTTCATCTATTGTGAGGTTTCAAAGCCAGGTCGCATATCACAAAAGCTGACATGGTTAAAGTGTGAAAACTACTTTTGGTCAACCTTAAGAAAGATAACCTCTACTATATATAACTGATAAATAAATTAAGAAAATAGTCAAGAATGCTTACCTTGAGAAATATCCTCTATAGCTCTTCGGATACCTCTATCAAAAGCCCTAGCATCAGCAGGACTTTGAAACGTAAGACCAAACTTCTTGTCATCAATCTTCCAGTGGTGAAATGTTGGAGTGACCTTATTATAAATGAGGTCTTTTTTAAGCATACATTCCAAAACCACCTGACAAAAGCCAAATACCAAAAATTAATATACATGTATCAAATGCATCTAATGTAGCTCATAAATACAAACTGAGGTGATAAAAGCTATTACTTTTAATGAATTATTTTAATATTTTAAATAAAGTCTTCACAAAGTCACTCACTAATGAGATTAAGATGGAATAAAAAAATACACATTATAAACAGGATGCTTATTATACTCCCATTTTAAAGAATACACACATATATACACTCCCATTGCACACAAAATTTCCGGAGGAATATATCAGAAATTAGTTCCAGGAAAGAGGCAGGGGGTTGGTAGTAATAGAAATTTAACTCTTTAAAGTCATTTTTGGCTGGGGGCAGTGGCTCACACCTGTAATCCCAGCACTTTGGGAGGCCAGGGCAGGCGGATCACTTGAGATCAGGAATTTGAGACCAGCGTGGCCAACATGGTGAAATGCCATCTCTACTAAGAATATAAAAAATTAGCTGGGTGTGGTGGTATGCGCCTATAATCCCAGCTACTCAGGAGGCTGAGGCAGGAGAATCGTCTGAGCCCAGGAGGCGGAGGTTGCAGTGAGTTGAAATCAGGTCACTGCACTCCAACCTGGGCAACACAGTGAGACTTTGTCTCAAAAACAAAACAAAACAAAACAAAATAAAATAAAATAAAGTCATTTTCCTAAATTTCTTAAAATATGTATTTATATTTTGTGTAAGGATTTAACGGTCATGGCAGTAAAAGAAATACACTTTGCCACTTTCTCAAAATATGTATTTAAGTGAGTTACCTAACTTTTTAAAGCCTTAGTTTACTCATCTCTAAAATAGAAATTGCAGTATTAAAATATCCCAGAGCTTAGAGTGGAATGACCGAATGTGCAATCATGTAAAGAGCTTCATGCAATGTATGAAGCAATACACCTTTGGTTTTTAAATTTTTTATTTTGGAAGTATTTCAGATTTGTAGAAAAGTAACAAGAATAACAGAAAATTCCTGTTTGCCCTTTATCCAGACCTATCACATTAATTTTTAACATTCTCTACGCATATGTCCATGTATAAACACTTATGAATTCTTTCAAAGGAGTTACATATATTATGTTCTACTGATCTTTAATACACACTTGAGTGTATTTCCTAAGTGCAATACTGTTCTCTTATGTAATCACAGTATGGTGATCTCATTCAGGAAATTTAAAACCAGCACAGAACTTTAATCTATAGACCATGTTCCATAGACCATGTTCCACTTTTGCCTACTATACTAATAATGTCTTTTATAGCATTTTAAAAATCCTTCCAGTGTACGATCCATTCCAGGACAGTTATAAGGTCTCTTCAATCTTTCGTTCCTGGGCCTTTGTCTTTCATCATATTCACAATATACTTAACGCTAGTTGTCACTATTACTATATAAAACAAAAGTGGATCTATCAGTGATCTTTGCAATTAATCTAATTAATAAAAAGACTAGAACTACACATCTTAATTATTTTAAGATCTCCTATAAGAAAATAGGAGGAAATAATTAAAAATAATTCAAATGAAACCCATAGTAGCACATGACACATAATAAATGCTCAGTTGGTATTTGGTGAAATATTATCTTTCCACTACCTCCACTCTTTTCCAATCACCATTACCACTTGCACATCTCTTCCATGCACTGCTGATGATCCCCTCATATATTACTAGTAGTAGTGAATTACTAGTAGTAATTACACTACTCGGCAGGTAGAGTAATAATTTTTCTTAAAAAAAGTAGCAACTTTACTGGACCACTTCCTAGTTTCAATGTCTTTTCAATGCTTTCAAGACTAAAATTCTTACTATGACCTACTAGGCCCTGCATGAGCTGATCTTTGTCTATTTGCCAAATCCTTAAGTTATAGTGGCAGACAAACATTAGGTACTACACCAATACTTCTCCTCAGAAAAACTTTCAGGCTTTATGCACTTCCCTAGGAACTCATTCATAGATCATGGACTAGGAATCTCTAATTTATACTTTTGGAGGGGAGGTCTGCTACAGTCTGCTTATACTGGCTCCCAAGAGCCAGGTATTAAATTTTCAGGAATTTTGGAAGCCATTGTTAAAAAGCTAGAATATATAACTCTACAATGAAATAAATTACATTAAAAACAAAATAATAAATACACAAAACTCATCAGTTCCTAATTATTTTACTCTATTTTCACAATTACCTATGTTCTTGAGGTAGTTTATGTCTGTATGGTAGAAATACTACGTAATGCCACACTACTGCTCATTTCTTCCCAATGCCATATGCAATGATGGCATGCTGACTGAAAGCAGCCATGGTGGAGGTATGTAAATGCTATAAATCATTGACTTGTGTCCCCTCCTGAAAGCTGATTGCTAAACCTTTTATCAGCACACCACTGAATATAATAATTCTTGGTAGTAACTTTTATTAATTCAGAAATAACCAAAACTGTGACTAAGGTTCAGTCCTGCCTGTTTATAGGCAATGCAGTGAAATTATCTCAAGAGTTTTGCTTCCTATACTTTGACGACTCTACACGTATTAGAAAAGAATTAACAACCAGGCACAGTGGCTCACGCCTGTAATCCCAGTCCTTTGGAAGGCTGAGACAGGTGGATCGACTGAGGTCAGGAGTCCAAGACCATCCTGACCAACATAGTGAAACCCGTCTCTACTAAAATACAAAAATTAGCCGAGCATGGTGGTGAGTACCTGTAATCTCAGCTACTCAAGAGGCTGAGCCAAGAGAATCACTTCAACCTGGGAGGCAGAGGTTGCAGCGAGCCAAGATTGTATCATTGCACTCCAGCCTAGGCAGCAAGAGTGAAACTCCAACTCAAAACAAGAAAAGAGCGTACATATATCCAGAGCTTTTATAAGTCAGCACTTTGCTAAAGCATTTTACACAGATTTACTATTAAATATTTGTTACAACCATTTTGCAACAACAACAATTCATGATTAAGCTCTAGAATTCAAGGGGAAGTAAATGTTAGTGTCAGAAATTACTGCAACATTTTTACTATATCCATAAACAGTGGGAAAAGCAGTATTTTGTAAAACAATGCTAAATTGGAATTGTTAAAAAGGTGAGGACATAAGAACAGTTTGATTCTAGTTTTAATATATAATACCACTAAATTAATTTTTAATACATGAAAATATTACTGAATTAGCCCCCTCTTCTATTTTCCAAAATTAAAACTTTCAACTATTAACTCTCAGATAAATAAAATTTTAATGTGATCTACCCTAACCTTGTCTTCAAAAGGCATCTATTGTTTAGAGCCTCCCGAAACTCACAGAAAAAGTAGTTTTAAAAATAAGTTTAAGCACTATTCACAATAGCAAAGACATGGAATCAGCCCAGGTGTCCATCAACGGTGGATTAAATAAAGAAAATGTGGTACATATATACTTATAAAACATATACCATGGGATACTAAACAGCCATAAAGAAGAATAAAATCATGTCCTTTGCAGCAACATGGATATAGCTGGAGGCCATTATCCTCAGCAAATTAATGTAGGAACAGAAAGCGAAACACCACATGTTCTTTCTTATAAGTGGGAGCTAACAATGGATCCTCAGACACACAAAGACGGCAATAATAGGCACTGGGAACTACTAGAGGGGAAAGAGAAGGAGGGAGGTAAGAGCTGAAAACCTATTGAGTACAAGGGTGTCAAAATCCATCATTCCCCAAACCTCAGCATTATCCAATATACCCAGGTAACAAAATCTGCACATGTACCCCTTGAATCTAAAAGATGAAATTACAAATACATCAATAAAAATGAGCTTTAAAATGCACTGAGGAAATGAAGAGGCTAATGAACTAGCTCTTTGACTCACATAAGTACCTATGCAGAAATGTGTTCCACCGAAAAGTCATGAAAATACCGAGTTTAAATATCGTACCAACCAGTACAAAAACATACTAATTATAAACTATCTCAACTTGTTTACTTCTATCTATAAAATATGAGAAAATACTGTTGCTATTATATATTTAATGTAGCATAAAACTGATTATCCTTTAGGTAAAAACTTCTATGGTAGTTGCTAAAATGAATTTTGGAATAGGCAGTGGAACAGAAAAAAGGTAATCTGTTGGCACAATCGCCCAACATCTTTGTAGATATTTTTTAGGATATGCCTCCAAGAAGAGTCTATCACTCATTTACATAATTCTCACAGGTTCCCTATGCAATGTACAATATTATCTATCTAAGTGACATAATATATTAGAAAGTTGTTTTGCTTTTAAGTAGCATTTTTAAAAATGTACTTTAATCACACTAAAGACAATGTATAGTACACCTTGATTAAGTAACAGAGATGGATACCAACTATCTACTTCAAACTTTAAAAAAAAAACAAATCAATGGGGTTGAAAGTTGTTAAAAAAAAAAAAAGAAAGAAAGAAAGCAAAGAAAAAGAATGCCTCAGAAGATGTTTACTCATCATCTGATCAGAACTAAACCTACATTCCTGAAAAGCAAAAATAATTTTAAGGGATAGAGGATTCTTAAAATTACTGAAACCTACTGCCTATTTTCACTGTCCCTTCTCAACTATATCAGAACACTAAGTTCTGACTTTAGCCCAATGTAGTTTCCACTGTATTAATTCTGTATCTTAAAAGATAACAGTAATATTAGTAACAACAGTCATACAGGAAGCAGAGATCAGTGCTGAATTACCATATATGAAATGGGCATAATTAGCAAACAAACTGTAGAAAATAGCAATTACATCTTTGACAAGAGATTAAAAACAACCAATCCCATATTACCAAGTCAATTATTTACTTTGTAGGAGAAATGAGGTAAAGGGATACATTATTTCTGGCCAATAGGAAGTTAGACTAATTACCAATGGCAATTAATGTCTTGTCTTCTTTCTAAGGTAAGACATGGTGCAAAAGGAAATAAATAATTCTAAGTCTTAAGACTATCCTAAAGGCCATTGCCAGAAGCTATTGAAAACATAATCTTAAAAATATTCAGTGCATTGGAACACATCCCTAATTCTAATTAAAAGCTGAACAAACTTCTTGCTAGTATTAATTAGCTGTAGGTGTGAATTTCAGCAGGCCCCCACAATATTAATGAAAGACATTCATAAAATAGATAGTAAAGATAAATTTAAAAGCCAACCAGTAAGTGGCCTCACCCTCTTTTTTACTCAAAAGATACTTCATATTAATAAACTGGAAAGACATCAGAAGTGTAGACAGCTACTGTAAAGTAAATATTAAATGTAGGACTCATTCAACAACAATTACTATCAAGAATAGGTTGCTAAAATAATGTGACACGAATAACCCTTCACTGATTCATTAAAAATGCGGCTGGTTGACAAAGAACAAATTAGAGTAATGTTTTAGTGAAACATTTAATGAAAATTTTAAACTAGAAAAGCCACAACAAATTCAATAGCACTTAAATGTTTATACTGACTGCATGAAGAAAAATTCAGACTTTTAACACAAACAGATCTTGCCAGGTTGGAGTACAATATAATTGCTGCAGATAGACTGGCTGGAGCCAGCTCTAGGAAGGTGACTATAATAATAAAGGAGGAAAATACAATATGTAGGTGTGTTTGGTAGCACAACTCTGCATTCCAACACAAATCTAAACAAATTTAATTTGCTTAAGACATAGAGGTCTAAATTCTTTACTCGCAAGGTAAATATTTTTGGAACCACAGATATTTTAAGAAGATCTTTCAATCCAGTGGTAACGAAAAGAACAACTTATAAAATCTATTTTTATTTTCTATTTTTTTGTCTGTTAACATTAAACAGACGTTATTTATGAAAATATAGATAAACAGGTGAACTCTGGACTTCAAGAAAACTGAAAATACTGTTGACATAAATTTCTTAAAATCTGATACACATGAAGGGAGAAGGAAGACAAATGGTTTCCTTATACTACACCAGGTTAAGGGCCAGCGGAAGTAGAAAATTGTTTAACAAAAATGGATTTTTATATGAGTGAAAAGTGTTCAAAATAATGATTAAGCTATGAAAAATAGAATAGGGCAGGAGCATGACACATTCACTTCCTAAGGAAGAAGAAAACTGTTACTACTGTGTAAGAGGAATTCAGTATAGTAATTAGTTAAGCTTGCAAGGCTTTGTAGCCAAGACCTGCTGGGTCCCATCCAGTCTCTACCATTCATCATTCAGCTGACTTTTGAGAATTAGATGAGCTAATACATAAAGTATTCAAAATGCTGCCCAACACACAGTAAATCTTCAATAAATCTTAGTGATGGTGATGTTGGTGACTAGGTGATGCCACTACCCCACAATAGGTTACTTGCTATGTGAGGATGGGAGATCATTATTTATGAAGTGATGATTTTTGAGTATGGAGACAGAGGTGTTTGAGTGACAAATACAAGTAGTAAGCACTTCAAAGAATTTATGTGAATAAATTCTGAGGAGTTTAAGTTAATGGATTCTAAAGGCTGTAAAAATGCTTCAATCTCCAACCCTTTTCCTTCACCTGCAAAAAGTTCCAGGGTAAGAATTTACAAAGGGAAAAAAAGGGGGAGAAACTGTGGTTACTAAATAACTACAACTTCTGAAGACTTATTCCAAGTTATTTTGGGAAATATAGAGCAAAACTCCCATCGTAAAATAACTGTCTTGCTTGCCAGAAGCATTTAAAATAAACCAAGCCAAAATGGGTGTACGTGCATTTTGTTTCACTAATAACAACTAATAATTTGGAAGAAGAGAGTACAATTAAATATATACTTTCAAACTACTAAGTACTATATTATAGTTGCTACCTTACAAGTAGATAATTACATGTTCACAAATAGTGTTATCTAAGAAGTAGTACGCTTGGTAACCAGACATAAAAATTTTTACTAGTAACTTTCTGAAATACCTTTGAATCCAATGAAAATAATTTCATTTTAAAATAATAATTCCAAATTCAAATTAAATTACTTGATAACCAAAGTCATAACTGATCTCTCAAATAGTTGCCTCTTATTATGAACTTTAATTTTCTGAATGATATAAAAACTCATACCCTTTAAGAAATACATTATGACATTCTATATAGAATTATCAAATACATGTTTTACGATTGTCTATTAATATAACTTTGTGCTTAACACTGTGTTCTGAGCTGAGTGGGACTTTAGAAATTGAAAAAAAAATAGTAACAGAAGCAGCAATGGCAGTGATTCTCACACAATAGCAGTTCAGTTACCTTCAGCTACCACAAAAGGAAGGGAAGGAGGGAGAAAAAAAGGAATAAAGGAGGAAAGAAGAAAAGAAAATGGTATCATATTTTCATAATTATGGCACATTATTTTTATATGACTAAATAGTTCATATAAAAAACCAGCAAGTTACAAAAGAGATCAGATATTCGACAGTCAGACATACATACGTATTTTACTTTCACTCAAAAAGATAGTAACTGGAACACCAGTATCTATAGTTTCCATACTCAAACCCATACTCCTACCTAGTTCCTACTGAAATAAATAAGGCGAGAAAATATACACATATGTGTGCAAATAATAAAAATTTGAACAAACAACCAATAGAGGAATAAAATTTAACGGGAGCCTCACATGACTACAAGGATATGAAAAAGTGTGCAGCTGGAATTAAACTTGACATCATAATATTGGGAAAAGGTGGTGGATGCCAAGAGTAATAAGCAAAATGGACTCTTAGGCTAAAAGGTAATACGAATAAAGTTCACTTAGTAGAAATATAATCCATATATTTTTATTAACCAAGAATAAAAGAACACAAGAAAAACTTGACAAATATATAACCACAGTAAGACACCTGAATATGTCTCAATAATTGATAGATGAAATAGACACAAAATTAGTAAAGATAAAGCAGATCTGAATACCACCATTAAAATGTCTGACCTATGGGACACACACAGAAATCTGTATGAATTACCTGAAAAATACATTCTTCTAAAATATGTGGAAGACTTAGGTAAATTAATCATTTACCCACAATATAACATATATCTTGACAAACGTAATTGTTATCGCATAAGCTATAATCTCTAAACACAATGCAATACAATTTTAATTTATAATACCTGTTCTTTTGAAAGAAATTATACCTGTTTCTAAATGACAAGTGAATCAAATATATCAGCATGAGAATTAGAAAACCCTTAGAACTAAAAGATAATGAAATTAACTCCATATAAAAATTTGTGTCATGCAACAATCCAAAACAAGAAGCCAAAAGGAAATTTGCAGTTTAAAAGCTTAGAGTGAAAATAAAATCTGAAAACAAAATGAACTCAATGGCCAATTTAAAATGTTAAAAATGAATATAATAAACCCCAAAAAAGTATTAAGAATTTAAAGAGTATGAATTCATTAAAAAAATTCTACAGAAAGGAAGAACTACTTTTCCCCCATTTGCTTGCTTGTTTAGAATATAGATAATATGAATTCCTGTTTTAGTCAATGAATTATAATCATTTATCCTAATTTAATTGGATAAAGGGAACTCCTTCAGGCTGACTTGTGTCTTTTCAACAAGATTTCATCCTTTGAGTACAACTTTACTTTCTGGCACAAGATGTTACATGATATTGTGGGTAAGGATGAATAATATGAATCTAATCACGGGTAAACACTAGAAAAATCCAAATTGAGAAACATTCTATAAAGTAACTGCCCAGTATTCTTTAAATATGTCTATGTCATTAAAGACTAAGGAACTGCTTCATTTTACAGAAGACTAAAGAGCTATGGCAGTTAAATGCAACATAATCTTATACTGAAGAAACAAAATTGTCAGAAGAACATTACACGGACAGTTGTAAAAACTGGAATAGGGACTGTAGATTAAAGTAATGTATTTATGTTAATTTCCTAAATATGATAATATACTATAATTTTGTAAGAGAATATCCTTGTCCTTAGGAAAAATACACTAACAGGGTAAAAAGCAGGCTGTAATGCAACTTACATCACATAGTTCAGAAAAAAAGTGGTTTTGTGCACGTGTTGGAGTGTGTTTGTGTGTGTGTTGGGAGAGGGGAAAAATGATACATTCAATGTGGCAAATGTTAAAAATTGGTGAATTTAGGTAAAAGGTATACAAAAGGTCTTGAGAGTATCCTTGCCAACAGTTGATTAGTTGCAAAGACCAGTGAAATGGACAAGAAAAAAAGAAAAAGTACAAATTATGTTAGGAAGAAAAAGAGGAAAACTATGTTAGGAAGATAAAACTAAAAGTAAAGATTTAAAATTAATAAAGAATTCAGTATAAAGCTTTATGACCCCGAATACAAAACTTATGTGAAACAAGCCAATTTCCTAAAAATCTGTAACTTACCAAACTAACTGAAAAATAAAATAGAAAACCATTAGAGACCTGTAACTATTAACAAAAGTGAACGATTAGAAAGCAAGAATGACATGGGATGAGGGAATGTGAGGTGAGATACACTGGGATTCCACCAGCACCTCTTGGAAATATGGCAAGGACTAGAGGTCAAAAAACAAGAATGTCACCACCTTTTATAGATACTGTAAGGGAATTCTACGAGCAAAAGAGGAGGGCATTGTCAAAACTGACTCCTAATTAGGAATTAATACGGCTCTGACTCCTAGTAGGCATACTAAAAAATAATAAAAAACAACCGGGCGCAGGCTTCTTGACTCAGCTTTTTCCCAGGTCCCCACAGGCTGCTAGATTTCTAAACTGCCAGAATAAAACTAAATAAGCTTAGGCAATTCTCTTTTCCCTCACTGGATTTCTATAATTTGGAGATGGGCTCATATAATGTTGATGAAATGAATCTCGACGATCTAAGGCTTTAACAGTTATGAACCTTATGGACCAATTGATACAGCAATACCCTATTATAACACAGAAACCATTTAGAAACACAAAAATATCCAAAAACATGATAGTTGGAGATATTCAACCTTTGAAAGGTAAAAAAAAAGATGCATAAATTTGAATAATTTAATAAATAACATTAAATTTTATAAAACCAAAACTTTATACTACAGTGAATTGAAGTCTTTTCAAAAGTCTGGACTTTACAAAGGAGGAAAAATCTCAAATCAATAATTGAAGTTCCCACCTCAAGAGACTAAAGAAAGGAGAGCAAAATAAACCCAAAGCAAGCAAAAAGAAAATGACAACAGAAATAAAACTGAAAATAGAAGAAAATCAATGAAACAAAACTACTTTTCTAAAAATCAATAAAATTGATAAATCTCTAGCAAGACTGACAAAAGAGTAAAGCCACAAATCACCAATTACAGGAATGAAATGGATATTGCTAAAGTTCCTGCACCCTTTAAAAGAATAACTGAGCTACTAAGAACAACTTTATGCTCATAAGTTAAGACGACTTAAAAGAAATGGACCAATTATTTAAAAATCACAAATTATAAAAATTCAACTATGATGGAGATAACCTGAGTAGTGCTATAACGATTAAAGAAACTGAATTTGTAATTTAAAATCTTCTGAAGAGATCTTTTTTTTTTTTTTTTTTTTTTTTTTT
>NW_016803181.1:2035503-2041872 GCF_001698545.2 Rhinopithecus bieti
CCCGCCTCAGCCTCCCAAAGTACTGGGATTACAGGCTTGAGCCACCGCGCCCGGCCTGAAGAGATCTTTATATTGACATAGTTTCAATGAAAAATTCTACCATTTAAAAATGAACTAACACCAATTTTACAATCTTTTCCAGAAAACAGAATACTTCCTAACTTATTTTAATGAGGCCGGTATTACCTTGACACCAATATCAGACAAAAACAGTACCAAAAAAATCCCACCAACCTATAGACTATTATCTCTAATGAACTTAAATGCAAAATTCCTCAACAAAATATTAGCAAACCAAGTCCAACAATGTATCAAAACTTATATACCATGACCAAGTGGGATTTATTGCAGAAACAAGGCTGGTTCAATATTTAAAAATCAATCAATATAATCTATCATATCAACAGGCTAATGTGATCAATTGACACAGAAAAATTTAACATACTCGAATACCTTGTCATGATAAAAATTACCAGCAAGTTAGCAAGAGTAGAATTATCTCAATTTGATAAAAAATGCCTACAAGAAACCCCAGTCAACAACATACTAAAGGATGAAAGAGTGTATGTGTTTTGGTTAATATCTAAAGCAAGGCAAGGATGTACTCTACTATCACTGTATTCCATATAGAATTGGAGGTTCTAGCCACAGAAATAAGGGAAGAAAAAGAAAAGACACATAGATTGAAGAGAAAGAAATAAATCCCTTCCTATTTGTAGATGACATGATGTCAACATTAAAACATTCCAGGGAATTTGCATAAATAATTAAATATGTCTATGTAACAGGACACAAGATCAACACATGAAAATTAATAGCATGTTTATATACAATGGCCATGCAATAACCAAAATTAAAAACACAATAGTATTTACAATTGCTCCAAACAAAATATTTAGGTATACAATTAACAAAACATATAAGAAAAACATTCAGGTATACAATTAACAAAACATACAAGATCTATGTACTGAAAAATCACAAAATATTAATGAAAGGATTCAAAGACCTAAACAGAGACACAGCACATTTATAAATTAGAAGATTCATCATAGTAAAGATGTCCATTCTCCCCAAGTTGATCCACAGGTTTAATATAATTTCTATCAAAACCCCCATAAGGTTTTTTTGTAGATGCAGACAAGAATATTCTAAAATTTGGCTGGGCGCAGTGGCTCCCACCTGTAATCCCAGCACTTTGGGAGGCAAAGGTGGGTGGATCACCTGAGGTCAGAAGTTCAAGACCAGCCTGGTCAACATGGTGAAACCCCGTCTCTACTAAATATACAAAAATTAGTCGGGCGTGGTGGCAGGTGCCTGCAATCCCAGCTATTCGGGAGGCTGAGGCAGGAGAATCACTTGAACCTGGGAGGCAGAGGTTGCAGTAAGCTGAGATTGCGCCATTGCACTCCAGCCTAGGCAACAAGAGAGAAACTTTGTCTAACACACACACACACACACACACACAGAATATTCTAAAATTTATATGGAAAGGCGGAAAGGCACAGACCCAGAATAGCTAAAACAATATTGAGAAAGAAGAGTAAAATGGGAGGAATCATTCTACTCTGTATTAGGGCTTCTTATGTAGCCACAATAATACAGTGTGTGGTACTGGTGGAGGGATGGACAAATAGAGAAATGGAACATAATAAAGAACACAAATACGCTTACCTGATTTTTAATGAGTACAGAAGTAATTCAAGGGAGGAATCCAGACAATCTTTTCAACAATGGCGCAAGAAATGGACATTCATAGGGAAAAAAACAAACAAACTCTTGATCTAAGTATCACAACTTACACTGCACTAGAGGGAGACTCTATCTAAAAAAAAAAAAAACCCTCAAATAATCCAATAAGAAAATGGGCAAAAAGACTGACATTCACCAAAGAAGGTACAAATAATCAAATGAAAAGATGATCATCAGCCATCAGAAAAATGCAATTAAAACCACAGTAAGTTATTATCACTACATATCTCTCAGAATGCGTAAAACAAAAAACAGTGGCTACTTGAAATGCCGGTGAGGATGCTTAGAAAATGGATTGCTCATAAACCGGTGGTGGCAATGTGGCATGATAAACCACTCTAGAAAAAAGTTTGGCAGTTTCTTAACAAAACTAAATATGCAACTACCATACAACCAGCAACTGCATACCTGATCATTTATCCCAGAGAAATAAAACTTACATTCACAGAAAAAAAAATGTATGTGAATGTTCACAGCAAACTTATATTTAGCCCCAAATTGGAAACTGCCGAGACATCCTTTAATAAGTCATATAAATATATATCACAGACTAC
Organism: Rhinopithecus bieti; assembly: GCF_001698545.2. Taxonomy (NCBI): domain Eukaryota; kingdom Metazoa; phylum Chordata; class Mammalia; order Primates; family Cercopithecidae; genus Rhinopithecus; species Rhinopithecus bieti. The sequence goes on from NW_016803181.1 coordinate 2,037,810, forward strand.
TACTCAACAATAAAGGGAACAAACACTGGAGATACTCAATAACCTGGATGAACCCTCAGAGAATGATCATGAAAGAAAAAAGGTCAATCCTGAAAGGTTACATACTTATGATTACACTTGTATAACATTTTTTGAAAGACAAAATTACAGAAATAATTGAGAGAAGAGAATAGTGGTGGCATGGCAAAAAGGGAAATAGATGTGGTGATAAAATCAACAGAAAGAAGAGATTCTTGTGGTTGTTAAAACTGTTCTGCATCTTGTCTGTGGTAGTGAAAGCGTGATAAAACTGTAAAACTGTACAGAGTTAAATACACACAAAAGTGAATACAAGTAACTGAGGAAATCTGAGTATGATATATTGTATCAACAGAAATATCCTCCTTGTGATATGACAATACAGTTTGGCAAAATGTTGCCACTGGGAAAACAGGGTACAGTGTACATAGCATTTCTTTTATTATTTCTTACAACAGCAATTAATAATCTACAATTATATCAACAAAAACTTCAATTTAAAAGGTCTGTGAGACATTTGCAAAACCAGATTTCATAAAAATTAGTACCAAATTCTAGTCCGGGGAGGCAGGGAACATAAGAACACTTTCTTATCATGATAAAGGACATCTCAAGACAATAGCTGACATCATACTTATCTGTGCAACATTAGAAATTCCTTTAAATTCACAAAGAAAATAAAGAGATATTATCACACCAATATTGTCTAACATTATTCTAAAAGCTGCATGAAGAGCTTCAAAAGATACCAAAATAATTTTAAAATATATCAGTTACAATAGCCCCTGCCACATTTTATATCCCTAAGAAAAAACTTAAGTGAATGTACCTATATATGAAAAAACATAAATGTCTAGCATTCTGAAAGAATAAGCAAAAATATACCCCTCCCTACAAAAGTTAAAAGAAGTCTAATGAGAAAAACTAGCACTAGCAGATACTCAATTTCATATCAAAGTCACAATAATTTAGAGAGGGTACATGCACATGATAGAATACTACTCAAGTAACAATCAACAGCAACAGTAGAATGGAATAGGAAGTACTATGGACTGAAGGGATTGTGCTCCCCTCAAATTCATATGTTAAAGTCCTAATATCTACAGTGACCACATTTGGAAATAGAGCCTGTGAGGAAATGATAAAGGTTAAATGAGGTCATAAAGGTGGGGCCCTAATCTGATAGGGTTAGTGCTTTTGTAAGAGGAAGAAACACCAGAGCTCTTTCCCTAGACCATGTGAGGACACCCTGAGAAGGCGACAGTCTGAAAGCCAAGAAGACAGCCCACACCAGAAACAGAAAACTGGCCAATACCTTGGACTTCCCACCTTCCATAACTGTGAGAAAATAAATTCTGTTGTTTAAGCCACTCCGTCTACGTTATTTTGTTATGGCAGCCCAAGGAAACTAATACAGGAAGTCAAGCACATAGAAGGCACTCAGTGGTTGATTAAACAAAGGAATACAACAGTCAACCACTCAATGAAAAGCAGGACACATTCAAATTATAATTTAGAATGTAATAAAACCAAAGTAATGCAGAAACATTTGGAAAGCTAATAAGTATGGTCGATAATTTGAGGTCAGAGTTTGGGCTTTAATTTAGCTATGATGGAGGCTATTACAGTTTAATGGCAATTGGAAGATAATGGAAAGGATGTGAAATAAATTATGAAATATACCACAATCACGTATAAAAGAGAATGATGAAGCCAAGATAATATTAATGAGGCTGACAGACCAAATCAACCAGTGAAAAGCAGTAACTAAAGAATGAAATGATGCTAGTTTAAAATAAATTGTAAAGAGGAAATATTTCAGATACCAAATGCAGGGTTTGAAAGAAGAAAGAGGAAATGTAGTAGTAAAGAGTACGCTGAAGAAAGGTGAAAGTGTTAAGCTAAATGAGAAAATAAAGGTAACCAGGAAGGTATAGTAATTTGGGACGTTTTCTAAATCTTGATTTTCAGGAACCAGTTCCCACAAGGCTCCAGGGAAAGAGAATAGAAATGCTAATAGGCAGACATTTCCCCCCTCTTCAAGGTATACTAGCAATATTAAATAATTAACTGTTGCAAAACAACCGCTGGGGAAAACTACAAAATTCATGGCTGCACAGAAAGTAATTAATCCCTAATTTATTACGTTTTCAATGGGTTAATAATGAAATGAACAGGATTCTAGACTGGTTATTATTACCATTTATCTCAGTTCCAATTCTTCACAGCAAAATTGGTTTGCCCAAGGTGCTTTAACCCAGTTTTCCTATTTTTCCATCTATGACAGTAAAAAGGAAACCACTGTTTCCTGCAATTATTGTTTTCTGAGCATTAACAACATGTTTATCAACATTCTCTACTCCACATAATCTCTCAATGTTATCTTTATAGTGCCATATTTATTAACGTAAAAGGGGAAAGGCATTTTCTTATGCATTGTACTTCTGATGAACTACAAGTAACTCAGTAAGGCACTACCATGGAAATTATTACCTTTGAGAAAAAAGGCAGACAGATTAAATCAAAGTTGAACAGAGCCAGTTTATAAACATTTTCTATGTGGAGATGAAATAGTCTCTAGGAAATTAGTGGGGATTCCTAAAAGAGTATTAGACCTAAGTTTTAGAAATTTAATTATGGTAAACAACACAGAAGCTAGAAGGAGCCAGGTAAAACTGGACAATGAAAAAAAAAGTAGGCTTATTTGCAGGAAAGATATGAGAGGGGTAGAGATTAAAAGAACGAAACAGAATCAAGAATAAAGAAGATCTGTTTGAATAAATGGAGGGATCACTGATAATTCCTAAGTTTATAACTACTGTTGATGCACATTTTGAGAACATTCACCAAATCCAAACAATTTCAAGATCTTATACAGTTTAACATAAGAACTGAAACAAGATAACTTTATTCTACTTTAAGAATACTCAAGATTTGAAAATCTGAACATACAAACTAAAATATGAGACCCTATTCACAATATAAATAATCTTTACATGAATGTTACCTACATTCTTGGTAAGGCCTTCCTTGGTCACTGTGTCTACACACATTTTAACCAATCCCCATCCCCACCAAAAATCTTCCCCTATACTCCCTTTTCCTAATTTGTTTTTTCCCCTCAGTACTGTCTAGCATATCATTTTCCTGTTTTCTTATTGTAATATTTATCTTTCACTGGAATGTATATTCTCTTAAGAACTGAGATTTCTATTTTTGTTCACTTACATATTCCCAGTGCCTAGAACAGTACTTAGCACAGAGTAGCCACTCAACAATATTTATTGCATGAATGAACAACTCACCTTTAAAAGAAAAGATTTTCTTTTAAAGATTTTTCGCTTTTTTTAGACGGAGTTTCACACTTGTTACCCAGGCTGGAGTGCAATGGTGCGATCTCGGCTCACTGCAACCTCTGCCTTCCACGTTCAAGCAATTCTCCTGCCTCAGCCTCCTGAGTAGCTGGGATTACAGGTGTCCGCCACCACGCCCAGCTAATTTTTTTTGTATTTTTTTAGAGATGGGGTTTTACCATGTTGGCCAGGCTGTTCTCGAACTCCTGACTTCAGGCGATCCACCCGCCTCGGCCTCTCAAAGTGCTAGAATTACAGGCGTAAGCTACCGTGCTTGGCCCAAAAAAAGAGTATTAAAAGAAAATACTGTAGGATTCAATGAAGTTCCTTTAGTGTCAAGTAAGGTTAAAAAAAACTTAGCAACATATCGTCTACTGAAATATGAATGAAAGGGTTGTTTCAGAGATTGACTGAAAAGATTTAGATTAAATTAAAAAAGAAATCCCAGCACTTTGGGAGGCCGAGACGGGCGGATCACGAGGTCAGGAGATCGAGATCATCCTGGCTAACACGGTGAAACCCTGTCTCTACTAAAAAATACAAAAAACTAGCTGGGCGAGGTGGGGGGAGCCTGTAGTCCCAGCTACTCGGGAGGCTGAGGCGGGAGAATGGCGGGAACCCGGGAGGCGGAGCTTGCAGTGAGCCGAGATCGCGCCACTGCACTTCAGCCTGGGCGACAGAGTGAGACTCCG
>NW_016803181.1:2042562-2128104 GCF_001698545.2 Rhinopithecus bieti
TAACTGGAAAGAAACCTTATTTTAAAACATACTCTTTTAAACAATAGAACCATTATCTTAAAGGCACTTCAATTTCTATAAACAATTTTATCCACAACCTAATTACTTATTAATCCTAAAAACAATTTCTTAATCTCTTTGGCAACTTCTTAAACTGGAAATATTTCTGGTTTTTCCTTTCTCCATTTCAATATTACCTCTCACTCTAAGTTTATAATGGTAACTGTCTTATAAACTTGCTTTTTCTTGTCCCCACAGAGCATCTTCAGGAATTCAGGCATTTTTAAAGACTCCTATCTTTCTACTCAGCCTATTCTTTTGTCATACCTTAGCCCATAATATGGTTTAAAAGCATAGCTTTAGCAAATTTTAATAATACTGACAAATTTATAATATTTTATTATCTATTAAATAAACTAAGGAAAACTACTTTAGATCCCCATAACTAAAACTGTGTTTAGCAAACATTTTGTTTTAGCAAACATTTTGTTACTAGTTAATTCAGAAACTTAAAAAATCTTAAGCTGTATTATAATGCAGTGTTTTAAATTTACATGTCACATATCATGTATCAGCTAAAAATGGTCAAATAACATAACCTATACAAATGGTAAACATTTTGATAAAATGTAAGACAGAAGTGTCCTACTTACAGAGAAGAACCATTATATCTAATAAAAACTAAATAGGCAATGTGGAACTCTCTGATGTACACAAATGAACAGTTAAATTTTAGTTAACAATTTAAATTACATGTGCTCCAAGGTAATACTAACTTGTATTAAAGAATTAAAGGAAGAAATCAAGGCTTTAAAGATTTAGAAGGCAACAGAAGCTACAGCTCACACACATCAAGTAAGACTTTCTTTTCTTTCTTTTTTTTTTTTTTTTTTTTTTTTTTTGAGAAAGAGTCTCACTCCGTCGCCCACGCTGGAGGTGCAGTGGCACAATCTCAGCTCACTGCAACCTACGCCTCCCGGGTTCAAGCAATTCTCCTGCCTGCCTCAGCCTCCCAAGTAGGTGGGACTACAGGCGCGTGCCACCACACCTGGCTAATCGTTGTTTTGTTGTTTTGTATTTTTAGTAGAGATGGGGTTTCACTGTGTTAGCCAGGATGATCTCGATTTCCTCACCTCGTGATCCACCTGCCTCAGCCTCTCAAAGTGCTGGGATTACAGGCATGAGCCACCACACCCGGCCAAGACTCTCTCAGAATCTGTCCTTGACAAGGATCATTCCATCCCCAAGTGTCTCAAAGAAAGGTAGTACTTTCATTTTCTTAGGCTACAACACCAACCCCTGGTGTTTCTTTCAAATTCTTTCTTTCTCAATCATCCATAAAGCATGAAAGCCAATTATGCAGAGCAGTGCTTTTCAACTCTTCTCTCCTCAGGCACATATACAACAATAGCATAAGGCAGTCTGGAGGCCCCAGACACTCATGGCACGCAGGTTGGAAAGCTCCAATTTAGAGTATCAAAGGATAAGCCAGGAAATAAGCTCCACCTTTTGTGGGCCTCATAAAGATGCTTTATAGGTAAGCAACATAGGATCACTGAGTGAGTGAATGACTAAACACTGACCCAATTACACAAAATGATGTCTTCTTGAACAAGTCCCAGGCAGCCTGCTCTTTATTTGTGTCCTCTTTCTTAAAAAAATAAAATAAAATAAAATAAAAAATAAAAATAATAAAAATTAAAGAGTAAAGTATATAACCTTCTGGGAATTGTAACAAGGCTTATTTTTAGTACCTGTAATTGTAAATCAACGGCTGGAAAAGTTTTCTGTGAAAGTGGTTCTCTCATAACTGACAAGGGCCATCTTCTTCACTATTGTTATCAGTATTCTGACTTATAAACACTCATTAAAATATTGTATTTATTAGCCTCGTGAGTGGTCATATACTCCTCTTCTCAATATTTATTCTTTCCTCAAGGGCATGAATTTACACATGGGATATATGAGGGCCATTCAATCTCACTTCTAGAATTCATCTAAGGTAGAGGATTCTAAGATGTGATCCACAGGCAAAACGGTTACAGAACAGTTTTCAGCAACTATCTTTCACATAACTATTATATCAGAACTACTACTAAAGTGCACTGTTTATTCACTGAGAAGGCTTTTAAAGGAAAGCTACCATTAATCTGGGAGGAACCCTGTAGACTTACAGACTCAGTAATCATAGTACTTTTTTAAAAAAAAAATCAAGAAACTAGAACTCAGGAAAATGGATTAAAATAAAACCAATGAATAACCAATGAATAAAACCAATGAATATAGAAATGAACATTAGTGACCTCAAAATGCAGTGATATTGGAAACTAATGTATGTATATGTCAATTCTACTACTGGGCTTTTCAGAAGTAGTCTTGATCAGAGTGTATTACCCAGCAGAGGGTGTAAATTAATCTTATTTCAATATCACTGTCTCATTTGTCTTGAGATTTCACAAGACTTTGCTATTTTCAATTTACAGTCGTAAGTTGCTGCCTCTGCCTTTGATCACACAAGTCCCCATAACCTAGAAGGCTATACTATAGTTAATCCCTCTAAGAAATACGACAACTTTCTGACTGAAAGCAATTTTTCCTTTATGGCTACAATGAGAGATGTTTCTTATCCCCATTTCACAAGTAACAAGCTTCCTCAAAGAAAAATGGTTACGTGAAACAACAGGTGTTCTGATTCAGTACTTCTAGCAAAATAATCTATTTTCTTATTAGTCTATCAATATTCTATACCCAGGGACTAGGGTAAGTCCTCTTGATTTTTAAGCTCTGTCATAGGGAATAAAAGTTCGTGTTCTTTCTGAATCTCAGGTTTATTTTCACTAGCTTTATGTTAAAGCCACACTCTGAACAATCACCCAATCCATCAATCTGAGCAGGCTCATACTTAGTTATGCAGATTTGGTCCCTTATTATCCTAAACTGTCCATCTCTACTATATCCAACATTCTGTTTCACTGAGTTTTTTTCTATTTCTCATCTAGGCCATCCTTCCTTGTTCTTATAATTTTCGAGCAAGCATTTTCTCTCTTACTCCACATTTTACTTTCTATTACTTTGTGTTCTTAAGAAAAAGTTTATCTGGAAAAAAATGCCTTAGATTTTCACCATTTTACTCAGTTTCTAACAAAGACAATTTCTCCAACAATATTCCCCAGTTACTATTAGATCAGACCAGAAGCATTACACCATCATAGGTGCCTTCTTAGATGTCTCCAGGCTTAAAAAAGCATTGATATGCCAGATCCCATTTTATCCAAGGCCAGGCCACCTTTAAAAATTTAAACTTTTTAAAAGATGACATACGCATCATATTTCACTTTTGACTTCAACCAGGGTTCTCTACTTAAACATATTCTGGCTGAGACACATTATATAATATGCAGCATGGGTGAATCATAAACTCATAAAACATTAGTGCAAGAAGGCTTTCAAGATGATTTAGGATAACTCTCCCTTTAACTGGGGAAGAAATTGGGGCACTGAAAGTTAAGCAACTTTCTGAATTACTACAATGATTCAGTGGTAAAAAAATATATATATATGAAGAAACCAAGCCCCCAAACTGAAAGTAAGTCATATTCAAAGTGTTCATGCATGGAAGAATTATTTGGAGCGCAAAACATAATAACCAAGATGCTAAATAAACAGATCCACAAATATATATTTAAAGGGAATTCTCGTTATTTTCAAGGCTCTATTTTGGCACTTTATTTTTATTTAGCATCTAATTGTATGCTTTTTTTTTTTTTTTGAGACAGAGTCTCACTCTGTCACCCAGGCTGGAGTGCAGTGGGGTGATCTCGGCTCACTGCAAGCTCCGCCTCCCGGGTTCACGCCATTCTCCTGCCTCAGCCTCCCGAGTAGCTGGGAATACAGTAGCCCGCCATCACGCCCGGCTAATTTTTTGTATTTTTAGTAGAGATGGGGTTTCACCGTGTTAGCCAGGATGGTCTCGATCTCCTGACCTCGTGATCCGCCCACCTCGGCCTCCTAAAGTGCTGGGATTACAGGCGTGAGCCACCGTGTGCGGCCGCTCTTCTTTTTCTTGATACAGAAATGGCGCTAACATTACTCAGCTTTTCAGATGTAATCAGTTGTTTCTGGCCCACAAATGAAACAAAGAAAGTGAAGGAGCTTTCCATACTAATTAAAAGAGAGCAAATAACATTATCAAAGGTTAAACTGATATTTTAAAATGTATACAAGTAAGAAACCACACATATACACAGAAGACAATAGTGCTGAAAATTAGGCTGGCCACCAAGTAGTCTTATGAGCCTAGAAAATAAGGGAATTAATAAGGGAATCACCTGGGCTATGTTTGAATAAAACTTAATTTGTGGATACTGAAATGTGAATTTCATATAATTCTTACGTTACACAAAATTATTATTTTTTAATTTTTTCCAACCATGTAAAAATATAAAAATCATTATTAGCTCACAGACCATATAAAAACAACTGGTGGGCTTGCATTTGGCTTATGGATTACAATTTGCCAATCTCTAGTCTAGGGAATAGCGGAGAGAAGGGAAGGCAGGACGTAATCGGTTTCATAACTAGGAAGACTATTTATTAACTTCTGCATTAAACCTAAATGGAAAAGCAGCAACCCCAACCCCCAACAAGTATGCATCAATGTCAGTCTCAGTTTGAAAAAAAATGTTGTACTTCACTGTCTTTATCACAGAAACAGCTCCAGAAACAATCATTGATTCATAGATGAAAAAAATCTCACAACAGTATACTGATCATAATTTTAAACAGATAATTCATTTTTGTAGAAGTATCCTAAAATTATAGTATTAGATACATTATTCATTACCATTTTGTCCCTGAGTCGCTCTCCACGGATAAAAAAGTCAGCACAGCCATTCTCTTCCTGATGAGGGACTTTGAAGACAGTGACGCTGCTTAGTCCACTCCCTCCAAGTGGTAACCATCCACCACTTGAGTCATCTCGGGTCATCACCACAGCTCGCACTCGTGCATAACTATTACTAAAATAGATGCAAAGATCAGGAATTAGCTTTTCCATAAACAAAAAACAGTCAAGCCATCAGTCTTGTTTGAGAAACCAAAGACCACATTAGTTAATATGTGGTGACTAAGGTGTTTACTACTTCCATGAAAATCCACAGAAAGTAACCTACTTGAAAAAGGTCAAAAACCACAAACAGACTTTAAAGGTTGTCCTTCATTTTGAAGACTAATCTCGTAATAAAAGACTACAAAACTACTACTTCAATTCATCATTTCAGTAGTTCCAGTACATCTTATTGCCATGGAACAAACTGTGAAGGATCCCAAAGACAACTACTGTCAAACTACACAGGCTACCATAAAACTTGACTATATATGTCCATTTGCTACAATATTATAACCAGGACAAACTGCTGTATTTCAGCACATTCAACTGTACCATGTAGAAGTTCCTAACAGTTCCAGAATATATTATAAATAAAATGCTGAAACAAACATGCTTAGTTTAGATGCTACATTTTTAATTTCTTCTACCAACTGGGAATCTCAATCACACAAATCATATAAAGAAAAGTGTTCTGCTTAAATTACTTAACAAGCAAATTGGTTCGTAGAAACTATAAGAAATAAATTTGTTATTAGCTAACGAGTTTATGACATTTTTCTATAGCAGTCCAAAGACAATAAGACACATGTGTAATCAACATGATAATCAAAATACAGACCATTTTCATCACTCCAAAACCCTTATGCCAAACACAGAGATTTTGCCTGTTTGGGACCTTCACATAAATGGAATCAAACAGAATGACCATTTGTACCCTTTTTATCTGACTTCCTTCTCTTATGTTGTTTTGCGTATCAGAAGTTCATTTTTTTAAACTAAGTAGTCCTCTAATTAAATAAATCATAATTTATTATTTCTTATATGGATAGGTATTTGGATTTTTCTAGTTGTTGGCAATTATGAATAAAGCTGTTATAAACATTCTTGTACGTCTTTTTGTAGACATTTTTTCATTTCTCAAATAATTACCTAGGAGTGGAATAGGTCACAGGATAGGTACATGTTTATCTATACAAGACACTATCTTCCAAAGTGGTTGTACTGTTATACATTCCCATCAATAATGTATGCCAGTTTCAGATTCACCATATCCCTGCCAATACTTAGTGTTTTCAGTCTTAACTTTACTCATTATATTGAGTATATAGTGGTATCCCACAGCGTTTTAAATTTATATTTCCATAATGACTCATGATGCTGAACATCTTTTCATGTGCTTTCTGGCCATTTGTTTACCTTGTTTTTACATCTGTGGCCATTTTTTATTACACTATCTTTATTATTACTTTTAGAAGTGTTTTTAAAAATATATTCTGGACATAAGTATTTTTTAGAGAATACTTTTAAAGTTGCACTGGGTTGTGGTGAAGAGTGAGAATTCTGGAGTCAAACTTCCACAAGTTGGATCTTGGCTTAGAAACTTACTATATGTATGACTTTGAGAAAGGTACTAAACCTCTGTGCCTCAATCTTATGTGTGAAATAACAGCACTCACTTACAATAAATGTAAACCATGCCTGACACATAACAAACACTATATGAGTATTACTTTTTGTTATCATTATGACAACAAAGCATTGAAAATTGAAGATACTGCCATCCTGGTAATTCAAAATCAGATAGGATCTGGGAAATAATTGAATTTTCATGATGAACCATAATTATCTATTACTGGGGTCAAAATAACTCTTTATATAGAAACTCTAAAAGGTTTTGGCTTCACAATTTACTCTTTTGTGGAAGCTTTTTATTAGTTATTCAGAGGCTCTGATTCTTATCTGGACCCAATTCTTGCCAATCTTCAACTCAGAGAAATGGTCAGAGAAATGCGGGTGCATAAAGGATGGGTCGATGTAGATATTAAATCCTCCTGAGATGGGCTGGAGCAAACTCCACCACTATAACCACGACATGTATCTTAAAAGGCAGTGGGAGCAGACTACATAACAACCACATTTGTGGGCTAGCCTCCACTCTAAAGCAAATTAAGAGAATCTTATAAGATGTTCCTTCTTTATTAAAAACCTAAACTGTAACTCAATTTCTAATCTCTGATCATATTTGAACAGTAATTTCAAATATATCCTTTCATACACAGCAGGAGAACTAAACTCCTGTCTTGTATGTTTTGTGCTGCTTTAACAGAATACCAGACTGGGTAAATGATAAAGAGAAATTTATTTCTTACAGTTCCAGAGGCTTGGAAGTCCAAGATCAAGGCACCAGTAGGTTCACTGTCTGGAAAGAGGTCAGTCTCCTCTTCCAAGATGGTGCACTCTGGAGGGGAGGAATGCTGTGTCCTTACATGGCAGAAGGTGGACAGGCAAAAAGGGATGGACACCCTCAGTTCTTTTATTAGGATATTAATCCATTCATGAAGGTAGAACTCTCACTTTCATGACGGTAGGTGCTAAACACCTCCCAAAAGGCCGCACCTCCTAACACTGTTGCATTGGAGTTTAAATTTCAACATAAATTTGTGGGGGCAAAAACATTAAATCCACAGCAACTACTAACGTAGAAATCCAGGTGAGAGGTAATATTGAATTGAACTAGGATAACAATGGACATGAAGAGGAATAGAGAGATTTGGGTATATTTTGGAGGTAGAGCCAAGAGAACTTGCTGATAAGATTTTAACTACAAAACAAGTAAAGTGTTGCAAATCATCTAACATTCTTAGTGGCATCCATGAGCTTCATTTCCTAAAATTTTCAGCTGGTATTTCAATAAAGTCAAAAGCAAAAGATGACCAAACACGAAGACAAATTTTGCCTTAGTTGTACTGAACCATGTAGTTTTGTTTGAAATGACAGTACTATATTACACATGAACCAGAAAAACTCTAAAGCTATACTTTACTGCACTTTGTGGATAAATGTATGGCAGCGATTTCAAATTTACATATTGGCAAAATATTTCTTAACAATCAAATTAAGAGTATAGTTGCAGGAAGTTTTACAAGCCCTAGTAGTTTTAACTGTCTGAAACACAAAGTGTCCTTCACCTAAAGTGACCTGCTTTTTTAGTTTCTTTTCTCCCTTACAGAATGATCTTGCTTTATGATTACCAAACCTATTATATACCCCACCCAACTACTAGACAAGTAGAAGTCTCAAGGAAGACACAGTCTGGAGATGTGAGATTTTACCATATGTGTTTTGCTTGTTTTATGTGTCCATTATAAGGAAACACCAGGCTTAAAACACTTAAAGTGTTTGACAGTTAAGTTCCTTAGAGAACGAACCTAAAGGCTCTAACCACACATTGGGACATTTCTTGGAACACAGAATATGTGCACGGTTTTAATACTGATTCCCATTCTTCCCATTTCCTGGTCACAACTGAAAGTTCCCAACTCTTCCTTTTCTCTCCACCAAGAAGGCAGAAACTGACCATAATATTGTACTCTAGACTCATACATACTAATGTATGTGTGAAATTTTTTTGTGATTTTTTTTAGCTCATTGGCTAACACATGTATGAGTCTACAATACAATATTATGCAAGTTTTTGTAACATTTTTACAAGTTTATAATACTTATATTAACCAGATGTTCAATTATTAGGCAAAATAATTGTGCATGATGTTCATAAATTAAAATTCTATCTATCCCCATCCCTCTTATTGTTATCAGTTAATATGTTAAACATAATATGTATTCAACTTAATAACAGGAAAACAAAGTTAACAAGCATTGTAGCACAATACTGACTCCTACGAAATTCTCATTGATTTTACATTGGTTTCATTTTCTAAATAGAATCTTGTGTTGCATAATAATGTCTCCATCAACAATGGATCCCATATACAACAGTCCCATAAGATTACAATACTGTATCTTTATTGTACCTTTCTGACATTTAGATACACAAATACTTACCACTGTGCTAAAACTGCCTACAATTTTCATTACAATAACATGCTGTACAGCAAGCCTGTCCAACCTGTGCCCCAGGATGGCTTTGACTGAGGTCCAACACAAATTCATAAATTTCTTAAAACATTATGAAATTTTTGTGTGATTTTTTTAAAGCTCATCAGCTATTGTGTTAGTCTATTTTCCCATCTAGGTTTGTGTAGGTACACTCTATGATGTTTGTGTGCACAATGATGAAATACCCCAACAATGTATTTCTCAGAGCCTATACCTATTGTAAAACACACGACTATTTTACTTAGCATACTTTTATTCTCTTGAAAGTACAATAATTTTACGATTCACTTGACAGAAGATGCTGTAATTCCACTCAACTGGCACTCAAATAACTAATGTGCAAGGAAATGTTATCTTGATGAATCCAAAATTCAGAGAGCCTATAAATCTGTAGCAAAGCAACTTTGGCCTTTACACCAAAGATTAATTTTGTGAACCTCCTGGAAAGGATTATGAATCTCCAAAATTGTAATCAAATGTGAGGTTTTTTTTTTTTTTTTTTTTTTTTTTTTTTTTTTTTGCCACATATGCATTTTCTTCAGGGGAGATAGTATATAGCTTTAATCACAATAGCATCTATGATCACCCTGGCCCACCAATTTAGGAACCATTGCTATACACACAAAATAGCTAGCAGTACAGCTCTGGCTCTTGCTCAGACCAGTTTCCTAAATTTGGATACATTTATAAAATAGCCGGCTGGCCATCTATATTGTTTTGGTTGACTATTCTTTTTTTTTTTTTTTTTTGAGACGGAGTCTCGCTCTGTCGCCCAGGCTGAAGTGCAGTGGCCGGATCTCAGCTCACTGCAAGCTCCGCCTGCCGGGTTTACGCCATTCTCCTGCCTCAGCCTCCTGAGTAGCTGGGACTACAGGCGCCCGCCACCTCGCCCGGCTAGTTTTTTGTATTTTAAGTAGAGACAGGGTTTCACCGTATTAGCCAGGATGGTCTCGATCTCCTGACCTCGTGATCCGCCCGTCTCGGCCTCCCAAAGTGCTGGGATTACAGGCTTGAGCCACCGCGCCCAGCCTGGTTGACTATTCTTAAGCTTAACATTTCTAAAATAAATTGTTTGTCTTTCTCTTCTCTCTATACCTTTCTTTTCTATTATAATACATACCCAAGCAATACCCTGATATTAGCCCAGTGAGACCTATTTGTATTTCTGACCTCCAGGCTAAAATATAATAAATTTCTGTTGTTTTAAGTCACTAAGTTTATGGTAATTTGCCTACAGCAGCAACAGGAAACTAATATAAAGGAGGGAACACCTTCTTGAAGATATAGTAATATATATACAGGAAAAAAAGATAACTTTTTCCATTTTTAATTACAATAGTATTAAAACAAAATCCTGACCTCCGCTCCACCAACCACCAAATTGAGAAGGTTCTTAGGATGCCTTAAGATTTGTACAGTATAACAGGAACTTATTTATCCATTGAGGGATGTTTATAGTGACAAAACACCCTTTGCTCTCTATATACTTTAAGTAAACATTAACCATCCAAATATTAAACATTACTACAGCGATAGGTAGAAGAGAAAAGGAAAGCATTTAACAAAAGTAGGTTAGGATGATATAGTACTTCACAGGTTAAGTATTTGCTTTCTAAACTATGTAGAATGCAGATATTCAGAAGATAACCACATTACTACTCAGTAATCTATTCACTTAACCCATGAGATTCATATACTACATAAACTAAATTGAAAAGTTACGATCCTCTCCCTGTAGACGCTCATAATCTAGTGGGCAAAAATATATTGCCACATAATGGGAATACTGGAGATTACTAGTATTCATATTTGATGTAGGTTTTTAATAGCGGTATATAAGGTAGATAAAAAGCTAAGGACACTCAATAGAGACAGCATGACACAAGTATATCATATTTAAGAACCAATATAAAGTTCAAAAGATGATGGTAGACATAAGCGATAGAAAGAAATAAAAGAGTAGTTGACTTACTATATCAAGCCATGCATACTATGCTCAAGGTTAGTACTCTATCAAGATAAAGAGACCACAGGATGACAATAAGCAAGAAAGTAGAATGTTCTGATTTGTATTTTAAAAGCTCTAAGAGCAGCAGGAGAACATTACTGCATTAACCCTAATGAAAGAGGTATTTCTTCATCTTACAGAGAAAGGCTGGGTTTGATTAGAAAAATGAAGATGTGAATTATCCCTTTAGCACTGGCAACTCTAAAAACTGGAGCAAATATTAAACATGGCACTCCGTTTAATAAGAAGTCAGATCTAGGTTCCAAAGGCAGTGTCACCTCTGAAAAGTTGTAATCTTGGAGCCAGGTGCGGTGGCTCATGCCTGTAATCCCAGCACTTTGGGAGGCCAAGGTGGGTGGATCATGAGGTCAAGAGATCGAGACCATCCTAGCAAAGATGGTGAAACCTCATCTCTACTAAAGATACAAAAATTAGCTGGGCGTAGTAGCGTGCGCCTATAGTCCCAGCTACTCAGGAGGCTGAGGCAGGAAAATTGCTTGAGCCTGGGAGGCAGAGGTTGCAGTGAGACGAGATCACGCCACTGTACTTCAGCCTGGTGAGAAAGCGAGACTCTGTCTCAAAAAAAAAAAAAAAAGTTGTAATCTTGGGCAAATTACTTAAGCTCTCTGTATCCCTCTTCCTGGTCTATAAAATGGAGATAATAATATTTATCACAGTGTTATAAGAAATAAATGAGGTTATGCATGTACATTTCTTAGCATTTTGCCTGGCTCATTGTTAGGTGCCCAATAAATGTTATTACAATGACTTAATATATTAAATTAACTTTATGTTACTACATCCGCACTACCAAATTGTCTAAATTTGTCTCATTATTTATGATGATCTTGTATAAAAAACCGAGGTGACAGTCTCCTCTCAGAACTTTTAACTTTAAGAATTATTAATTACAGTTAAGTATGTGATATGGATTGGCTGTGTCCCCATCCAAATCAGAAGTTGAATTGTATCTCTCAGAATTCCCATGTGTTGTGGGAGGGATCCAAGGGGTCTTAACTGAATCATAGGGGCCAGTCTTTCCTGTGCTATTCTAGTGGGAATGAATAAGTCTCAAGCGATCTGATGGGTTTATCACGGACTTCTGCTTTTGCTTCTTCATTTTGCTCTTGCTGCCATCACATAATGAAGTGCCTTTCGCCTCCTACCATGATTCTGAGGCCTCCGCAGCCACGTGAAACTGTTAAGTCCAATTAAACCTTTTTCTTCCCAGTCTCAAGTATGTATTTATCAGCAGCGTGAAAACGGACTAATACAGTAAATTGGTACCAGTAGAGTGGGGTATTGCTGAAAAGATACCCAGAAATGTGAGAGTGACTTTGGAACTGGGTACCAGGCAGAGTTTGGAACAGTTTGGAGGGCTCAGAAGAAGACAGGAAAATGTGGGGGAATGGCTTTGACAAAAATGCTAATAGTGATACGAACAATAAGGTCCAGGCTGAGGTGGTCTCAGATGGAGATAAGGAACTTGTTGGGAACTGAAGCAAAGCTGAGTCTTGTTATGTTTTAGCAAAGACACTGGTGGCATTTTGCCTCTGCCCTAGAGATTTGTGGAACTTTGAGCTTGAAAGAGATGATTAGGGTATCTGGCGGAAGAAATTTCTAAGCAGCAAAGCATTCAAAAGGTGACTTGGGTGCCATTTTATGCTGTTTTCAAAGGGAAACAGCCTAAAAGTTCATAAAATTTGCAGTCCGGCAATGCAGCAGAAAAGAAAAACCTATTTTGTGAGAAGAAATTCAAGCCGGCTGCAGAAATTTGCATAAGTAGCAAGGAGTCTAATGTTAATCCCCAAGACCATGGAGAAAACATCTCCAGGCCATGTCAAAAACCTTCATGGCAGCCCCTCCCATCACAGGCCCGCAGGCCCAGGAGGAAAAACTGGTCTCACAGGATGAGCTGAGCCCACTGTCCCTGTGCTGTGTGTAGCCTCAGAACTTGGTGCCCTGTATACCAGCCGCTTCAGCCATGGCTGATAGGGGCCAACACAGAGCTCGAGCTGTTGCTTCCGAGGGTGGAAGTCCCAAGCCTTGGCAGCTTCTACATGGTGTTGAGCCTGTGGGTGCACAGAAGTCAAGAACTGAGGTTTGGGAAACTCTGCCTAGATTTCAGAAGATATATGGAAACACCTGGATCCCCAGGCAAAAGTGCTTCGGGGGCAGGGCCCTCATGGAGAACCTCTGCTAGGGCAGTGTGAAAGGGAAATGTGGGGTCAGAGCCCCCACACAGAGTCCCCACTGGGGCACTGCCTAGTGGAGCTTTGAAAGAGGGCCACCACTCACCAGACCACAGAATGGTAGATCCACGGACAGCTTCCACTGTGCATCTGGAAAAGCCACAGACACTCAACACCAGCCTGTGAAAGAAGCCAGGAGGGAGGCTGTACCCTGCAAAACCACAGAGGTGGAGATGCCCAAGACCATGGGAACCTACCTCTTGCATCGGCATGACCTGGATGTGAGACATGGGTCAAACCAGATCATTTTGGAGCTTTAAAATTTGACTGCCCTGCTGGATTTCAGACTTGCATGGGCCCTGTATCCCCTTTGTTTTGGACAATTTATCCCATTTGGAATGGCTGTATTTACCCAATACCCGTACCTCCATTGTATCTAAGAAGTAATTAGCTTGCTTTTGATTTTATAGGCTCACAAGCAGACGGGATTTGCCTTGTCTCGAATGAGACTTTGGACTCTGGACTTTTGGGTTAATGGTGAAATGCATTAAGACTTTGGGGGACTGTTGGGAAGGCATGATTGGTTTTGAAAAGTGACGACATGAGAACTGCAGGGGCCAAGAGCAGAATGATATGAGTTGTCTGTGTCCCCACCCAAATCTCAACTTAAATTGTATCTCTCAGTATTCCCACATGTTGTGGGAGGGACCCAGGGCGAGGTAATGGAATCATTAGGGCTGGTCTTTCTCATATTATTCTTGTGATAGGGAATACGTCTCAGGAGATCTGATGGGTTTATCAGGGGCTTCCGCTTTTGCTTCTTCCTCATTTTTCTTTTGCTGCCACCATGTAAGAAGTGCCTTTCACTTCCCGCCATGACTCTGAGGCCTCCCCAGCCATGTGGAACTGTAAGTCCAATTAAACCTCTTTTTGTTCCCAGTCTTGGGTATGTCTTTATCAGCAGCGTGAAAACAAACTAATACAGTATCAAATGTCAGTCATCTAAGTCTTCCACAAACTGTTCATGTAATGCAGACATCTGGTAATTCTTCCAGAAGAAGAAATAAAACTAAAATATGAGGGATGAATAGGGGTTTTCACAAACTACACCTTTAGAATCAATCATTTTAGGTTCTGCTAGACAGTATCATCAACCTATGGAAACAGTGCAAACAGTAGCTACTTTGAATGTCCCCTGCCTTCTGGTCCTACTAGTGTCCATTCCCCACGACTCCTTAATTACTAGCATTGATACTATAATTTCATTCTGAAATTCTCTTGGTCTATGGCAGAAGAAGTGCAGTATAAAAAGTATTCATTCTCAACAAAAGATCAAAACACAGAAGACAGGAAGTCAACATTAATATTAGAGTTCATGAGGAGATAAAAGCATTAGAGTAAAATATGAAAAATTTTAAAATAATCCTATAGTAGGGAAAGCCTAAGATCCAGAGGCCATTAAAATATAAAAGGATAAATTCAACTATATTAAACATATTCATGCATGGTAAAAACACCATAAACAATAAAGACAAAAATAACAAATTGGGAAAAAAATATATAACACACATGTATTAGCTTTTTATTGCTGTCCTAACAACTACCACAAACTTAGTGGCTTACAACAACACAAATTTTTACACTTCTATGAGTTGGAAGTCCAAAGAGTTTCACACTGGGCTAAAATCAAGGCATTGGCAGTACTGCATTCCTTTCAAGAAGCTCTAAAAGAGAAACAGTTTCCCTTGTCTTTTCCAGTTCCTAGAGACCATCCACATTCCTTGGCTCATAGCTCCCTCCTTCTATCCTCAAAGTCATGAATATTGCTTCTCTCTGAACCTTATTCTGTAGTTGTATCTTCTCTGACCACGGTCCTATACAGTCAGGAAAGGTTATCCACTGAAGTGCTCATGTGATTAGCCTAGGTTCATCCAGATAATCTAGGATAATCTCCCCATATCAAAGCTCACAACCTTAATCACAGTTGCAAAATCCTAACATACTCACAGGTTCTAGAGATTAGGGCAAGGACATCTTTGGGGAGGGGCAGGACATATTCTGTCTACCACAAATGGCATATAAAAGGAAAAAAAAAAAAAGATACTTCCTTAAAAGTAACTCCAAAATCAGTAAGAAAAGATAAACAACACAAAGGAAAACAGGCCAAGTTCATTAATAAAATCCACAGAAGAAAATATAAATGCCACGAAATACAGAAAAGTAATTTTATTCAGAATAAGAGGAATGCAAATTAAAGAGATGACCTTTTTTTTCATTTCAAAGCATTGATTGCACTTTTTCTTAAACATGGAACACAAAGTTTGTAAAACTCCAACAAATTCATTTAATAATGACCACACCAATAATCAGGAATCACGGCAAAACTTCTTTCAGCGAAAAATTCCATTGATTTAGAGGTAACTAAAACACAGATTCCCAAGGTCTACTCCCTCATTCCTAAGGGTTAAGGCACAGGAAACCTGTAGTTTAAGTTTCTGAGGAAGTTATGATGTTGTATTTGGAATACTGGTAAACTAGAAAACTAATCATCACTTTGAATAAACTAACTGAAAATCTGTTGTGCAAAATTCTATCCAGAATAATTTATCTCATATCACTGCAGGTTATGTAGCCTAACCCAAAAGTTACTCTAGTTTTGGGCTTTGGATAATCCTAAATATTGAGTTCCAAAGAAAAACACTAAAAAAAGACAATATTCAAAGCAAAAAAATACTGAGTTAGCATAGCCTGGCAATCTAAAATCTTATAGTAGCTATAACTTAGAAGCCTATACCTCTCTGACCACCTATCCTATTGCTTACTCACTATATTGCAACAATAGTATTTCTGTACTCCTTAAGTGTAATACTTCTCTTCTACCATGGGGCCTCTAGACGCTGTTTCCTTTACTTGGGTATTCCTGAGATATTCTATTGGCTGCTCCTTTCTAAACTATCAGCTAATAAGAATCCTCCTCGGAGTAGCACCAGCATCCATCCACCTTCTCTCCACTATTTCTTTTTCTGGTTTTATTTTCCTCATAATGCCTATGACTATCTGAAATTATTTTTATTTATTTATTTAATTTACTGTCTGTCCTCCATTAATAGGATTTACGCTCCAGATGAGTAGGAACCTTGTTTTCCTTGCTCACTATTGTATCTAATAAGAGTGTTATCTGGGCCACAATAGATGCTGAATATATCAAACACTGTTGAATAAATGAATAGAAAAGCATATAAACTCCCAACCTTCCTCTCCATTTATTAACCTGTCATATTCATGAATCTCTATGAAGACAATAAAATATGTCATGAAATTTTAGTTGTAAACAAGCCTGAAGTAGAACATTTTCAGTACTTTCCTCTACCTTCCTCCTCTGAGCTCCCTTCCTCCACCAATACTCATTTACCTCTTACCCTTGTGATCAGGTAATTTTGACTTACGGTAGGTAAACATGACTCCAGAAGCAACTCTTAAAGACAGAGAAGTGTAAAACAGGTATATTGTTACAATCCAAGCAAAAACCATAAGATACAGAACTTTTCTCAGTTGTGTATCATTCAGAGAAGACCACCTCGTATCTCAGAGTGACTCATGATTCAAATCTTTCCAGGAACCAGGTGTACTCTGGATCCTAAGAGATCAGAAGGATAAGCACAGAGGAAATTAGAAAAACAAGAAAAAATAAAGGAAGGAGAAGAAAGGCTCTCCTGATAGAAGGCTACGGTTGTTCCTCGGTATCTGTGTGAAATTGGTTCCAGGACCTCCCTTGAATATCAAAATCCTCGACGCTGAAGTCCCTCATATAAAATGGCAAAATACTTGCATTCAGCCTATGCACATCCTCCTGTATACTTTAAATCATCTGTAAACAGTGGTACGGTGTATTATTTAGGGAATATAAGATTTTAAAGTATGTACATGTTCAGTAAAGATGCAATTTTTTTCAAATATTTTCAATCTGCAGCTGGTTCAATTCACAGATGTGAAGCATACACATGTATACAAAGGCCGCAAGACAAGAAAGACCATTAGAGAAAACGATATTCTACAAGATTCAGATAGACATTTTTTTTTTAAGTGGGGAGGCAGCAGTAATGCGATATATGGACCAGCTCATACAGGGCCATATTAGAGATTTTGTTCTTTATCTTAAGAAAAAACATATTTTGAGCAAAGAAACAATGAAAGAGATGTATATTTAAAGAAAAATCAGTTTTGCAGATTGAAAAGATAGTGGGGGAAAGGGAGTCAGCAGTGGATGAAGGTGGCGTGTTAGAAATCCAAGTGAGAAATACAGACTAGAATAATGAGATAACTAGACAAATAAATGAGAAAACTGAATAGACTGAAGATGTCTTTTGGAGGTAAAACTGTGCTACCCAGTGTGCTTCTAAAACTCTGACCTCTGTTGCATTTTTCTGTTTTTTCAATTGTTTCTAATCTCTAGAATAAAGGCCTTATTACACATTTTAAATAATTAAGGAGGTAATGCAATTCAACTTAACATGGTAACAGCTGCATTATTACATAAGACATGTGTGATGGGAAACATACAAAAAGATTCTATACCTTCCCTCAAGAAGTTCACCATCTAAATAGGATTGTAGATATAATACCAGTAGCAATATAATAATGTGTAGTATGAATAAAATACATAAAACAGAAAAGAGGAGCGAAATTTCAAACATAAATTTGATAAAGTGGGACAACATTATTTTACAAAGTTTGCACTCCTTGATTCAAATACTGGAAAGGGAACTAAACTGGCAATCAAAAGACACTGCTTCAGAAAAACTTTACTTACTCGGATGATGGTTTAAAAGAACTGAAAATTTCAACATTTATTCTTAAAACCATTCATGGTAAAGAAGTACGAGATACTTCATCAACACTGTAAAGGCTCAATTAATAATATGTAATTTACAGCAGTAATAAAAATTTATTTCAATAATTGGTACCATGCCTAAAAATGAAATACCTGTGGCATTCTGTTAAAGTCAGAAACAGGACATTACCACAGACTGAAAAAAAATTAAAGGCATAAGTAATGATTAGAGGAGATGGTGAAAAAAGATAAATCTTCATTTAAAAATTATTCTTGTTTGCAGATTATGTGACTGCTTATTTGGAAGATACAAGCAGACTTCCCATTAGAAAAATAAGAGAATGCAATATGGTGGTTAGATAGAGGAAAGTTTAAAAGCTATTTACCAATGATTTAGAAATTGCCACACATACAAAAAGCCAATTCACAATAAAAATAATATAAAAGTGATAGGATAATGATGTACAGAGCTAATCTGAAGCAATCTGCAAAACTTTTCTTTCTTTTTGAGGCTGGAGTGCGGCTGGCATGATCACTGCTCACTATAGCCTCAAACTCCTGGGCTCAAGTGATTCTCCCATCTCAGTTTCTCAGCTTAGTAGGTGTGACTACAGGCACTTGCCACCATACCTGGCTAAATTTTTTCATTTTTTGTAGAGACAGGGTCTCACTATGTTTCCCTGACTAGGCTAGAAATGCTAGCCTCAAGCAAACCTCCTTCCTTGGCCTCCCAAAGTGCTGGGTTTATAGGCTTGAGCCTCCACATCCGCCTAATCTACAAAACATTAATAAGGGTATAAAGGGCACGAATGAGTTAGAAGATATTGTATGTTTTCTGGAAGCAAAGCTTAGTATTTCAAGGATAACAATTCTAACATCTCTGCTCATTTATTGGAAATTGAGTTTCAAATACTGATGAACTACTCTGGGGAAAAAATAACTTGAAAAACATGAGCCTTAAGTATACATTAAAGCCAAGAACATTTGAGTGGTCCTTTTAACATGAATCAGGTCATGTGAGTCTTGCTCAAAAACCTCCATGAGCCACATATTTCATGCATGGAAAGAGTCCAAACTCTAAAGACCCTACAAAAATTGGTTATTGTAATCTTTGTGACTTCATCTCCAGCCATTCTCCCTCCCATTCCCTGTTCCAGCTACACTGTTCTTTCTCCTTCTCAAACATGCCAAGCCTATGCCTGCTTCAGGACATTTACTCTTATTGTGCTCACCACCTAAACCCCTTCCCAGATATTCTGTATGCCAGATTCCCTTACAAGAGACTCTCTGCTTTACTCAAATGTCACTTTCTCAATGGGGTGCTCCTACTGCCACCATCTCCACTCCATTTGCCATCCATACCGTGTAGCCTATGCTACCACAGCACTAAAATTTAATTACTATAATTTCATTGTTATCTTCTGTGATCTCTCTCACACCTACTTAAAAACTCAAAGATCTTTGTTTTGTTCTTGAATACAACCTTAAACTAGAAGAGTGCTTGGCACAAAATACGCACTGAAAATATCTGCTGAATAAATAAACATTTTAATTTGGAGGTGGTGCTTTTTCTAGTAGTTATCCGAGTGTAATGTAAAAATATATTACTTGAATGGAGGGAGAGGGAGAAGGAGGGGGCAGTCAGGCAACAGGAGCAGCTGGGAGCAAAAAAAAATATTTAAAAAAAAAGATCTAGTATTTAAAATGGTGTGGTACAGGTGAAACAGAGGAAGGCTTCCCAATGTGTGGCTCATAAAACACATGCATCTTAATAACCAAATGTGTTTATTATAAAACTGATTCCTAGATCCCACCAAAACTTCTGAATCAAAATTTCTGGAGGCAAGGCCCACAAACAGGCTTTTTTAAAAAAAATCCCAGATTAAGTAACCCCTTATGCACAATACAGTTTAAAAACCACAGGAGTGGAGCTCAGAAAGCATCCAAATGCATACAAACATTTAGTAGGTAATAACAAGGAACATCAAATCTGTAGAAAACAGGTTTACTCAAGGAATAAGGGAAGTAAAAGTCTATCCATCTGAAAAAAAAATTAAAACTTGAATCTCTGCATTACACTAAAACTAAGACTAAGTAATCATTAAAAAAATATTTTTATAGTTGTGTAGTGAGTAATACCATTTAAAACTTCCACTGAAGTCAGAAATTATAAGACAAGAGTGCTATATTCAACTGCATAAAAATGTAAAATCTCTGTATTGTTAAAAACACCAAGATATTAGAAGACAAATGACAAACTAGGAAAAAACACGTTATCATATATGGCAAAGATTAGTATCATAATATAAAAGAAAATCTTATAGAGCAATTTGGCAAATTAAAAATATATATACCTTTAGACCCAGAAATGTAACATCTAAGTATTTATTCTAAGGAAACAGAGACATGTACTCAAGGGCGTACGAACAAAACTGTATATCATAACATTGTTCATTATAGTAAATAAAAACCCTTGAAACTGCCTAATGACCCACCACTAAGAAATTGACTAAAAGTAAATTTTTAGCCACTATTATAATGTGAATTTTCACAGGCTGACACAGTAAATAAAAAGACTTCCAAACAGTATAAAACAATATAACTTCAGTTTTGTAGAAATAAAAACATTTTAAAATGTATCAAATATGCCTTAAAAGATAATCTGGAAAAATTTACAACATAATGTCATAATGGCTATCCCTTGGCAGCAGAAGTAGAGATAATCTTTGTTTTCTTCTTTTATAATCACATGGACAAAGAAAACTATCTAAAGTAAAACAAAGTGATCTGAGCTCTAATAATAAACATTTAATAGTACATATCTAGTTTTTACCACTAGTTTATACTATCAAGCGAGGCAGCTAGACCATAGTAAGGCAGCTCTATCTACCTAATCTATTTGGAATATTTGGTTAAAGACACTATCTTTAATTCTGACAAGAACCCTGGAGAGGGGTATTATCTCCAAATTACAGATGGGGAAATGAAGCTTCAAGAGGGTAAGTGATTTGCACAAGATCACATCACTGAGTAAGGATTTAAATCCCTGCTGTTCTAGTCCTGCTGTGACTGGAAAGGAAAACAGTCACTCACATCATACTCTTAGCTTCGCTTATATAAAAGTAAGAATATTTGGAGTAAATATTCTCCATCAATCATATATTTCATTTTCTACAATTTTATATGTCTACATGTAAGCTCATAGCACCTACTGAAAAAAGTAGATTCCATCATCATGCCCCTGACACGTACAAGGAAACAAATCACAAAATCTATAACCTATTTCACAAATAAACATGCTGACCTTATCTACATATCCTTTCACATTATTCCCTATACCTCTCAAGATATGGTCTGGCTCTGTGTCCCCACCCAAATCTCATCTTGAATTGTAATCCCCACACGTCAAGGGAGGAACCAGGTGGGAGGTGACTGGATGATGAGGGTGGTTTCCCCCATGCTGTTCTTGTGATAGTGAGTTCTCACTAGATCCAATGGTTATACATGTGTTTGACAGTTCCCTCTTAACATGCTCTCGTCTCCCTCCTGCCGCCTTGCGAAGAAGGTGCCTGCTTCCCCTTTGCCTTCTGTCATGACTGTAAGTTTACTGTGGCCTCCTAGCCATGCTTCCTGTTAAGCCTCTGGAACTGAGTCAGCTAAATCCCTTTCCTTTATAATTACCCAGTCTCAAGTAGTATTCTTTATAGCAGTGTGAGAACAGACTAATATACCTCATTACACCCCAAAATGTTCAGCAATCCAGTACCTAATGGAAATACACTAGAACTTACAAGAAGCTTTTTAACTATAAGCAATACTAGATTCAAATCAGTGTCATAGTCCCCAAAGCAGCAAGAAAACAGTGGTTTAAAACAACGTATGACAGCGAGGGACTTACAAACCTACAAACCAGTGTCCTTAAAGAAAAAATAGGAAATGAAGAAATAAAAACAGCTATCATCAGACAAATTTTAAATTACAAACTATTCATCTGCAAAGTCAAACTGAATAAAAACAGCAAAGATGTACAGGAGATATTTCCCATTGCTATTAGGAAATGGGAACAGATAAGAATTTTCAGGTGTTTCCAAGATCCCCAAACTCAAACCACCCTACCACTGCTTATCCATCGACATCAGTGGCTTTTACATCAGACATAGCTGTAGTAAATCAAACCTACCATCCATGGCTTCTTGAGTAGAATAAGGAATGGAACAAGAATTTTTTTTTTGAGACAGGGTCTTGCTCTGTTGCCCAGGCTGGAGTGCAGTGGTACAATCTCTGCTCAATGCAACCTCTACCTCCCCGCTCAAGCAATTCTCATGCCTCAGCCTCCCAAGTAGCAGGAATTCCAGGTGCCCGCCACCACGTCAGGCTATTTTTTTTTTTTTTTAATAGAGATGGGGTTTCAGCATGTTGGCCAGGCTGGTCTCCAACTCCTGACCTCAAGTGATCCACCAGCCTCAGCCTCCCAAAGTGCTGGGATTACAGGCATGAGCCACCGAGCCCGGCCAGAATAATAAATGTTAATTTAATGAATGTAAACCAACATTCATTCCCAAAAGATGTATTTATGGAACATGCATGGAGTATTATGGACCATGTATGAACTCAGTCATGCTGGTGTCCATTGGACTATGACAACTTCAGAAAGCATCAAATTAATCCCTTAAGTAAAGCTTTTTCACTCCATAGATAAGCACAAGAACATATTTTCTTTAGCAATAAAATCAGCTTTATTGCCCTGTAAGAGCTCATACTGAACTAGGTATCGACTTTACATCTAGAAGTTTCAGGAACTTCTGTAAGTGAACATGAACTGAGTAAATTCCAAAAGATTAATTGGGGTCAAAAATTTCTTCTTCATCCATAAATCCCAAACTGTACATGTCTCTAAAGCTATGCATTTTATGTATTTTATACAAAAATGTACATTTCTCACAGGGTGGAAATGTAAGAAACAGAGCAGTGTATGACATGTATAAAAATCAAAAGGCCAGGCACGGTAGCTTATGCCTATAATCCTAACACCGTGGGAGGCTGAGGAGAATCACCTGCAGCCAGCAGTTCGAGACCAGCCTGAGCAGCATAGCAAGACCCTGTCTCTACCAAAAAAAAAAAAATAGCTGGGCATGGTGGCACACACCTATAGTCCTAGCTACTGGAAAGTCTGAGTGGGGAGAATCACTTGAGCCCAGAAGTTTGAGCTATGATCACACTACTGCACTCCAAGCTGGGTTAAGAGAGAACCCCATCTCAAAAAATCAAAAAAACAGAACTTAGGCAGTTGTAAGGAACCTAAAAGATCTAGACTAATCTGACACACTACACAATACTCCTTTTACAAAGATGCACAGATGGTCAATCCTTTCACTCTCCATTTGAAAATAACTATAGGAAGCTCCCAATTTCACAAGACAGTCCATTCCATTATCAAAAAAATCGTATCATCAGGAAGTTCTCTTTTGCGTAGAAACAAAACTTACTCCCCCATCTTTTCTTACTTTCCGGGACAAAATCGTCTAAGTTTACTCTTAATATTATATGAGGTTTTCAATTATTTAAAGATAACTAATATTTCAATGATCAACTCTTCTCCAAGTTCAACCTGACCAGTTCCTACATCTTGTCCTCATTTAATGTAGTTTCTAAATATATCATCACACTGGTGGGTTATGAATTTATCACAATGGTTATATATGTACTAGAAAAGAATAAATAATAACCTTTGAGATACGGATGTTTAGGTGATGAGCTAGGCTCACTCACCAGCAAAGCGATTCACTGTTTTCTCTCTTAAGGTATCATCTATTTTACAATTACATATTCTGAATGAAGGTCTATAGAGTTCACAACATAAGCAGTTATTTTTAAGTTATAAGAGATGTTAAATTTCTACTCATTCATTCTAAATTGTGGTTTGGCAAACAATTGCTTTTGATTATCAAAGGAAACGTAGTTTGCTGATCCACATATCCGCTTACTGTCTTTATTAGTACAATGTCTAATCAAATGTCCTAAGTAGCCCCAAGCTAAAATCACATTTTAAATCTCTTATCTTTAGGTAAGAAAGATTTAATGGTCTAACTCACTTATAACTGTCTCCACGAAAACAATGGATTTTAAAAAATCTAACACAAAGATGACATCCATGTTAATTTTGGATAAGGATATAGATAAGGTTATCTTTTTTGTACCTTTCTGTATTTTTTAAATGTGTAAGAGTAAACAAGCAATTCATCTATAAGCTAAATAATCAATCTATTGCCAATACCCTTCTGGCTATCATGAGAATCTGAATAGTGCTTTTGGAGATTTTCATTAAGTTGCTAGAGGGATTAATGAAGAGATTCTGACAAAAAACATTATTATACTATTGTGTTCCTTTAAGGAGGCAAATGAGGTATTTCTCTACAAACTTATATGATCTACACTTTAAGAACCAGTGTTGATTACTGACATCAATGATCCCTAAAAATAAACAAAAAGATGACTTCCCAAACAAATTATTTCCCTTTAAAGACACTGGGGTTATCAGCGGCAAATTATAGAAAAAATTGACCAAGGCAACATTCAGTGGAAGCAACACTGAACTTACAGTCATGAAGACCAAGCTTCTATTGAGACTGACACATACAACTGTAATAGTTCAAGCAAGCTCTTTTATCATTTCAAGATGTAGCACCCTCATCTATAAAAGGAAGAAAAGATGCTAATCAAAACCCTCTCCCAATCCAAACTTCTTTGATTCCATGAAACACTGAAGACTCCTACAATTATCTGAGATAGACCCCCACAAATGTTTGTCATGTATTACCTAGTTCTTATTCTTTATTAGGAACTTTAATGTCTCCTTGCAATGAATTACTACTACTATTACCACTAATATTAACAGGCACTCAACACTTCAGTATCTGCTATGTGCAGATATGGTTCAATGCTTTCAAGGATTATATTTAATCCTGATGATTATCCTCATTTTACAGATGAGGAAACTATGGCTTACAGGAGTCCAGAACCACATAACCGGTAGGTAAGAAAGCTGAACCTTGATCTGGGCAGAAACAACTCAAAAGCACCATGGAAGTTTACTTCAGAGGTGGTGATTAGAATAGGAAAGCGCTGTTTGGCACAAAACAGCATACACGCATCCTCTTTTGATTGAGATGCTAATTTGCAACCTGATAAGATTAAGAAAACAAGAAATAATATTCTGCATCTACTCTTAAGACTAAATTTTAGTAAACAATCTAAATTGCAGAGCTATAGCTTACATAAATCATGGCCTTGGACTCATACTGGTAATTGCTCTACAGAAAAAATTCAACCGTATTTAAAGTACAACAATAAGAAAATGTGGTAGAATTCTTCTTGGTCACCGACTAACATTCAAATATGGTAAGATCATATCGTGGGTATACCACGGTTGTAGTATTCGTGGGTAGCACATCCATAGATTCAACCAACCTTGGATGCAACCAACCTTGGTTCAAAAATGTAGTCAGGAGGCTGAGCATGGAGGCTCATGCCTGTAATCCCAACACTTTGGAAGGCCGAGGCAGGCAGGTCATGAGGTCAGGAGTTCAAGATCAGCCTGACCAACATGGTGAAACCCTGTCTCTACTAAAAATACAAAAATTAGCCGGGCATGGTGGTGTGCACCTGTAATCCCAGCTACTCAGGAGGCTGAGGCAGGAGAATTGCTTGAACCCACAAGGCAGAGGCTGCAGTGATCTAAGATTTTGCCACTGCACTCCAGCCTAGGCAACAGAATGAGACTCCGTCTCAAAAAAAAAAAAAAATGTAGTTAGGCTACAATGGTTGTGTTTGTCATGTACAGACTTTTTTTTCCTTGTCATTCTTCCTTTAGAAATGCAGTATAACTATTTACACAGCATTTGCATTGATTAGGTATCATAAAAACCCAGAGATGATTTAAAGTACACAGGAGGATATCGGTAGATTATACACAAATACTACATCATTTTATATAAGGGACTTGAGCATCCACAGATTCTGGTATTTGGTCAGGAGTCCTAAAACCAATCCCCCGCAAATAACAGTAAGTATTAATCTGTAACGTACACAGAAAGTTTACAAAAAGGAGGGATAATTTCCTTCTTTTTTGGAGGGGGAGACAGGGTCTCTCTGTGTCATCCAGGCTGGAGTGCAGTGGCACAACCACGGTTCAGTGCAACCTCCGGCTCCTGGGATCAAGTGATCCTCCCACTTATGGTTCCAGAGTAGCTGAGACTACAGGCTTGCACCACCACACCAGGCTAATTTTTTAAATCTTCGGTAGAGACAAGGTTTCATCTTATTTCCCAGGCTTGTCTCAAACTCCTGGGCTCAAGTGATCTGTCCACTTGGACCTCCCAAAGTGCTGGGACTACGGGTATAGGCCACCACTCCCAGACAGGAGTAATAATTTCTAAGCGCTCTCTAGTAACAAACATGAATTTTTGTCCTGAGAGTTTCCTATTTTCATTACTGCTAGTGAATAAACACACACAAATAGTTCTACCTTCTCCTATTTCTTACCTGTTTTCATTTGTAAAATCTGATATTAAATATCTAAGATATAATTAATTCTATATTACTTGCCACTGCCATTAATACATCCTTACATTAACTTAAACAAATTAACAAGCAAAAAATAAACATCCCCATTAAAAAGTAGGCAAAGGGCATGAACAGACACTTAAAAAAAAAAAAAAAAAGACATACACAGCCAACAAGCACAAACACATGAAAAAAAGCTCAACATCACTAATCATTAGAAGAATCCAAATCAAAACCAAAAGATACCATTTCACACCAGTCAGAATAGCTATTCTTAAAAAGTCAAAAAATAATAGATGCTGGCAAGGATGTGAAGAGAAGGGAATGCTTATACACTGCCGGTGGGAATGTAAATTAGTTCAGCCTCTGTGGAAAGCAGTTTGGCGATTTCTGAAAGAAGTTAGAATTATTATTCAAACCAGCAACTCCATTACTGGGTATATACCCAAAGGATTATAAATCATCCTCCCATAAAGACATATGCACATGTATGTTCATCACAGCATTACTCACAAGAGAAAAGACATGGAATCAGACTAAATGCCCATCAAGGGTAGACTGGATAAATAAAACATGGTACATATATACCATGGAATACTACGCAGCCATAAAAAGGAATGAGATCATGTCCTCTGCAGCAACATGGATGGAGCTGGAAGCCATGGGTATCCTAAGTCAACAAATGAAAGAATAGAAAACCAAGTATCTCATGTTCTCACTTATAAGCGGGAGCTAAACACTGAGTACACAAGGACACAAAGAAGGGAACAGACACCAGGGCCTACTTGAGGGGGGAGGAGGGAGCGGATCAAATAAACCACCTACTGAGTATTATGCTTATTACCTCAGTGATGAAATAATCTGTACGTCAAACCCCATGACATCAAATTTACCTATATAACCCGCACATGTAACCTTTACCCTAAAAGTTTTAAGAAGTCCTTATACTGACACCAGAAATTTTAATAAATTTACTACTCTTAATGTAGAAGCACAAAGATGACCTTTATGAATACTACTATCATTTTTTATAAAGATAGACCCCAAACTATCATGGTGACCTAGAAAAGAAATGCACACCAAGCATGAGCCTGTTATTATAAACTAGCACACAAATATATCCATCTCTTTTTACTTGTGGATGCTGATCACTAACCTAACACAACTTTATAGACCAGAAGAATGTTCCATAAGTTAGTAAGATGATACTGCGATAAGACTTCTTAAGGATAAACTACAGTGTTTCATAAATCAGGCATAAACTGAGAAAGGACAGGACCAAAATGTGTAAATCAAAATATGTTTAAACAGAACAGACGTACTCACCAAATCCTTAACATTAGAATTAAAATGATACTTGAAAGCCTGAACAAAATACATCTACAATAGGAACAGTATTTCACATTGTAGGTAGTATAAAAATTACATTTAAATCCACCTTACAATATTTATTACGACTTGGGTGAGTCAATTTAAGTCTATTTGGTCACCTGAAACATGGGAAAAATAAGACCAACTCATGAAGCTATTGTGAGAATTAAATGCAACAACATAAAGTGTTTAACTGTGGGTAGCAAATACATATCATTTAATGTGTATAATATTATAATTATGAAGCAGTATCATGTAATGGGTATATAGTATTACTATAATTATGAAATAATAGTGCACTAAAAAGGAGGCACATGTAAACAAATACTATATATATAACATTTCTGTATATTTATACAATATATAAATCCTAAGCCATTTGAATTAATGGATAATGACATAATTTACAATTGTCGTACACCTATCTCTACCCCTTAAGTATATATCCAGGGAAAAGAGCCACAGTAAAAAAACAAAAACATTCTCAGCACAATGTCTCCTAGTACATACGCAAATACATACCAGCAATGTTTGGCACACTGTCTTACTCATGGCAAGCATATGATACATATTTGTGGCACTGCAATGACTATTTTTTGTTTTGAAATAACTATATCTATTATTAACAAGTAAGTTTCTTGAATCTATTTTAATTAGATTGTGTCCTGTCCTTGTGCAGCAAGAAAAATGACAAAATTAATGGAAAAGCAAACATTAAGAAAGGAATACTACAGTACACAGGAGAGTAAGCAGAAAGAACCCAGACTCCACACTAAGAAGGTCCAAGTTTACATTTCAAGTGGATCGCTTTACCTAGGTATTGTGAACAAGGCTTTTAACTTCAGCTTAGTTTTCTCCAACTGTAAAGAGGGTTAATAATACCACCAGTGGTGGGGTGCACTGGCTCACGCCTGTAATCCCAGCACTTTGGGAGGCTGGGGCGGGTGGATCACAAGATCAGGAGTTCAAGACCAGCCTGACCAATATGGTGAAACCCCATCACTACTAAAAATACAAAAATTATCTGGGCATGGTGGTGTGCACCTGTAGTCCCAGCTACTTGGAAGGCTGAGGCAGGAGAATTGATTGAAACTGGAAGGCGGAGGTTGCAGCAAGCCAAGATCGCACCATTGCACTCCAGCCTGAGAGACAGAGCGAGATTCTGTCTCAAAAAACACTAATAATAATACTACCAGCCTCATCCCAAAGCCAATTAGCACATCTAGCACCCACAGAGTAGTTTCCAAACACAATAAAAGGAACTAGAGCTCCTTTAAGTAATAGGATGGTTCCAAAGCTGGCCAAGAAAAGCATGAGATGAACCTGGAACATCTTGTGATACCAGAAAGGACGTGCTGAAAAAATGAAGGGATATGTCAAAAAGACATAGAAACAGACTTGATAGGGTTCCCAGTGGCCAAATCTGGGACAACAGAGCATAAAAATGATGGCAGTGATGGATTATAATTGATATTAATATTTAAATAAATATGAGAAAAGAAGGCTCTTCTATAAAATTCCAGTTAATAAAAGCGGAAGGAATGGTGGAAGTAGAAAAAAAAAATCATTTGGCAAACATCACAGTAATTGTTGCAGGCAAGAATCATCAGCAGATGCTAAAAATAGTAACAAATGAATGACAGAAAATAGGGTATCTGCAGTCTCAAACTCTCTCTTCAAAAGATACTTATTACAAAGAGAACAGTTGCAAAACCTGGCAAAACAAACATCCTCTTAACCAAATGATCAAAATTTACCAGTAATGGGATGTATCAACACCATCTACCTGCTGAACTGATGCACAAGGATACCATTCACTCTACAGTATTGCTGCCAAAAACATGTAAGTTGAATTTAGGAACATTCTACAAAATACCTGGTCAGTACTCTTCAAAAGTGTCAAGGTTATAAAAGACAGAAAGGCTGAACAGCTGTTTCACCTTAAAGGAGACTAAAGAGACATGACAATGCAACATAATTTATCATATCCTGAACTGGAAAAAGGACATTAGTTGAACAACTGGCGAAATTTCAATAATATCAATAGATACGAATATTGTCAGTTGATAATAACATTGTATAGATTCTAGTTTTCTGATTTGGCTATGTGAGACATTTTAGGAAGCTGCCTGAAGGATATGTGCACTCTTTGTATATTTTTTCTTACTCGTGTAGGTATAAAATTATTTCAAAGTGAGAATGAATATATATGTAGTTTCATAAATCTCACAACTGCTTTGAAAATCTCATGAGATAACGCACGTAAAGGTGCTCTACAAATTCTAAAGTCATATACAAATGTTAGCAGCTTTCATTATCATTTCCGACTCTGGTGCTGCAAGATGCCTGACACATCCTGTTGGCAGTCTCCCCCAAAACACCTTCCAGTCTGTGGGAAGAACTAGAGTTGTTAACTGGTCCTACATGTAGAATTTTTATTCTAAACCAAGGGTATTGAAGGATGCTTAAATTTCTACTCTAAAGGGAAAACTTTTCTAAAATGCAATCTGACCATTTAACAATGAATCCTGTCTCCCTGTCACTGTGATCTTAAAGTAGACTCTAAGCATAAGAATTTTCTGAATAAACACAGCAACAGGAGGGGGACTCGCTCATAATTACCAATAATGGCCACATATCTTTGAATAACTCTTTAATATGTGATAGTGAAAAAGTTCTCAAGATTATCTAGGTTGTCAAAATAGAAGTAGTGACAGGATTATTTAAGCACGCTTGTCTGTCATTACTTGTCTTAGCAAGTTTTTAATATAAGTAACTGAAGGGAAAGGGAGAAAAAAACATAGTTCAGTAGGTTCACGTCAAGTTAGTTAAGGAGTCGGGAACTACAACTGTGTTCTTCACATAAAATCCTCCCTTCATCTTCCAATCAGATATCTGGGCTGTTTGGGCCATTTATACGATTTAGAATGACACATCTCATACATCTTATGCCAGACCCAACTGGGCTAATTATCATTTAGCTACAAATTATCCATTTTCAAGCTCTTGCTAGTGAAGAGAATAATTTTTTAAAAACCACTGAAGTCCTACACATCCTATAGGAAAAAAACTATTATTCATATATATATATTTATAATACATAAAATAAAATTAAGGCTAAGGTTAAAAAAATTAAGTTCATGATATTCATTTGATCCTGAGTTCTATGTTGTTAACAGACAATAAATCTTTAACCCTTCTTACACAATCTATCATGCCATACAAACTTCAAAGTGAATCAAAAACAGTTAAGACTGTAGCTACTTAGATCACAAGACTACTACTGAACTATAAAGTATAACACATAAAGATGCTTCTTCAAAATGAGGTAATTTACATATGGTGAAAGGTAGGGGTCCAGTTTCATTCTTCTGCATATGGCTAGCCAGCTATCCCAGCCATATACAAAAATTAACTCAAGATGGATTAAAGATTTAAATGTAACACCACAAACTATAAGAATTGTAGAAGAAAACCTAGAAATCACCATTCAGGACATGGGCCTTGGGAAAGAATTTAGGACTAAGTCCTCCAAAGCAACTGTAACAAAAAAATTGACAAGCAGGACCTAATTAAACTGACAGCTTCTGCACAGCAAAAGAAACTATCAACAGAGTAAACCCACAGAATGGGAGAAAATATTCACAAACCATGCATCCAAGAAAGATGTAATATCCAGAATCTATGAGAAACTTAAATAACTGAACAAGCAAAAACAAATAACTTCATTTTAAAAAGGGCAAAAGACATAAACAGACACTGCTCAAAAGAAGATATACAAGTGGCCAACAAACCTAAGGAAAAATGCTCCATATCACTAATCATCAGAGAAATGCAAAACAAAATCACAATGAGATATGCCATCTCACACCAGTCAGAATGGCTATTATCAAAAAGTTAAAAAATAACAGATGCTGGCAAGGTTGCAAAGAAAAAGGAACACTTACACAATGCTGGAAAAGTAAATTAGTTCAGCCGCTGTGGAGAGCAGTTTGGAGATTTCTCAAATAACTTAAAACCAAACTACCATTCGAGGTGGCGCACGGTGGCTCACGCCTGTAATCCCAGCACTTTGGGAGGCCGAGGCAGGTAGATCACCTGAGGTCAGGAGTTCGAGACCAGCCTAGACAACATGGTGAAACCCGTCTCTAGCAAAAATACAAAAATCAGCCAGGCGTGGTGGAGGGCGCCTGTAATCCCTACTACTCGGGAGGCTGAGGCAGGAATATGGCTTGAACCCGAGAAGGAGAAGTTGTAGTGAGCCAAGATTGCGCCACTGCACTCCAGCCTTGGCAACAGAGCATGACTTCATCTCATAACAAAAAAAAAAAAGAACTACCATTCGACCCTGCAATCCCATTATTGGGTATATATCCAAAAGAAAATAAATCGTTCTACCAAAAAGACACATGCACTCATATGATCACTGAAGCAAAGACATGGAATCAACCCAGATGCCCATTAACAGAGGGCTAGATAAAGAAACGTGGTACATATATACCGTGGAAAACTATGCAGCCACAAGGAAGAACAAAATCATGTCCTTTGCAGCGACATGTATGCAGCTGGAGGCCATTATCCTAAGTGAATTAAGGCAGGAACAGAAAACCAAATACCACTGTTCTTACAAGGGAGAGCTAAACATTGGGCACTCCTCGACATAAAGATGGGAACAATAGACACTGGGGACTACTATACGGCAGGAGGGAGGGAGGGAAGTAAGGGCTGAAAAACTATTGGGTACTATGCTTACCACCTGGGCGACAGGTTCAGTCATACCCCAAACCTCTGCATCATGATATATGCCTTTGTAGCAAACCTGCACATGTACTCCCCAAATCTAAAATACAAATGGAAATTTTTTAAATGAAATAATTTTATTTTCAGCAGTTTTCTCACTCTACTGGGAAAAATGTATTTCCCCTAGCGGGGAATCAATATCTCTAAGTTCTTTTTTACCAAAGAACCAATCATTTACTTCTAATATTAGATTGAGAACTGCATGATGGAAAGATCTAGATTTTATTCATCTCCAAAGCCTATTGTCCAAACACCTGGAACACATAAGCTTCAAAAACGTTAGTTCCTATCCTTTCTCTAACATATAATAAATGCTCAACAAATGTATGTTGTATCTATTTCATTCAATATCAACATTAATGACTGCCAAACTTAAGAGCAATGTAAAATCTAGGAGATGGACTAAATGTGACTAATAAGAAATGCTGCAACATCCTGATCTCCATCTGTTTGGCTGTTTCTACTAGCCCAGCATTCCAATGCACATGTGTGATTGATCCTTCAGGGTCTGCTGCACTGAAACATTTAATTACCACTAAAATATGTAGCATACACGACTTTGAATTAAAAGACATTTCCTTACTGAAACAGGTCTAAACACTATTTTCATAGAATCTAAACACTTTAACATCTGACATTTAGATAATATCCCACTTTGGCATGATATATGGATAATTAGGTATTTATTACTGGGTCTAATACTTTGCCACTCGATAATTATTAAGTAAATTCTCATATCACCAGAAGAAACATTTTTATATAATATTTATCTTTAAAAACCCAGTGTCTAAAAGGTAAAATAAAGCAAAACAAACAAACAACAATCTATGGTTCATCTAGCAGATCATAAAGATTGGCTTTATAAAGAAGGACCTCAAAGGTATCAACAAGAAATGTTTAAAGAAAACATTTCACTCAATTCGAGACTATGTACAAAAGCTTATACTATGAAGATTAGTATACTAATTAGTATATATACATACATACATTTTTAAATTTAAAATTCAACCAGTATTAAGAAAGGAGTAACTTCAAAATTTAATTTAATGCTGATTTGGTTTGGCTCTGTGCCCCACTGAAATCTCAGGTCGAATATGTAATTCCCATGTGTTGAAAGAGGCGCCTGGTGGGAGGTGACTGAATCATAGGGGCAGACCACCCCCTTGCTGTTCTTGTGATAGGGTTCTCATGAGATCTGGTTTTTTGAAAGTGGGTAGCACTTCCCACTTGGCTCGCTCTCCCTCCTGCTCTGCCTTGGTAATGCTTGCTTCCCCTTTGCCTGCCACCATGATTGTAAGTTTCCTGAGGCCTCCCAGCCAAGGTTCCTGTGTAGCCTACAGAATTGAGTTAATTAAACCTCTCTTCTTAATAATTACCCATCTCAGATGGTTCTTTATAGCAGCGAGAACAGACTAATATAAATGCCATGTCTGTGAAACATCTAAAATTATCTTACATACCAGTGGCAAATTCCACATTTTGGAAAAAGCTATGCTACCTCAAGTTACCTCTCCATGAAAAGAAAATTAGAAACTTTCTTCAACAGAGTGAATGGAGAACATGTCATAGTTTTCAAAAAACATGTTGGGCTTGAAGGAACAGAAATGCTCCAGATTTGGGCCGGGCATGGTGGCTCACACCTGTAATCCCAGCACTTTGGGAGGCCGAAGCAGGCGGATCACCTGAGGTCGGGAGTTCGTGACAGCGTGGCCAACATGGTAAAACCCTGTCTCTGTTAAAAATACAAAATTAGCTGGGCATGGTGGCACACGTCTTTAATCCCAGCTACTCGGGAAGCTGAGCCAGAAGAATCACTTGAATCTGGCACGTAGGGGTTGCAGTGAGCCGAGATCACGCTGCTGCACTCCAGCCTGGGAGACAGAGCAAGACTCCGTTTCAAAAAAAAAAAAAGGAAAAGAAAGAAATGCTCCAGATTTGTGCCATCCAATACAGTAGTCATCGCTAGCCACTTGTGGCTATATAAATTAAATAAAATTTAAAATTTAGCTCCTCAGTCACTCAAACCCACTTCAAGTACAGCCAAATAACTATATAGCAGCTACCATATTGGATACCACAAACAGAATGTTTCCATCATCACAGAATGTTCTACTGCACTCACTGCTTTAGATTCTCAAATAATTCTAATAAAGTCCAACTGGCAGCAAACGGAAGTAAAAATTTTAGCAGATAACAAAGGTAGTATCTTTCAGTAAAGTAACAAACATTTGGAAAAAACTGTGAGAGACAGTGAATTAAATGCTAGTAGGCATGGTGGCTCACACCTGTGATCTCAGCACTTTGGGAGGCTGAAATGGGAGGACCACTTGAGCTCAGGAGTTGAGACTACCCTGGCGGGCCAACAAATCAAGACCCTGTCTCTACAAAACATTTAAAAATTAGCTGGGCATGGCGGCAGGCACCTGTAGTCCAAGCTACTCAGGAGGCTGAGACAGATGAATCACTTGAGCCCAACAGCTCAAGGTTTGTGTGCTGTGATTGTGCCACTGCACTCCAGCCTGCGTAACAAAGTGAGAGACCCTGTCTCTTAGAAAAAGTACCGGCCTGGCGCAGTGGCTCACGCCTGGAATCCCAGCACTTTGAGAGGCCGAGGCGGGCGGATCACAAGGTCAGCAGATCCAGACCATCCTAGCTAACACACGGTGAAACCCCGTCTCTACTAAAAATACAAAAAAAATTAGCCGGGCGTGGTGGCGGGAGCCTTCGTCCCAGCTACTCGGGAGGCTGAGGCAGGGGAATGGCGTGAACCTGGGAAGCGGAGCTTGCAGTAGCCGAGATCGCGCCACTGCACTCCAGCCTGGGCAACGGAGCAAGACTCCGTCTCCAAAAAAAAAAAAAAAAAAGTTAGCACTATAAATATGATTTCCGTTTCTACAACTCCTTTATAATCTGATGATTTCAAAGACTGAAAATGTACTAAGGCAGACAGGAATCCCTCTCCAACTAAGATGATACGATTACTATTAAAGGAACCAACAGTAAAAACTTAAAAACTTAGAAAACAAGGTTAAGAGACTGAAGCCATAAACTTTTAACACAGCCTATGAAAAATCTTTTAATTACCTTACTTTCATTAACATAAAGCAATAAGGAAAGTATGCTCAAATAACAGAGTATTAACAGTATCTTTTTAAATGATAGGTCCTGTATGATGATTTATCATTTACTATACTCTGGTTACTTTTAAATGTTTAGTCTATTCCCTCGCCCCCTACATGGTCTCAACATCCTTGTGAATTTGTTTGGGGATGATTGGTAGTCACTAGGGCAAGTGTATCATGCACACACATAACTTTTCACAAAACAACACGATTTACTGTAACAACATACAGGCTGACTTTGGTACTCTATTCCATTCTACATGAAAAGATAATGCTGATGGAGACCCACTGCCATTGAAAAAGTCCCTGCTCTAAACTACTGTGATTTGGGATGTTGTTCTCCTCTAAGGATGTATCTCCTTGTTGGTAGTGAAGATTCATATTTATGTTCAGCTTATTTCATGAAAATAAGAGATAATACTAAAAGGCATAGGACACTCACAAGAGTGGGTTTCAAGGCTGAGCTGTGAGGGATTGCAGAATTCAGAATTGAATTGCTGTGGCTAGAGGAGAGACAGCAAATGTTATTACATCATTGCTTTTTCAGATGTCTTCACTGAAGTGCTCCAAATGATATGGCAATGTACTGCAAATTAATCTTTTATAAGTATATAATTATTTCTAAATCTAGTAAACTAACTCAGATTTATGTGAACACTGAATTCTAATCACTGGGACAGTTGTTTTCCCAATATGAAATGTTTTTAATTATTTGTATTAGGAAAAGATGGAAAGCTTTTTAAACACTACATCTTTTCATAAGTATATCCTATCGGCATACCTGTGTGTATGAACACTGCTGATGTCAAAATGTCAAAATGCAGAATGTACTTGTTACTGTGACACAGTCAAAAAGCCTAAAAGCCATTGTTTTAAAGCATAGGCTCTGGAATCGTAAGACTTCACCAAGTATGTAATCTTTGCCAAGTCATTTAACTTTCCCGCACCTCAGTTTCCTCAGCTTTATAACTGGTAGTAACAATATAACAAACACTTAAATGGTTGTTATACAGACTAAATGCATCAAATGATTTTAGGCCAATGCTGTTAGTTACTCAAATATGAGCTCATTTAATTATGTACTGAGAGCTACATAAAACCACAAGGTACCAAAGAACAAAAATGGAATCTAAGAAATTTGAGAACAAATTTCATTACAAATAATCTACAATAGAAAAAAATGTGAATTTTCAGAACTGGTAATCGATATTAAGAATTTTATAAAACCACTTGTACTCTTTGACACAGTTATCCCACTCCCGTAAATTTATCTTAAGAAATTAAACAGAAGAAAATATTTATATGCAAAATGATGCTTATTAAAAATGTTATTTGTAATAGCAAAGAGCTAGAAACCTAAAGTGTTCTTTAAAGAGATAACAAGTAGGTAAACTTTTGGTAAAACTGTGAAATATTACAGGTACTAAAATGATTATTTAAAAACTATACATATGCCTAAATCTTTATATTAAGTATATCAGGTGATATACTTTATCAAGTAAATAATATGTGTATGTACACAAGCAAAAATGTGTATGGAACTAGATGCAATTGAAAAGTGTGCTGGGTTTTTGGTTGATTTCTTTTGATGTAATTATTGCTCATTGTCTTCCTAAAGGGTTTTAGCTTAATTTCATTTTTTTCCTTATTCCACCTGACTAAATCTGAGGGTAAATGCAAAAATTGAATGATCTGATATTAGCCAGTAATTATAAGTCAAAGTATCCTTCTTATGTGCTATATGCTAGGGCCTAGTACACAAAACACAGTTCAAACTCAAAAGCAGTAGAGTCTATACAACATCCAATAATTTTTTTTTTTCTTTTTGGTTCACTTAGAAGCTAAGTTTGCTTGCTCTTCAAGTATCAAGACCAGGAAACACTGCTAAGGAAAACTAAGGTGGCTAGAAGCTAGTCTGTCTCATTCATCTCTCGCCACTCTCTTCTCTTTAAAAATGATAGTACAAAGTTGAAGAATATCCTGATTTATTTTACTTTAGTTTAGTTAGTTAGTTAGTTAGTTATTTTGGAGACAGAGTCTCACTCTGTTGCCCAGACTGGAGTGCAGTGGCACGATCTTGGCTTACTGCAACCTCAGCTTTCCGGGTTCAGGCATTTCTCATGCTTCAGCCTCCTGAGCAGCTGGGACTACAGGCATGCGCCACCACGCCTGGCTAATTTTTTGTATTTTCAGTAGAGAAAGGGTTTTGCCATGTTGCCCAGGCTGGTCTCCAACTCCTGAGCACAGGCAACCTGCCCACCTCGGCCTCCTAAAGTGCTAGGATTACAGGCATCAGCCACGGTGCCTGGCCCTAATTTGATATATCATTTGGGGCTGTTAGATGTTCTTAACTGTCACTAAGTTAATTAAGTTTGATTTTTGGATCCAATAACCTTCAGCAAGAGAAAAAGTATGTGCATTCTTCATATTTTTAGGTTCCTGATTTATGCTCATTTAAGATTTTGATTCACACATAACTCATTCCTAAACCAAGTTTGTGATTATGTGTCCAAGGCAATTATTTTTGAATTAACAAATTATACAGTTTTTTTCAGAATACTAGGACTAAACATCAGGCTAAAGCAAAATGTAAATGTATTTTTGCTTTAGTTGTTAATGACCATAAAACTTAACTAAACATGAGCTTAAAGACCATCAGCTGTCCAAATTAAAGTTAACAGAGTAAATCAAGAACAATGAATTTCTAGCTGGCAGAACTAGTGCATCCATCTAGTAGTAATCTTAGTTTAATTACAGCTGCAAAAAAAAAAATAAATTCTAAACCTTTAATAATTTAATAATTTCCCTAAGTTGAAAATCTTCCTCTCCTATTCTCTCCCACAAAATAGATTTCTGCTTGCCATACAACAATATTTGAAAAAGTTCCTGGACTGAACTGTAAGAAAGATGTTTTTTTTCCCATTAAAAATGATGGCAAGACACCGAATCTACTTAGACTTCCAAACTGTGCTCAGGTATTAAAATTATTTTAGTAAGTTCTAGAAATATACTCCTTTTATAACTAAATAGTTGTATTAAAAATTAAACAAAAAACTAGCTAGAGCTAGTTGTTTCTCTTATTAACCTACTCAAGACTGGTTATATCTACCTCTTCAGTCTTTGCCCAGAACATGGAACAAAATTTTCACAATATAAATTATTTTTCTGATGTTGGAATGTTTAGATTTTAAGTTTTCTGAAAAGTTGCTTTCTAACATTTATGAAACACAATTTTTCTAAGCAGGTTAATAATCCTTTTAAAAGTAACCCCACCTTCAGGCTAAATGAAAATGAGCACTGATTATTTTATAAACAGAGTACCTTCCTTTTCAAGAACTAAAAGTTCTGTTTAATATTCTTTTATCTCTAATCAAAAATGTTATTGTAGGGAAAGAGGTTACATTCAGAGGTTGTATCCCTCCGAAGCAGGGGCATATTATCCTGGTTTTATAGATGAAAAAGCAAGCACAAAGACAAGTTATGTTATTTGCCAATGTCTTAATGCTACAGTCAGCAGTAACCCCAGGATTGTTAGTTGTGAACACCAGGTTAACTGTAAAATTTAAATTAGTAAATTTTTATTTGAAAGGACTTCTCTAACCACATTAAGAATGGAGTACTCAAAGGCTACAAAATCCCCTAAATGACAATATAATTTATTTGGATAAAACCCTGCTGATACAGTCAACATCTTGGTTTGCCTCTCATAAAAATGTAAA
Organism: Rhinopithecus bieti; assembly: GCF_001698545.2. NCBI lineage: Eukaryota > Metazoa > Chordata > Mammalia > Primates > Cercopithecidae > Rhinopithecus > Rhinopithecus bieti. The sequence continues at coordinate 2,082,175 of NW_016803181.1, forward strand.
GTTCTTAATAAGACCTTAATTTGAATAGTTTATTTACATGCCTCTCTTCCCCTCTGCTTCCTAATTCTCAGAATCACTCGTTCCTGATAGGACCATTATTACATGACATCCTATCATTGCTAACACTCTCAAATCTTCCCAGCTAAACCCTTCCCTTTTCTTATCCTCTTCCCCAATACGCTTTTCTTCAACCTCCAATTCCAAAATCCTTACCCCGTCTCTTGATTGCAGAGGGAGGTGGCAACAGTGATACTAGCACTCTAAGTCACTCAACCCACACACATTAAATACACTGGCACTGGCTTAGGATTTCTCTCCACCTCAACTCCTGATACCACCCTAGCTATCCAAACATCCATATTGTTTACTTCTTTAAAAAAAAAAAAAAAAAAAAAAAAAAAAAAATTTTAGCAGATCCTGGCCTCTCCAACAACTTTCATCCCTGTTTCTACTTTAATCTTCCCTTACATGTCATCACTCTGGAGCCATTGTTCTATGATCAAAATCTGTTTGTCTTTCCGTTTTTCCCACTTACACTCTACATGCTCTTTAACTTTACCAAAACTTTCAGTTCTTCAAAACAGCTGTCAATTCTATGTGTCAATCTACCACTTCAAGCTAATTTTTTATTTAAAATCTAGTCTGTCAATAAAGTATATGACGCACAGTGTGGTATAAATACTGTGCAATTTGAATCTCAGTTCTACCACTTTACTCTCTTGTGTGGCCATGGCAAATTACTAAACCTTTCATGAGTCTCAGATATCTTCATCTGTAGACTATGGATACTCAGCTCACATGATCTCTAGAAGGATTAAACCTAACAGTGTCTGACTACCAGTAAAACAATTTGATAAACTGTGCTAGGCCTTGCTCCATCAATTACACCATTCCTGAAGTCTTTCTTTCTCTTCCTCTCCACTACTGACATCAGTCAACAAATAACTTCAACTACTAACTTCGCCCTAAATGACTAGCATCTACTCTGTGACTTCTCTGCTTCAGCACTTATTTTCTCTTTAATCTACAGCAAGCTCATCCAACCCACGGCCCATGGGCCACATGCAGGACGGCTTTGAATGCATCCCAACCCACATTTGTACACTTTCTTATAACAGTGAGTTTTTTTAGCTCATCCGCTACCTTTAGTGTTAGTGAATTTTATGGGTGGCCCAAGACAATTCTTCTTCCAAAGCAGACCAGGGAAGCCAAAAGATTGGACACCCTCAGCCTATAGCAAAACCTCACTTCTGTCCCCATTATTACTCCCACAAAAGTCAGTGACATCCTAACAGTTAAATCCTTGTCTTAGAAATCACCAATCTAATTTTTCTGCAATATCTAACACTTTCTTACTACTCCTTTTTCCCTTGGCTTCTAAAATACTTTCCTCTCAGAGCTCTCCTACCACTTAAGCCACTTCCATCTTTTGGTGTCTCTTCTTTCTTCTGCTCTCCCTTAAAAACACTGCTGTTTCTCATCTGTCATCTTTCCATTATTACTTAATATTCTCCATGGGAAATTTTCCACTGGCCTCAACTACTGTGTATGCTGAAGATGTCACTATAACTCTACGCTCTCAACCTTTTTGAGAACTCAACCTGTAGTTAAAGCACCTTGTTGTGGACACTTTCTACTTTGACATCCAGTAAGCACCGAGACTAAAAAAGATCAAAATTGTGGGGTTATTTTCCCATTTAAAAAACCAGGTCCACCTCTATTCCCACTTTCATTTAAAAGCACTACAGCAGCCTAAATTTAAAATGTTCAAGTCATCTCACAACCTTCCTACTCCTTCCTTCATATTCAGTCAAATAATCGTTGGACATTTTAATTTTGTCTCATATGAGTCCCCAGTAGTTCCAAATGCTCTTCTCCCAGCTCTGTTTTGTTGCCTTATTACATCTTCCTCATCAACTGAAGTTCATTTTCTTCTCCCTCCAATCAACTGTCCTAACAAGCCCTGCTTTACACAAATTGGATTATCATTCCCTCACTTAAAATACTGATTCCCCACTGCCTACATGATGAAAACTTCACCTGGTGCCTCTCATTAAGTATGCTTACTGACTGAAGACAGTTGTGGTGAGGAGGGAGGGTAGCTCAAAGAACAAATTTTCTTTGAACTCTTGAGTGTTGCATCTATAAAATTAATGGGAACGCTGTTCAAAATTCATCTTATTACTAATCAGTCAGATAAATACTCCTCAACTTTTCAAGAAAAACTGATTTCCAGGGGCTTCTGCCATGCTCATCTTGTGTCTCATATTTTAGGCCTAGCAACCACCCCTTGCCCCACAGTTGGTGATACACAGGTAAGCACAAACCTATACTACTCACGATCTGGTCCCTTAACACTTGCCTTATCCCTCACAACTCCTCCAAACAACTGTATCCAAAAAGGTGTGGCCTTCTCTCCAACTTTTTCTTCTTTCTATGCTTGTCTTCTGCCCCCTCTCTTCCTGGTTGGAATACCCTTCCCCCTTTCCATGCTCTCATTCATGGCTGACTCCTAAAATGCCACTTCTTTTCTGAAGCCTTCCTTTACACACAGTCACCATCCTGCCATCCACTCCCAGGTAGAATCACTTTCTCCTTGAGCCTTGAAGAACTTTATAACCAGAACACCCATCACATTTTAGAAGTATCTATTTCCCTTGTTGGACTGTGATAGCAATTTTAAAGTTTTACTTATCTTTGTATCTCCAAAGTTAAGGCAAAAGTCAAGTGCCTAGTAAGCACTCATTCAAATGCCACTGAGCTGAATTTCTTTGGGAAAAAGTTACTAATGGTCCCCGTTAAAATCTATCCTGAAAGTGTAAAAAGTCAATATATATAATCCAGCAACTAAACTTCTGAAATATTTAATAATGCTTTTACATATTAAGGGGGAAAACCCCAGAACTCCCCAATTCCAATCTCACAGTATAAAAATAACACAATAAAACAGTTTAAAAAAAAAAAGAGTTTAATGACTGTGCTGAAGTTAATAGAACACTCTGAAGTGGTAAAAGTCACAGTAACTTCGAAAAAGTGGCATCAGAAAAGACATAACTCACTAAATTTTATCTAAATTTTTGGTAATCCTGCTACAGGATGCTAATACACAGAAGTCACTTAAAAACACTGTGTATTTGTAAATGTAATTCCTAACCACGTGAACAGCTCAAGTAAAATGTGTTTAATCACATGAAATGGTATCACTAAATACTACCAGGAAAAAGAATTACATTCCACATTCCAAGTTCATAATGGCCTTTATCCAAATTATGACTCCTGTTATACAGATAAAATTTAGACATAAAATTATTAAACTGATATTAGACTAAAATTTAATTCCAATTACTCTTTAATTTACTAAAGGTTATTATTTGCTCTCCAAACACAGAAAGAAATGCTTTGCAAGGTACCTCAGAAATTTCAGACACAAGGCAATTTTCACCAGTCAATCCTACATCTGAGTAACAGAAATGATATATTAATTCAGAAGTACAAAAAAAATCAATTATGATTCTAGAACTCTTGGACTAAAACCCCAAAGTTGAGTAAATCCCACACCCTTGTTTTAAATCAGAAAATTAAAATCTAAAATTCTAGAGAGCAGAAAATAATTTGACTCTATATTTATGAACATTGACTTTATTATGGGCAGAGATTAAATGACATTTCTGGCATTTATTAAGATCATATCATTTCTCTCCATTAATCTTCTAATGTGATAAAATGCACTGCTTTCCTCATGTTGATCCATTCTTACATCCTCAAGATAAACCCCATTTGACTGTGAGGCTTTGTTTTGTTTTAATTCACTGAGTGAGGTTTGATTTGCTATTTCTTAAAAATCTGCAGCCACTATTTTGTAATATTTCCTCTCCTCTATTCTGTTCTTTTGGAACTGTTAGCTGTATGTTGAAGTTATTCATCTTATCCTCATGTTTCTTACTCTTCCTATTTTATATTTCTATCTTTGGGTTCAGGCTTCTGGGCTTCTGTCCATTGCAGAAGATTTTAACCTTTTGGGTCATGGATGTTTTTGGCAGTCTGGTAAAGCTTATGACCCCTTTCTCAGAACAATATTAGGGGCCTAAAACAACATATACAGTATTACAAAAGAAATTAAATATATTGACATAGGGACCAAAATATTTTTCATTTTGATACGGTAATAATGTGGTTCCTTATTAACACTTTAAAATATATGCTCTAGCAATAGGTTTAATAACTATAATAATTTCAAATTAGTGATGACTATAAATGGTATTTTATGATAGCTGTAACAGCTAACAGCAATTGTACTATTAAAAAAAAAATCTGTAGTTTCTATTGGTGTTATGGGTTGAACTGTGTCTCCTCCAAAATACATTTTGAAGTCCCAGCCCCATGACCTTCTTAGTTAAGATGAGGTCATACTACAGTAGGGTAGGCTCCTAATCCAATAACTGGTATCATTCAAATGAAGATAGACACACACAGGGAGAACACTGCTATGTGATGATGAAGACACGGAGTTATGCAGCTTCAAGCTCAGGAATGTGAAAGATTCCCAACCACCACCAGAAGCAAGGAAGACAAAAGAAACGATTCCCCTCCTGGTTTTAGAGGGAACATGGCCCTGCCAACTCCTTCATTTTGGACCTTTAGTAATTGTGAGAGGATAAATTTGTTGTTGTTTTTTAAGCCACCCAATTTGTAGTACTTTGTTACAGCAGCCATGAAAACTAAAACTAATACATTTGCTGTCACAAGTACCTCTAATACTGTCATGGCTTGTTAACATTTCCTTTAATTTATGAATGTTAACATATTTCAGTTAGAGATTAGTAAGAATAATGTCACATTTTCCTTCAAGCCCACAAAGACTCTGAATTTTAAGAACGCTTTGTCTATAGCAACATAACACTTTAGCGTACAATTCATTATTAATGAACTGTTTTTCATTCTGAGTATCGCAAAAAAAAATCTCACAGATATGTGATAATTTTGGTTCTGGATTCTGAGATGCAGCTATGACACAATACTTATCATAAATCTAAACATTAAAGAATAATAAAATTCATTACCTGAGTTAACTTCTTAAACTAATATACTGTTATCCCTTAGTGTTAGATTATTGATTTGTATAAAGGATCTAGTGAAAAGGTTTACTTTTGTAATTAAAAAAAAAAGCCGGGTTTTTTTTTTTTTTTTTTTTTTGAGACAGAGTCTTGCTGTGTCGCCCAGGCTGGAGTGCAGTGGCGTGATCTCGGCTCACTGCAAGCTCCGCCTCCCGGGTTCCCGCCATTCTCCCGCCTCAGCCTCCGAGTAGCTGGGACTACAGGCGCCCGCCACCGCGCCCGGCTAGTTTTTTTTTTGTATTTTAGTAGAGACGGGGTTTCACCGTGTTAGCCAGGAGGGTCTCGATCTCCTGACCTCGTGATCCACCCGCCTCGGCCTCCCAAAGTGCTGGGATTACAGGCTTGAGCCACCGCGCCCGGCCAAAGACTGGTATCTTGTTAGCATATTCCTTGTAGAACTAATCAAGTTGGTGTTTAAGCCCAATAGCCTTTTGTTTACTTATTCATTCACAGATGGAGGCCATACATTTTTCTCTTTTTTTAAATGAGGGCTGTGCATGGTGGCTCATGCCAGTAATCCCAGCCCTTTGGGAGGCCAAGGAAAGAGGATCACTTGAGCCAAGGAATTTGAGACCAGCCTGGGCAGAACCCCATCACCACAAAAAATTTTAAAAATTAGCCAGGTGTGGTGGCGCACCTGTCGTCCTAGCTACTCAAGAGGCGCGGGTGGGAGATCACTTGAGCCCAGCAATTCAAGGCTGCAGTGAGCTATGATCATACCACTACACTGCACTCCAGCCTGGACAACACTGCAAGACCCTGCCTCTTTAAAAAATTAATAAATAAATAAAAAACAAAATCGAGTAATACAAAATTTTGTGTCATCAAAGATACACGACTATTAAGCCCAACATAAGTCTTAAAAGATTATTAATATACCAATTGTTTCCAAATTTTGCATCTTAACTGTTCAAAATGCATGCTTTTACCTCATCATCCTACCACTTCTACTCTTAAGTATTTCGTTTAAGTATGTCAAAAATAACAATATAATAAAATTAAAGTCTAAATCATACACCAACAAAGGAAGAGCCCATATGATGCTTAGTCCAAATTCTTTAATTTACAAATCAGCAAACTGAGGTCTACAGAGTCCACGATTAGAGAATAAATTAAAAATAGCTACAAAAGAAATGCATCCACCAATTTCAAGTCCAGTGTTCTTTAGACTATACCATACTGCACAGAAGATGGTAAGAGTTAAATAAACGATGTACAAATGGCTTTTACATGAGCACTTAAATTCTATTTATAATATTTAAAGACATTCTAGTTACCCCAAAACAACCTAATGCATTTTAAAATCAATTTTATTTTACCATAAAGCACATTTAAAAAATAAGACTTCATTTTCCACCTTCAAAATTGGCAAAGAAAAATTCAGACAACTATGCAGACATTTGAAGTGTAAGCACTCTCATATACTAAATACTTATTTTCTAGAGGGCAATTTAGCAGAAAGAATAAAATTAAATATTTGCCTCTCTTTTAACTCCATTCTTAGACTATCTCAAGGGAAAAGTAAGAGATATGGATGAAGACAGAACTCAGGATGGTATGCAACATTGTTCAAAAATAACTAAGATACCCAACAATAGCAGACTGATTAAAACTAACGTATATCATGCACTGAACATAATGTAGCCACTAAAAATTATATTCTAGAATATTTACTTAAGAAAATATTCACATTAAGCTACAATTGTACCCACTGTGCAATTCCACTCCACTGAGAATAAACACATATATATATCTACATAAACTACATAATGCTTTGATAAAGCAAGTGCTTGGCACACAGTAAAAATCTAATAAATGAGTATGTTTCATCACCAACATAAGAAAGGTTTCCATGTATACCAAAATGTTAACATCTGTTATTTAATGGTAGAATTGCAAATAAAGTATTATTCACTTTAGAGATCATTTTGTACCTTATCTGAAATAAACTACTACTCTTACATGGGGTGAAGCATTTTTTAAATTGGCATTTTGAATGTCGTTCCAGTTCCTACTGAAAGATGGAGAAGAAAAGCAGGCTTGTCTTTACCAATCATTTCCCCAAACAGGGTAAGACTAGTCAAGTTCAAGTTATACAACAGAAAAGGCTAAATTGTTACACTTTCCCCTTAGGCACTTCTCAGTCACCAACAGCTGCAGTATAAAATCAGGGAATCTGCTGCTGTTTACCCTTTCCTGATCAATTTCACTTCTTTATCCCTAGTCAGTTCCTCACCGGTGGCACTAATGTGGAACCATGGGGGAAAGGGAGAGCAATTTAAAGAACTTACAACTGATAAATAGCTGGAGATACATATTCCTAAATGTTGGGCTTCCTATGCCAAAAAAGACAGAGACACAAATGTCTACCTTCTTGTAGATATAACACGGGTCTTCAGATACACCACATAACTCAGAGGCCAAGCACATGCAAACATCCCAATAGCATTTAGGACAGTTTTAAGCCTGACCTAAGTTATTTCTCAAACTTGCAGAAACAAAACATGTCAAAAATCAGGCCAATTTTGGTCTTAAAAAAATAAGGTAAGGCTTCCTAAACAGGTAATAATTTATTTTCCCATACTCTTTTCAGACTATTTTTCTAACACAGCTAACGATCTCAAATGCACAAATTCAGAGAAAACAAAAAAAAAAATGAGGAAATATGGCTCCATTAATTCAACCACATTTGTAGAGCATTTGCCATCAAAGCACTGTGCTAGGCATACAAACAAAAGTGGGGGATTACAGAATAGCGGTCATAGAAATAAGTAAATAATCACAATATTATATGAATTTAAAACTAATATACATATGTACAAAGTACAGAGGCAATACAGAGGGAAAGAGTGTTGAAAGAGGCTAAGAGAGAAGGTCTTCTGGGGAAAAATGACGAATTTACAAAAGTTTGTAAGGAGAGGAATTCTAGGTATGGTATCATAATGTGTTTAAAATATATAATTTAGGATCATAAACTTTTAAGTGAGAAAGCAGAGGGAAGTTAAGTTGAAGCAAGTGCGCAGTCATTTAACTGATTTTTACATTGGTCAACTGAATAATAAGCAAATTTTTATATTATGTATACACCACATCTATATAAACAAGCATTAGATGTATATACACAGCTTTCCAATGCTTCCATTTATTTCTAGAATGTTTTCCAATTATATATATGTGTGTGTGTATGTGTGTACATACATATACACATGTAAAATGTATGGGGTGAACATATGTTTATTTACACTTATCATCAAAAACAACTCACCACTGGGTATATTTTTTAATGAGGCACTAAATGATATAACCACAAAAATTTGCTGTTTATGGAAAAATGGTTCAAACTCAGATTACAACATAGCACGTTTATCATACGTGGTCTAATTCTAATTAACCTAATTCCAAAATCTAATATAATCCCAACTTGCTATTAGAAAACCTAATACTGACATAGCAAGTGTTTCTGGCTAATGTGAGCCTAATAAGCAAAATGCTTATTATTTCAGCTACTTCACTTCTCCAAATGTTTTGGCCAAATTGAGAAAAGGACATGTAGTGCTACATACACTCAATACCAAAGGACAAAAACTAAGTATTATATAATATGCCTTTAAATGTTTAAAACTCTATTTAGAAGGCTAATAATGTAAAATATGGTACAGTTGTATCTATCGGAAACATTTGACTGGAGTATTAAACAATCTCTGTGCAAATTACCTACAAAACAAACATTTATGTGGCTATTTCCTCTACTATTTATAACACAAACTATTTTGCTCTAGAGTACATTTATTTACTATTTTTGAAAAGTAAGATATTTAAACATAAATGTGAAACCATCTAAGAAATGCTTTACTCTATTCTAATTTATTTCTTCCTTATTTGGTCTGGTATTAAAGCAAATCCTTACACGTAACAGATCCCCCACTAATTCTTGATTAAATATATTCTCACAGTCAGCCTAGGAGTTATCCATTTCTCTATACAGAACTTTAATTTCAAATAATACAGCATGTACTAGAGGATTTCAGAATGAGGCCTTACTGGGTTTTACCACAATGGCTATCTAGAAAGGGTTAATGGTTTCCCAAGAAACTGGTGAGTTTCACTTTTCTCGAAGGTTGAAATCAGGTGAAAAAGAAAGTAAAGAATACTAAGAATAGTCCCTACTATAATTAAATCCCTATGAGCAATGGCTTTAAAAAAGAGAAGAGGGGAAAATAATGTAAGGCCCAAATAAAATCCATGTTACAGGGCAGTTTTAAACTGTGCTACGGCCTTAATGGCTTCTGCCATGATACATATCTTTCTTCCTAATATATGCCTATAAATAATAAATTTCCATTTCAAAACATTAGTTCACCTATTAAAGATGAGATAAAAACTACCATATTAAAAGCTACATTCCAAATAAGTTCACTCTGTGGTTTATCTAATGCACAAGCAAACAATGCTGGCTCTAGTAAAACTGATTATCAGATGAACACATTATTTTCTAATATAATAGAGTTTTTTAAGGTAAAACCCCCAAGATTTTGTTCCCATGAAGAGTTAACCAAAATATTATGCTAAATATTATTATCGCCCTACCCAAACTTAAAAGTATTACAAAGCTCCTAGGGAATAATTTATTAATAAAGCAGGATAAATCTGTGAAAAAACGATTTTAAAAGTCTGGGTGAGTGAGATAATTTCCAAGTTGTCCCATACTAAGTACATTTGGATTTAAAAATATATATTTAAAGCAATTCTCCCACTGAAGATTGCCACTCGGTGTTTCAAATATCGACATCTTGGGGATTAAATCACTGGGAGTATTTTCTCAGTTTATTTTAATAGCAGTAGAATGCACTATCACTATACAAAAAAAACCCTGTTTTCTCAAGTTATTTATGGCAAGTATTTAAAAAACGGCCATTTAGAAAAAATGTATTTTTCATGTGTGAATTCACATTCCATCATCTGCTTTTTTATTAGCTGCAACAAGAAGGAAACAAGGAGATATTAACTGCTTTAAGAAAAAAATTCAACTGGTAAGAAGTCTTTTCCCATCTCTGAAAGAAAACTTAACATTTTTGATCCAAACTATTTGTTTGAAAGATACCAATAAAAGTTACCGTCATTCCGTTCAGCGTTTTTAGCAGCTTTTCTCCTAAATAACCATTATCTGAAATAGACTTCTTGATCTCCCTCAAAGCAGATCTAATCTGCAGAAGGCAGGGAGACACTGTACTGCACTGTGAATGGACAGCCAGGTATTTTATGAATGGAGGCGATCACGTGATCCCAGCACCTCCCCGAACTGATATTTCCCACATAACTGTGTCAACATTCTCAGAACAGGGGTAGTTGTTTGTGTGTGTGTGTGTTTTTAAATTTAACCTAAATTTTCACGTTCTTCTTACCTTCTGAACTCGAAAACCTACACACAGACAAACAAGTCGCGAATTTTTTTTCTTGGGAAATCCTTTCAAGATGTCCAAGGTGATGGATGTTTAATTATTTTTTTTATGAATGAAGAGTGTGCTATGCAAATGAGGGCGATTCACAAAAAGAGAGAGAACATGGCTGCCACTTCTGCTTCTACACTGCACTGACACTGCAGCAATGTACCTCCTTCTACGACCCGCTCAGCAGAAGCGTGTGTTTTGGGGTGGGGAGGGAGTAAGGGGGGAGGAAATGTTACTTGGCCTTTCTCTAGCTATTTCACGTTAAACAGGACTCCGCACTAGACTTTATAAAGTTCTTTCAAAAAAGTCTGACTTTAGTAATGCACTGTATTTAAAGGAATGCATCCAAAGGACTAAGTCTTAACTCACTTAACTCTTTCCAACCCTCCAAAGATAAACAAAAGTTAAACCTAATTACAAGAAAACGGATGCTAATATTCTGCTTGGAATTAAATCCCTTCCCAATAGAAAAGTGTTGCCAACCATTATTTCTCCATGCAGCTGTTAACGTTAAAGCAAAACATTTAAAAGACGAAGTATTTCGTTTGTAAAGCAAGGAGAAAGCCCAAATGAGCAAAAACTTAAACCAGAATGCTCTAAAAGTTGATGAAATCACCAACATATTCAGCAATGTAAATTCGGTTAAATCAACGTAAATCATGTGTTTTCACATAGCTGAAAGGTAAAAATTAGCATTCAAAATTCTCCTCCGTTCCTAATGAAGACACGTCCAATATTCACAAAGGTAAACTCTAGCTCAACATCTCCCACACTCCAGGTGTCCTTAATCCTATTAAATTCTAAAAAACGTTTCCCTAACCCTATTTTTTACAAGAATCTTATAGGTCATAAGTTTAAAAGGGGGAGGGGGGAGAGTGTGAAGGCTTAATCGGTATTTAAGAGTCACTGACTCATCGAATTAAGATTCAAGAGCAGTTTGCTGCAGGAGGTGCTCCCACACATGAGTTTCCAAGTGAAACAGCTATAAAGGAAGCAGGATAGATATTGAGGGTATGGTGACTGGTATGTGAGTGAAAAAGGACGGGACAGGGCTCTAACAGGCAAAGGGGTAGTTTCTACTCCACTTCCATCCACCCACATTATTCCATCTCATGGACGTACAATTGCCATCCTCTCCCAACACTTAATAGCCTTCCCCAAAATAAAGCAACTAAATGTGGGAGGATGGGGAGGGGTGCTGCCACTAAAAATGGCTAAAGAAATCAGCTATCTCCAGAAGATGCACCGAACTCTCCAGGGTCGCAAGCTTTCCGGCACCCAAGTCTCGGATGGGTCTGGGGGAGAGCCGAGGGCGGATTGGGGGAAGGGGATTAGCAATCGAGATCAATGAGGCGCTTACTCGTTGTCAGAAGTCGCCGTCTCCTCGCTCATCTTTCCCTCACCGTGATCCGATCTGGAGATGGAGGAGCAACAGCAGGCGGGGGAGCAGCAGCAGCACCGAGGGGCAGGAGGCAGCGGCGGCCGGGGGGGCGCGGGGGCAGCGGCACAGGGGCCTCACCATGGTGGATGCCTCACCCAGAACGGTGCCCCCCCAGCCGGGAACCCCGGCCACCCCCACAGGGGGGTGGCGGCAGCAACCTCCGCCGTGGCGACCCCAGCCTCTTCGCCCCCCTCAGTGCCCAGCCAAGGGATCCGAGGAGGCCCGGTGGAAAGGGAAAAACAGAGAGGCTGCAAAGGCTGACTGGAGAGCTGCTCCTCCAGCCACTGGGGTGGAGCGCAGCGGGGTCCGGCCAGGAAGGAGCCGGCGGGCGGAGAACCCGGGAGCAGAGGCGGCGCTTCCCTCAGGGATGCGGCGAAGAGGAAGCAGAGCTCCGCTCGGTGGGGGCCGGCGGGGGGGTGCCGAGCCCAGGCTCCGGGCAGCGGCGGCGCGGTCCTGCCGGAGCCCACCCCACCATCTCCCGCCTCGCCGCTGGCTGCCCCTCAACCCTCGGCGGCGCCTGGGTCGGTCCTCAGGCGCCGGCAGAGCCGGGCTAGGGGCCCCGCGGCGGCAGATTCCTCCAGACACGCTCCAGCCGGGACTCCTCCTCAGGGGAAAGGAGGGGGCGGCGGGGAGCGTGTGAGGCGAGGGGCAGGCGAGCCGATCGCTCCCACCCGGCCGGAGAAGAGCGGGCGGGCCCGGGTCCGGGGGGCAGGATCCCGAGAAGCGGCGGGAGAGGACAAGAGCGGACGCAGGTTCCCCACCAGCCGGTGCCCACCAGCCGCTCAGCGGGCCAGCTCCTCACCCCCGAGAGAGGGGAGCCGCGAGGGGGGCGGCGGAAGCGCTCACGCCGCCCGCTCCTTCCGCCGCCGCCGCCGCTGCCCGAACCAGGGGCGCCCGCGAGAGAAGGAGGCGAAGTAGTCCCTCGCGACTTCTCCCGGCCGCCCGCTTCCCCCGGAGGCCAGAGCGGGCGCGGGGTGGGGCTGCCTAGCGGGGTGTCCGGGCTGTGAGGGTGTGTGGGTAGGACTAAAAGCCGCGGCCTCCGGGCGAATCACTGCAACTCGAAGTCGTTTGCAGCATAGCAAGTTTCAGGAAAGTAGTTCCCTCCTCCCTTCATTTCCCAAATCGTTGTCGAGCCACTTAGCGGGGAAAGGGGGAGGGAGGCGGAGGGATATCCGCCCTGCACCGTGCTCGGTGTGCGTGCGCGCGCTCCAAACTCTTGGCACGCCGCGAAAGGGGGTGGGGGTGGGAGCTGCGAGGGGAGCTGCTAAGGAGGTTGCATTGTTGTGGCGCTTTACTCCCCGTTACTCTGCTTGGAATATCCGGGTTGCTTGAACGAAGAGGCTAGAAGGACAGTGTGGCTCAGAGGGGCTATCTGGAGGCTACTCTCTTCTGCCGTGTGTTTGTGTGTGTATGTTTTCCTCGCAGAGCAAAGAATGGAACTGGCATGAGTTCATCTTTAGTTAGTGGGGGTTAGAAGCAGGGACTGTGCAAAGAGAGCTCCTCCTGCTGTCCCCCAGTTGCATTGCTGCAGTCCCCTAGCTGCATGCACGACGTGTGTGTGTGTGAGAGAGAGAGAATATGAGAATGTATGTGTGTTAGTTTTAACACCTCGCCTCGCTGCCTGGATTCTTACTGCGCAAGGGGTATGCTATCAGGGCATTCATCTCCGAAAGCTGGAGTGATTGTTAATGGAGAACGACTTCCATTGAAGCCCAGGGTAGGCGTGTTACATGAATCTGGCGCAGCCAGAACGGAGGAAATAACTCCCGCTGCGAGTGAGGTTGCATAACTATAGCGCAGGAGATGCTTCTGTGGCACGAACTGCTCCGAACGGAGGCGGACCGATTGGATAGACAGCTGTCACGAATGCATTGTTAGAGGACAATGTATGCATTCATCTCAAAAGATATTTGCACAGAAACCTACTGGGGTTGCGGGCTGGAGCCTAAGGTCAGCCCAGCCACAGGAGTCAGAGCTCCTGGCTCTGCAAATTCTATTATCTCTTCTCTACTTAGAAAGCCAGCCTATACATGAACCACCCTAGGGCACTGAATCCCAAGCGCTCCCAAGTTCCTGACGCATCTTCCCAGATATAAGTCTCGTCTCGCCCTGCGTGCAATGTTTTCCTCTTCCTTCTCAGGTTTGTACGACCTAAGAATGAAGGTTGCCGCTGGTGCCACATTGAAGAGAACAATTCCCGAGGAAAAAAAGAAGTTGGGAGAACCTCTCAACAAGGCAGCACTCCAACCATCCCTCTCCAGGAATCGCAGGATTGTTGTTCTGAGAATGAGCGTGCACAGTAGTACCCTGTTAACAGTTTTTTGCACGTAGCAGGTGCTTAATAAATGTTTGACGAATGAGCAGAGGTGCTAAACCAGTCAACGTGCCCCAAAAAAAACATCCCATTGATTTCTGAGGTCTCTTTATGTAACTTGCTTCCTGCCTCAGCAGCGGCATTGTCCTTACTCTAAGAAAGAAAGGGGCAATGTTGGTGATGGTCTGTGCTAGACATGACCTCTAAACCTGCCTTTTTGAACTTATTCTTGTGAAGAACGTATACGTGGGAGTGTTGATACTGGCCTCTTCCCCTTGCAGGACTACGGTTAACCAGTTAGGCTGCTCAAGTTTCAATCAAGTCCCATCAGTTATAATCTGTGTTCTCATCCAAGTTACTGAAACTCTGGGCCTACATAAAATGGGGATAATAGTACTTAACTCATAGAGCTGTTGTGCTGATGAACGAGATAATAATATGCATAGTTACTTAGAACAGATTTAAGAATTCATAGTAAGAATAGGTCCTAGTTCTTACTACTATTTTGTCAGAGATAGTAATAAACTCCATGGCAAAATAGTGATAGGGGCTCTGTGCTCTGAGGATTAAATGTAAAGCATTCAGTATTCTTGTTCATTCATTCAACAAATAATTACCAGTTGCTAGACACATGGCCTAGTCCTTAGCCATCAATAAATGAAACTATCACAGTTATTATGATTAAATAGAAGGAAAGTTGGTCATTTGCAAAGGCCTTTCTCTTTTGAAGATTTGCATCTGTTTGAGGTTCCAGTGTGTCAAGGAAATCGTCAGTACAGTCTTTGGGACAATCTTGGTTGTCATGAGCCAGGCACTGTGCTGGCTACTTCCACATTCCACACACAGCTTACATAAAGGGAGCAAGATGTGATCAATAGCCCAAATTAATGCTTTAAAGATTGCTCTCAGCTCTACGACCAAGACATAATCACCAAACCATTCACAGTCTTTGGTGGTCCTATGCCATTTCTAGGACACTTTTGTGCCTTTCTTTCAACAACGCATTTGTAGTTCTCTCACCCAGTTGTTAAAGATCTTACCAACTTTTAAAAATTTAGCTTTGGTTTGGCAGAGCTCAGAGTCTTCTACTCTGAAGGAGTCAGAAATGGTGCTACTGCTCAGAGCCAAGAGATCTTCTAGTCTGACTGTCAATCACTGGCTGCTCTATACTCAGGAGGTCTTGACTGATCTATCCAGGTGTCTGGACCTTAAGAGTAAAGAGACACAGCAACCAAAGACCATGTGTGAGACCTTACTTGGATTGTGACTTAATTATTTTTAAATTTGGGACAACTGGAGAAACATGGAGATTCGATGAGAGCAAGGAATTTTTTTTTAAAGTATTGGTTTATGGCAACATTTTCAAGTCCTTACCTTTCAGAGATATGTACTAAAATATTTACAGATAAAACATTATGCTTCAGAATAATCCACTGAGGAGGGGTGGATTGTAGGTGAGGATTAGGAAGAATGGGTAAGGATATAGATGAAACAAGATTGGTTATAGATTAATGATGAACACATTCTCTTTACTATTTTATAATTTAAAATGTTCTATAATAATTTTTTAAAACCACTGCAAGTACTTAAAATGCTAGACCCCAGCTCAGAAATTGTGATCACTAGGTCCACGATGGGGCCATGTTTTTGTAAGTATGCCAGGTACTTGACTGTTTAGTCCTTCATCATCTACTCTCCCTTTCCTTGAAACCATTTTTGTCATCCTGTCTCCCAGCACATCCCTGATTGAAAGCTGTGTTCCAGCCAAACACAATAAAGGCTGGTTCATGGTGTACCATAAAGCTTAGACAGATACTGGTCAAGGCCAGAGGGATAGTTCAGTTAGGAAAGGTGGATCCAGCCAGCTGTGAGAAGCTAAATATAGATCACAGTTTTGTCTTAAGTTCCAACGCCATTCAGTTGGTACTAATCAAGAAGAATTCTATGGCCACATTTGGGCTCAGCAAGAAAGGAGGTACTTACATTTGCTCAGTTGTGTTTTCTAGATGGGCCTGTGGGAAGGAAGCTAGTCACAATAACTGCTTATCATAAGTGACTGTATTATTGTCCTCAGCTTTAGGAATTAGCCACAACCATTTAATGACCTGTTAGAGGTAATTAATTATCAATAGCATCCATGGGTCAAAGAGGGAGGAACAAGAGCACAGTTGCCAAGTAATCATCAGTATAGGATATGATCCAAGTTAAGAAAGGCACAAGTGGATTCTGAGTTCCATGTAGGTATCAGACCAGGGTTTATTCACAAGGACAGCAAAAAGTAGGCTGTTGTCACTGAGACACTGGCAGATGGCATGCCATTCTCCAATTCAGTTTCTTTTCTTTTTTTCACATTGCTCAGCCCATAGTAATCATCTTTCTTATGAATTCAGAATTGGTCTTCTCAGATTCTTTTATTTTTGCCTTTGCTGTTTATACTGTGTTGGTAATTATTATTTTTGCTGATTCATTTTTTATGAGTTTATATTTGTTTTCCCAGTTAAATTTTAGTGACTTGAAGGTAGGGGCTGCCCTGGCCGGGCGCGGTGGCTCAAGCCTGTAATCCCAGCACTTTGGGAGGCCGAGACGGGTGGATCACGAGGTCAGGAGATCGAGACCACCCTGGCTAACATGGTGAAACCCCGTCTCTACTAAAAAAAATACAAAAAAAAAAAACTAGCCGGGCGACGTGGCGGGCGCCTGTAGTCCCAGCTACTCGGGAGGCTGAGGCAGGAGAATGGCATGAATCCGGGAGGCGGAGCTTGCAGTGAGCTGAGATCCACCCACTGCACTCCAGCCTGGGCGGCAGAGCGAGACTCCGTCTCAAAAAAAAAAAAAAAAAAAAAAAGGTAGGGGCTGCCCTTTATGTTTTCTTGGCATCCTTTTAGCAGTGGTTTTAAGTAATAGGGGCTTTTTAGGTGAAAAGCCTTGACTATGTATAAAAATGAAGCTATATTGACTGACACTGGAGTCAAAATCAGGAATCCCCTCTGGCTTCCTATTGGGACTTAATACTATTGCAGTTGAGCATTTCACATACACTGTGCCTTGCACTAGAAGCTCTCATCAGATATTTGTGTTCTTCAGAAGCCAAAAGAGGAGACAGCCATGCCAACACATGAGGTTCTAAAAGCACATAAAATACAAGTGCCTATTTCCATTTCTAAAATTACCCTTAACATTACTCCTTAGCAGATGTTATTAAAATTTTGTATTTTAAAACTGTAGTTAATGTGTGCCTAGATCAATGGGAACTTCCTATTTTCATGGTGTACTTTGTTTAATAAATGATTTTTTTTCTTTAGTTTAACCAGTCGCTTGGCTAATGAGGCCTGCCTCTTAGTGGAATTACTAAGTGGTAACCATGTTTCTAAATAGTTTCCTTGCCTCTGGCATGAGTCCGCTTCTCCATCACTAAGATTTCCATGTTCTTCCAAACTAATACAAAGTAAAAAGGATAAGTATGTTATTTTCCTTTTTTCCCCGAAGGACTGCAATTGTTGGTTTGGTAGTATCCGGTGAGTATGTAATCAGTTTACTTTTAATGCTATAACTGCCTTTTACAGGAAGTTTCCACAAGATTAGGATGAGTACGAGGGAAATGAGCAGTCTGCAATTTCCTTTATTTTCTGTATAATCTTAGCAGGGAGGATGCTTACCAGACCCCACACTACTAAATAAAGCACTTACCATTATTCTCCCAAATGGCTTTAGCATGCTCATTCTTTAATGGTTATGTCCCACTACAACAAATATGAAAGATTGAAATACCCGTCATAAAAGAATCCAAGGCCACGTGTAACACAAATTTCGTACAACAAAAGATTCTAGGTTGGTTCCTTGGATTTTGCTTTAAATAGGGCATTGCCTTCCCTTTTAATGAGTACTAATTAACCATTGTATAGAATTACATTTAAAATATGCATTGCCCTTCAGGAACTTACCTTCCTAGCACCCTTCTGGTAGGTATTATTATTAACTCCCGTTTACAAAGAGACTTGCAAACTGAAGATCAGAGAGGTCCCAGAGGTTACACAGTAGTGAAGGCATGGCTAGAGCTCAACCCCATATCATCTTCTTCAAAATTCTGTGTGTGTGGGTGTGCATGTGTGTGTGTATATTTCAGCATTATATACAATTTCTCAAAGATAGGATATTTGGTGGGCTAGACTTTCAAGTCATTATTACTTTGGATAATGATTTAACAGGGGAATCCTACTTTTAGATAAAGAAAGAATTAAATTCCTTGGCTGTTATCAGCTGCCTTTTGTGGGCCTCAGGTACATAAGTTCCTTTATACCATCAGTTCTTAGAGTAGGGTCTGGGGACATCTGGAGTCTCTTTTGTAAATCGGTTGCTCAATCTAGAGCCTTGATAGGACTACTTCAATCAGAAGGCGAATAACATCTGGTTGTCTCTGGGTAATGCTAGCAGATATTGATGATCATGGTAACCACTAGCAATATGTGGCTGTTTATTCCTCAGGTATACTAGCCATGTTTCAAGTGCTCAATAGCCACAAGTGGTTAGTGGCTATCCTGTTGAACAGTCTAGATATAGAACATTTCTGTCATCATGGGTTGTTTTCTTAGACACATTAATGTGCAAACGTGTTGCTGTAAATAAAAAAAGTAGTTATCTTGTTATTAAAGTAGACATGTAACAATGATTATGCTCTCAAATATATTATTGTTAGTGTGAACTGGGGCACTGTAGATTATCTCTTCATTGCCATTAACTAAGGGTGAAAGGGAGGATAATTTCATAATTATCTTTGATATATAAGTCTTTGATAAACCCACAGAAGATATCTATACTGGGAAGCAAAGATTCATTGACTGATTTATTTTGTAAAAAAATGGTTTTTGTTTGTTTAGTTTTAGGTTTTTTTTTTTTTTTTTTCTTGCTCTGTTGCCCAGGCTGCAGGGCAGTGGCACAATCTCAGCTCATTGCAACCTCCACTTCCCAGAGTCAAGCTATCCTTCTACCTCAGCCTCCAAGTAGCTGGAACCACAGGCACACATTACCATGCCCAGCTAATTTTTGTGTTTTGTAGAGCAGGGGTTTTGCCATGTTGCCCAGACTGGCCTCAAACTCCTGAGCTCAAGCAATCCATAGGTCTTGGCCTCCCAAAGTGCTGGGATTACAGGTATGAGCCACCACACCCAGCATATAGAAATATTTTGGCTGGGTGCGGTGCCTTACATCTGTAATGCCAGCACTTTCGGAGACCAAGGCAGGTGGATCACAATGTCAGGAGATCGAGACCATCCTGATTAACATGGTGAAATTCCGTCTTTACAAAAAATACAAAAAATTGGCCAGGCGTGGTGGTGGGTGCCTGTAGTCCCAGCTACTCAGGAGGCTGAGGCAGGAGAATGGCATGAACCCAGGAGGCGGAGCTTGCAGTGAGCCAAGATCGCGTCACTGCACTCCAGCCTGGGCAACAGAGTGAGACTGTCTCAAAAAAAAAAAAATGTTTAAGTGTTCATGTTTAATATTGCGTATCCTTGCCACTCAAAGCTGCAAAGCTTCACCTGGAAGCTTGTTAGAAATTCAGGCTCTTGGGCTCCACTCCAGCCTTCCTGAATTAGAATCTGCATTTTAACAATATCCCCATATGATTCTTCTGTGCATTAAAGTTTAAGAAGCCCTGTTGTAAGTAATCCTTTTACCTTTATTATTATTAATATTACTGTTATTATTTTGAGATGGAGTCTCGCTCTGTTGCCCAGGCTGGAGGGCAATGGCATGATCTCAGCTCACTACAACCTCTGCCTCCTGGGTTCAAGCAATTATCCTGCCTCAGCCTCCCCAGTAGCTGGGATTACAGGTGTGCACCACTACACCCAGCCAATTTTTGTATTTTTAGTAGAGATGGGGTTTCACCATCTTGGCCAGGCTGGTCTTGAACTCCTGATCTCCAGTGATCTGCAGGCCTTGGCCTCCCAAAGTGCTGGGATTACAGGTGTGAGCCACCACACCCGGCCAGTAATCCCTTTATCATTAACAGTGTCCCTTCCTAACCTTGTTCTTCAAGTTCGTCCAGCTTACAAGTATGCAAAAGTTGGATACTTCCATCACCCTTTCCAGCCCTTTTTCTGTGCTCCCCACCCCGAAACAGGAATTTTATTCCTGTTTTCCTTTAACCTCTTTTTCCTGACCTGTGACTTGCACCACTCAGCACCTTGTCTCTGCTTATCTCTGGATTAAGCCCACTGCTCACCCGTAGCTCCCTGCAGTCCTGGTAGGGGACTGTGACCTTAACAGCTGCTCCCTGCTTTCATTCTTTTCTCTAAAATCTCTGTGCTTTTATAAAAAAAAAAAAAAAAAAAAAAAGATCTTTTTCTCCCCCCAACTCTCTAGCTTACCTGAAGTTTCCCTCCTCTTCCCATTGCAACATCACACTTTTTAATGGGACTTTTTTACACTTCATTAGGCATGTGTAAAGCCTGGTGTTTCTACGTAACTCACTCAGGAGACCTTAAAACTTTGCATTTTGTTGTAGCTTCCATGTAGTTCACTATAATTTTAGAAAGCTAAACAAAACAAAAGACCCTGCATTTTCATGCAACATTGGCCCTTCCAGCCCTGTGTGTTGACAGTGTGTGTGTGCAGTTTAATAGTGATAATTCAAAGTCAGAATATAGGTAGAGGTGGGAGGAGAGCTATAAAGAAAATGTCAGTATTCAAGGGAAAAATTGCAATTATTTTTATATGTTTTATATGTTTGTATAACATTTTATATTATTGAAATATTTCCATTTGGTTTTCCTCGTCTCCCTAGCTATACTGTAAGATTTGGAGAGCAGTAAAAAGGTGGTTGCAATCATCTATACAGGAGAAAAATGAGGACACTGCTCATAGGGCTAGAAAGAAGATGACTATAGACATATGCACGTGGTAGAATCCACAGGACTACTTTAGGTACAGGGAGGCCTGCTTTCCAGAAACTTACAGTCTAGCTAGGGAGACATAGAACCAGAAGGAAACATTTAGATAATATAAATTGCAATATGACTAAGTGCCATAAAAAGTAATAAAATTAACTGTTTTTTCTCCAATGACACTAATCTTATTAGCATACTCAAATGTGTCTGTTTTGAAGTGCTATGATATTATCGTTAGTACTTTTGTGTAAAGAAGTAAAGAATACACACCCGAAGGAAAACTTCTATGTTTGAAAATGCTGAAATTTTCAGTCCAGTGATATCTGGCCAGTTCTTACATCACCAGAAAGAGATGTTTTCATTTTCCATAAGATTAAAAATCCTAAGACACTGGCTTTCCTTCATCCTAGAGAATGCCTCCTTCAACTCTAAAGCTCTTTATCAAAAAGCCCTAAAACAATTAACACCCTCATTGCCTCCTGGGTTTTAGCCAATTTTTGTTTATGTCAAGTTTCCTTCTTTTGTTGGATCGTCCCAGACTTCCTTCTGGATCCCCTGCCAAGATGCCATGCATTTTGAACAGTCTCTCTTTACCTGTCTTATTCTTGTCTATTTCAAGTACAGTCAGATGCCTCATGACTTTCAGTCAATGATGGACTGCATATATGACACTGGTCCCATAAGACTATAATACCTCGCTTTTGTTGTACCATTTCTATGTTTGGATATACAAATATTGATGCTTACCATTGTGTAACAACTGCTCACGGTACTCAGTACAGTAACACATTGTACAGGTTTGTAGCCTAGAAGCAATAGGTTATACCATCTAGGTTTGTATAAGTACAGTCTATGATGTTCACACAAAGAGGAAATTGCATCACAATGCATTTCTCAGAATCTATCCTTGTCTTTAAGTAATATGTTACTATATATCTCCTGATATTTTCCATAGAGGTTTTTGGAATTGATCTGGGAAAATAAAATTGCTTTCTGCAATCTTAAATTATTTGGTCCAGAATATGTCTTAGAAATGTAATTATCCTTTATAGGTTCCATGATACTGTCCTTAACTATGTATTTGTTTAATGTCTGTATTTAGCTAACCATCCTTTCCAAATTTTATGAAGTCTCAAATTTCATATTATCATTTATTACACAAATTATTTTGTATAATAACTTGTAAAGTGAGATGTCAGATAGGCACTTATTATATGTTAGTTTATTATGGGAATAGTAATTTATTACTGTAGTAGGACAACTCTTAGTTTATATTTTGAATTTATGTCTCTAGAGCTCCTATGCATTGAACTGTATAAATGGCATAGAAATTTTGACATTCTTTCATCCAAATTCATAAACTCTACTTATGAATAATTCCAGTTTATTTTTACTTTTCATATATCGAAAATACCAAATTTGCTTGAAAATCACTTGAACTAACAATTATTATTACCCACTTTTGCTCTTTTTAAACTTTTCCTTATCACCTTCACTTCTGATATTTATCCTATTTTACAGAGCCAACAGTACTCAATAAACGATAGAGAGAACCTTCAGGAAACTATCGGAGCCATCTAGAATTCATTAGAGAGTAGTGTTTAGGTCCAACTTTCAAAGGGTCCATCTTGGATAAACTCACAGAAGAGATCTATATCAGCAGCATTAATTTATTGACTTACTTATTTTATTTGCCAGGCTCTTATTATAGATGAAATGAAAGCAGTTCTTGACCTCAAGAAGTTTATAGTCTAGTAAAGGTGTAAACTGGTAATTACCATTACCATGGTAAGTGCTATAAGAGTTACTATAGGAGAAACTGGTTTTGCTTCACATAAAATAGAGGATTAACAGCAGATGAGTTACCATAAAGCATTATAGTGAAACATAAACAAGAACAAAAGAAGTGAAAAAACAGTCCTTGAAACTGACTTAACCATGTGTTCAAAGAGAAGGTAAATAGAAAAATTCTGCTAATTGTTATTTATTTGTATAACTTCAACTTTCAAAGGGCCAGCTGAAGCTAAGAGAGATTTGATACATGTTTGGTTATTTTTTTTTTTAGGTACACTTTTATATGACAAGGCTAGGACTTGGCTTAAAAAGAAACCCCATCAGAGTTAAGCTGTCATAGCCATTGCCCAACCTTTAACCTATTTAAATATACTATCCTTTTCACCAGCACCTAGTTCATTTTCCCTGGGAAAATATCTGTTTAATACCACACAGTGACCCAGTGGATGTTTATGTAGCTGACTTGTTTGTTTTCAATTATACTTTCTGGCAGTTATTTATTATATGGGTCCTTTGTGGCTTATTTCAGCAATCTCCTAATTTAGTACCTAAATACTCTGAGAAAATTATCTTTTACATAATGCACTTGGTTTGATTCCCAACCCAAGAACTGAGAGTGGTTGTCTTTTGTATTAATTCTAAATGCCTGGCTGTCCTTGATGGCTCACACCTGTAATCCCAGCACTTTGGGAGGCCGAAGTGGGCGGATCACCTGAGGTCAGGAATTTGAGACCAGCCTGGCCAACATGGCGAAACCCCGTCTCTACTAAAAATACAAAAATTAGCCAGGCATGGTGGTGGGCACCCTGTAATCCCAGCTACTCGGGAGACTGAGGCAGGAGAATGGCTTGAACCCAGGAGGCGGAGCTTGCAGCGAGCTGAGATCGCACCACTGCACTCCAGCCTGGGTGACAAGAGCGAGACTGTGTCTCAAAAAAAAAATTCTAAATGTAGAGGGCCACCTGTTCTGATTCTCATCTTGCCCATTCCAATATAGTTTTTACTAGGCCTTCTGTTTGTCTTGTCTCTTATGAATGCATGTAAAATTCTATACTAGACATATTTTGTTATGTTTATTTTATTCCAAAAGTGTTCTTGGTTCTTAGTGTTTGCTCTGAATATCAGATTGAGAAAACAGTAGCCTTACTTCCTAAAATCTCCTTTATCTTCCCCAAATGTCTAGTATTGTTGATAGGTAGAAATTGCCTGTTGCCTTTCAGAAATTTAAAAGACACTTATGTGCACCTATGTCATGTGTAATTCAAAGGAATAATTTTATTTATTTATTTATTTATTTATTTATTTGTTTGTTTGTTTGTTTATGAGACAGGGAGGGTCTCACTGTATCGCCCAGACTGGAGCGCAGTGATACGATCACAGCTCACCATAACCTCAAACTCCTGGGCTCAAACAATCCTCCTGCCTCAGCCTCCCAAGTAGCTGGGACCACAGGAGTGCACTACCGTGCCTGGCTAATTTTTTAATATTTGTAGAGAAAGGGTCTCACTTTGTTTCCCAGGCTGCTCCTGAAGCCCTGGGCTCAAGTGATCCTTCTGCGTTGACCTTCCAAAGAGCTGGAATTACAGGTGTGAGCCACTGCACCTGGCCCAGAGCAATAATTTTTAAAAGGCTCAAAATAATATCAAGATGAAGAAATTTCAATACTTAGCTCAAATCACATATACTGGAATTTGAAGTCCACAGGCACTCTCCATATATAACCCTAGTAATCCCCAAGTGCAAAGACAAATATGCTAAATTGCATTTTTGATCGTTTGATAATTAAACCAAGTGCTCCTTGTAAAACTTAGAATTGTTTTAAAAGTGTACAGAGAAAAGTGAGGACTCCAATCCCACTTTTCTCAAAGGTGACCACTACTAGCAGTTTAGAATACAAGTGTATAATTTCAGATCCTTTTCCGTATATTTACACACACATAATAAATACAGGTTTTACATATTATAATGCTACTTTTTAACAAGCTGTGTATATTTTTATATGAGTATTCATTATTTTAAATGGTTATATAGTATTTCATAATGTGGGTATACTATAAGTTATTTATTTCTGTATATCTGTTTCTGTCTGTAAATGGACATCGATCATTTATTGTTTTAGATTTTGTTACTTCTATTAAAAACAATTCTTTGGCTGGGTGCAGCGGCTCATGCCTATAATCCCAGCACTTTGGGAGGCCAAGGTGGATGGATCACTTGAGGTTAGGAGTTCCAGACCAGCCTGGCCACCATGGTGAAACCCCATCTCTACTAAAAATACACAAATTAGCCATGCCTGGTGATGGGCACCTGTAATCCCAACTACTCAGGAGGCTGAGGCAGGAGAATTGCTTGAATCCACCCAGGAGATAGAGGTTGCAGTGGTCCGGGATCATGCCTGGGCAACAGAGTGAGACTCTGTCTCAAACAAACAAAAGCAATTCTTCAGTGATTACCCTTGTACACTTATATTTGGACTTAAAGGCAAAGATTTCTCTCAGAAAGATTTATATAAGTGAAATTGCTACGTCAAAGAGAATGAATATTTTAAATAATGAAAGATAATGCCAAACTGTCCTCCAGAAAACACTGTTCCTTTTTTTACCAATATTTTTTAACCAGTAGTGTGTAAGAGTACATTTTACTCTATAGGTGCACCCAAAGTGGATATTAACAATCTCTTATTTTTTGCCAGTGTGATGCCCTACCAAAATGGTATCCTATTGTTGTTTTATTTTGTGTTTCCCTAATCACTAGGTTTAATTTTATTCACGTTTCTTCTTCAGTGAGTTCCCTAATTTACCTGTTTCTTAATTTCTCTTTGCTTCAATTCCCTTAGCTATACCGTTAGCTGTTGTTGTGAAGTAACTGTAATGAGATTAATATGGTTAGGCTTTGTGTCCCCACGCAAATCTCATCTTGAATTCTAGTCCCCATAATCCCCACCTGTTGAGGGAGGGTCCAGGTGGGAGGTGATTGGATCATGGGAGTGGTTTCCCCATGCTGTTCTCGTGATAGTGAGTGAGTTATCACGAGATCTGATGGTTTTATAAGGTAGTTTTCCCTGCTCTTGCTTGCTCTTCTCCTTCCTGCCACCTTGTGAAGAAGGTGCCTTGCTTTCCCTTCACCTTCCGCCGTGATTGTAAGTTTCCTGAGGTCTCACCAGCCATGCTGAACTGTGAGTCAATTAAAGCTCTTTCCTTTATAAATTACCCAGTCTAGGGCAGTTCTTTATATCAGTGTGAAAATTGACTAATACAGAGAATATTCATTTATTAAACACTATTAGCAGTAGCTCACTGTCTTTTCTAAGAAAATAATAGGTGAAAATAACAGTCTTGTTCAGAAAGGCTTTTCAAAATTTCATTTTCTATATTTAATATTCTATTTTTATTTATGTAATTTTAAAATTTGCTTTCCCTCCAGCCACAGAGAAATATTGCATACATTATATTCAGACTAGCAATAACAATACACATACTGCAGGGAGAAATTCAATGGAATTACTTCTGTTACTATAAAATGTACATTTGTTCATAGTGTTTTCTCAGCACTTTCCCCAGCACAAAGGTGTTAAATGAGCCTTATTCCTGAAAGTGTTATTAAACAGATGCCTAACTTTCTCCTCTCCCAAACCAGTAATACAGAATAATTCTCTCAATAAATACAAACAGGCAAATGTTGCTAGACTCTTTCATGTAAAAGTGTGTGGTTGTGTTCTTCCCTGCAGGGTAGGGGATGTGAAGGTAATCATAATAGTTAACATCTATTGGGTGCTTACTGCCTGCCACAGCCTCCCTTCTATGCACTTTACATATGTTAATACTAAGCTAACCAAGGGATAGGTACTATTAATATCATCCCCATTTTAGTGGTAAGGAAATGAAAACACATGGAGGCTAAATTACATGCTTGAGTAGGTTTCACAGCAAGAAAGTAGCAGAGCTCTGATTCAAACTCGGGCCATCTTGTTCCAGAACCCCACTTACAACCATGAGGCTGGGCTTTCATGACGGATGCTTGACTAAAATAGTAACAGAGGGGAAAGGAACTAGAGGAATAACATGCACAAGGATGCACAAGGGGAGAAAAGAAAGAAGTAAGGGATAAGAGAAGAGAAAAAGAAAGAAAAATAGAGATATAGACAAAAGGGAGGCAATAAAAAAGAAATGGGGAAAACTACCCTCCAACCTTCTCAGGTCACCAACACAATAACCACCTAACCCGAGCTTGCTCCTATCAGCACTAATGAAATGCACTGCATTTTGGATTTGGTCTTCCTAATCCTCCCTAGTCTTTGGCCTAGCCACCCCCTTCACTCCACCTATAGACATACTTCTTCTAATACAGGAATATTGTCCCAGCATCTCCCCCTGCTGTACTTCTAAGGCTGACAAAAATTGTAAAAGACGAACTCTTACAAAGCAAAATGGGATCAACTCTATATTCATTGATTTGTGCTTTTAGGCTTAATGCAGGCCAGTGGCATATGTACAAAGTGTGCCCTTAAAAAGTTATAGCAGAGATAAGATAGAAAAAAAATTATAGCAGAAACATTATAGAATTCTGATTTGGATTTCAAGTTCTCCTTAATTCATTAGACTCACCTCATCTTGAGCACAGTAAAGAAGGTAATGAGAATCACTCTGTGACAGTGGTTCTCAACCGAGGACTGTTTTGGTGATGAAACATTTGGTGATGTCTAAAACATTTTTAGTTGTCACTACTGGCAAGGTTGGAGGGAAAGCCGCTGGCATTTAGTGCATAGAAGCCAGGGTTACTACTAAAGACAGCCCCTCACCACAACGAATTATCTGATTGAAATGTTGGCAGTGCTAAAGATGAGAAACCTTGTTCCGTGAGGCAATGCTACCCAGGCTCAAGTGAAAGCTCCTCTCTGGTGGCATGGGAATTTGTTCTCTAACAAAGATACAAGGACAGGACAGGTGACACTTTTCTTTCCAATCAAATTCTTTTTAGCTGGGAGCGGTGGCTCACGCCTGTAATCCCAACACTTTGGAAGGCTGAGGCAGGAGGATCGCTTGAGGTCAGGAGTTCAAGACCAGCCTGGCCAACATGGTGAAACCCCATCTCTATTAAAAATTACAAAAATGAGCCAGGTGTGGTGATGTTTGCCTCTAGTCCCAGCTACTCAGGAGGCTGAGGCAGGAGGACTGCTTGAACTTGGGAGGCGGAGGTTGCAGGGAGAGGAGATTGTAGCACTGCACTCCAGCGTGGGTGACAGAGCAAAACTCTGTCAAAACAAAACAAAACAAAACAAAACAAAAAAATGTTCTTTTCCTTTCCAACTCCTTCCTGTCTGGCCTAAGGCCAGGCCATTTATTAAAAAAAAAAAAAAAAAAAAAAAAAAAGTTGTGTAAAGATCCAAACCAATATATTTGCTTGCAATTTCTTGTCTGAGGTTTCTACCACTGATCATGGAATATTTTGCCAAAGGATTTTGTGAATGATATTATTTGGGTATCTCTTTAGAAAGCTATGATTAAAATGAAACTGCAGCAGGTGTTGTTGGGATAGTAGATAGAAGAAAAAAAAGGAAAATCTTACTCAGCTGAAAACTGTCTACGCGAATAAAGGTTAGTTTGACCCAATAATCTAGACTCAGACACTTGGATTAATATTCCTTATTTCAAAAAAAACGCTTACTCTTACAGATTTGAATGTTGTTTTTTTATGTGTCTAATAATAATGTGATACATTTATGTAGAGATGCTAAGAATATAAAAACGTTTAATAATTGTATCTGAAATTGATACACTATTTAAAATTTTAAATACCACATACTCTGCTCAATCCTATGTACATGATTGTATTTTAGCCTCATATACCCCTTTAGCAGATATGGAAACTAAACACTCAAGTTATTTGCCTAAGCTTATATAGGCTAGTATGAGGCAGGCTACGATTTTAATTCATGTTTTCTGACTCAAACCAAATCTAGCATTATTTACATAATGTGAATCTGTCAATCTCATTATCCTTGTTCCCAACATCAAAGAATGGACTGTATCTCTATTGGTAATTTATAAAATATACCCCTAAATAAAAATCATGATTAAATTATGTAAATATATTGCTATGGTAAAATACGTTCATTATAAACATTCCAAAATAAAATTTCAACAATGAAAGCAACAAAGAACAAGTAAGAATAAAATTTCTAAAATATTATTTCTGTTCCTTAAAATCATCTTGTGTACATCCTGGGATTTTTTTCACCCCTTTCAGAGACCACTTGAATACTGAAGTCAGTTCTTCACTGTATACATCAGACTAGGAGAGCCAGCCTATCTGTGCTTCTTCAGAACCTCTCTTAGAAATAGCTTCTTATCAGATCAGTATTGGATGTCAATCCCAGTTCAGATCCACACTTAAAACTAAATGACACAATAGTAATAGGAGAGTATGACTCCCATCCATGAGAACAGTGCAGTATGGTAGGAGGGGGGCTTCTGCCCCCTCATCAACCATCAGGTTAAAAATATAGTGTGACAAGGCAGACCCACAGCACAAGACTGAAAGCTTTCCACATTTCATTACAAAAGTCTTTACCTCAGAGTCCCAAGGAAATATACTTCTAGTTCCTGTCCTGTATTTCTTTTCCTTCCTTCTTCCTTTCCTTTCCTTTCTTTTTCTTTCCTTTCCTTTCCTTTCTTTTTCTTTCCTTTCTTTTCCTTTCCTTTTTTTTTTTTTGACGGAGTCTCACTCTGTCACCCATGCTGGAGTGCAGTGGCACCATCTTGGCTCACTGCAACCTCTGCCTCCTGAGTTCAAGGGATTCTCCTGCCTCCGCTTCCTGAGTAGGTGAGACTATAGGCGAGTGCCACCACACCCAGCTGATTTTTTGTGTTTTTAGTAGAGACGGGGTTTCACCGTGTTAGCCAGGATGGTCTCAATCTCCTGACCTCATGATCCGCCTGCCTCAGCCTCCCAAAGTGCTGGGATTATAGGCGTGAGCCATCATGCCTGGCCCCTGTCCTATACTGCTTACACAGTAATTGTTCAAAATATATACTGAGGTCACTACTGAAAATTTAAAACTACTCTACTACAGAGTGAGGAAATCTTGGGGACACGAATTAGGTGCAGAAAGGCAAATTATAAATATACTATTTAGTTATTTTATTTAATTTGGTTTAGCAGGTACTAAAGCTTCTATAATTTCCCCGTTTCACGCCTTACCAGTACCCTTGCTTTAAACTTTTGTACAGATGGAACTCTCAGGCCTAAGATGAGATGAGTGACGGATTTCAAGCTAAAAATGTAAAAGGGTAACCAAAAAACTCGGTAGTGAAGATAAATAATACTTTAATGCAATGTTTTATAAAATCAAATTAATACATAAAATTCATGATGAACAAAATAGAAAAATTTTAAATAATGACAGAGGAGTCTATCTGCTTCTTAGTTTTTCTAGGACTGTGGAAATAATATCCATTCTCTCCAGATACTCCTTGATTTACCTTCACATTTAGGTAAGATGATACTTTATTTCACTCCCCAATGTAAAAATGTGCCTTTGATCTTAACTCTAGGAAATCTACCTTCAGCAGACATCTTCTGTTTTCAAGTCTGTTCCAGTTACATTGCAATTGCTTTCTGTCAAAGTATAATGTTCCTATCTGGCTATGCCTTTAGCCTTTACAGTCCTTAAAACCTTCAACTTTTAGAAACAAAAGAAATATTAGAATATATTGCATGTAACTGTTTTCATCTCAACTAATAGATAATTTATTGGCTAATGTAATTTTTTTAGTGGGAAATTTAATGTAAGGATTCTGAGTCCTCTCATTATATAAAGGACAGGGATACATTGAGCATCACATTCAACCAGGATCATGGATTTAAAAGTTGTTTCTGTCTTTCGGTTCTATGTTTTGTGTCACTTCTTTCTTCTGTCTCATTGTCTATTGATCATTTTTACCACATAGATCAAACTGGGGGAAGGTGGCCACCAACCAGGTGTAGGTTTGCATATCCTCAGTTTCAGCTACCAGAAAGAAGCTGATATTACTCTTTAGCTCCAGTTCTGAAGTTCCTTGTGAAAGATTCATATCAGCCCAGCTTGGGAGTGCCTATGCCTCGATCAGTCGACCTTGACCATGAGCACGACCTTGACCAATCTGGGCAGGGTCAGATTTTATCAGTTTGGTGGTTTATAGCATGCTCCCATTGTAACCACATAGATAAAGAAGTTGGAGGTTGGGCACGGTGGTTCACACCTGTAATCCCAGCACTTTGGGACGAGAAGTGGGGGGTTGGATCACCTGAGGTTGGGAGTTTGAGACCAGCCTGACCAACATGGAGAAACCCCGTCTCTACTGAAAATACAAAATTAGCCAGGCATGGTGGCCCATGCCTGTAATCCCAGCTACTCAGGAGGCAGGAGAATCACTTGAACTCAGGAGGCAGAGGTTGCAGTGAGCTGAGATCGTGCCATTGCATTCCAGCCTGAGCAACAAGGGTGAAACTCAATTTCCAAAAAAAAAAAAAAAAAAAAAATCACAAAAAAGAAATTGGAGGGGGCAGGTCCCTCACTAAGCTGCTGCATGGCAGAAAGCAAGCATCTATATCTACCACAGAAATAATGTAGTCTAAGCCCTTTATATAATAAATAATGAAACTAAGCCTCAGAAACGTGGGTTGACCAGGACTAGAGAGAAAGCTAGAGACAAATCCCAGGTCTCCTTAGCGCCAGACTCATGTACTTTTATTCAACAGACACTGACTGAGCATTCACTACATGCCAGACCTGCTTTCAGATGCTCAGTTTGGCTGCAGTAGCAAACAACACTATACTGCTTTCAAAGCAAACAAATTATTTTCTGATCTATCTTCTAAACAGCTTTCTTTTTCTTCCTGTCTCCAATCTTCCTCATTGAAAACTTCAGAAAATATTCCCTTCATTCTGTCCCTTCATTGCTTTCCCATCTGCCAATTGACTCTAATATTATCTTTTCACAAATCTACATGAAGATTGCTTGCTCTGATAGACACACGGTCATGAGACACACATGTAACATATACAAGGGCTTTTTTTTTTTTGAGACGGAGTCTTGCTCTATCGCCCAGGCTGGAGTGCAGTGGCGCGATCTAGGCTCACTGCAAGCTCCGCCTCCCGGGTTCACACCATTCTCCTGCCTCAGCCTCCTGAGTAGCTGGGACTACAGGTGCCTGCCACTAGGCCCGGCTAATTTTTTGTATTTTTAGTAGAGACGGGGTTTCACCGTGTTAGCCAGGATGGTCTTGATCTCCTGACCTCGTCATCCACCTGCCTCAGCCTCCCAAAGTGCTGGAATTACAGGTGTGAGCCACTGTGCCCAGCCAACGTACACAAGGTTTTTGAAAGGACAAGGATGTTTTCACTATATGGGAGGCACATTGTAAGTGGAGAGGAAAAAATACACTTTTATTTTTATATTATAACCCATTTACTATTTTGCCTCAAGGGAAAACATTTATATGTAAAGATTGCAAATTCTTTGGGAGCTGTTTGGGAAAACCAAGAGGAAAATAAAATAAAAGGATAGACACTAAATTGAGTCATGGTTTATAGTGAGATATCATACTTGCCATTTGCTGGCTAAGAGACCTTCAGAAGTTCACTCAACTTCTCTGTGCTTTAATTTCATAACTTGTAAGAGTAGGGGCTAAATCTCTATTGAAATTATTTATAGTCTCTACTCTTACTATGGTCTTAGAAAGATTTGAGAAGCCAATTAAATGTAAAATCCATTCCATTATCAAAATTCTACACTTCCACGATAGTAAGTGGTTTTGCTCTGCTTTATTTAGAGGTAAAGAGCTCAGCATTTTACTATTTGTATATAGATCCTAGATCATGTAGTGATGTTCATTAAATCAACCTTGTTTTTGAAAACAAGGTGGCTTTGTTTTCTAATGCTAGCATTATAATAAGTTGCGACGGTCATACTAAAAATACCTATGTAGGTAGCCGCTGAAAAGCATCTCACACTGGTCCTATATACAAAAATCCCACCCTTCCAAATGATTTCTTCTGTCTCTGCCCACATTAGAAGGCTAAGATATGGTATGAAAATGTAACACACATTATTCAGAGTTCTCCACACATTTCCTTCCTTGAAAATCTAAGCAACGTGGGATGGAAGAAAAAACATTTCTTTTTTTGCTTACTGGATCACTCTAGTATGCTTATGTGATTGAATTTTTTTAGGCTAGCTTTAATTTCTTTATGACCTGGGCACATAGGTCAGTGTATGTATTTTTTGTCTGATATCAGAACATTTTCATATTGAATTCTATAAAAAATGATCTTGGACCAAGCATTTCCACATTACTCTGTGTTCCCTTGACTACCAGAGATAGCTACGCCTTGGTGGGCCCTAGAAGGGACAGCATGTGAAATGTGCCAGTTCCCAGAAACAGAATACAGTCCCTGTGGCTGGATTTTGGATAGGCCTTCCTGGAAGCAACCACTCAGGAGTGCTACTTTTAGCAACAATAGCTGCTAAGATATGATGTGCCAGCCAGGGCATTGTGCTAGATCTTTTCCAAGTGTCTTGAATGATCCACTGTTTGGGAGTGCTTACTGAACTGATAGCTGAATGCTAGTCTTCATGTAATACAGCCATCAATGTTTTTCCCATCGTAGAAGTGTGGAGCGTACCGCCGAAGTGGCCACAGAGGAAACCTTCTGGACTGGCAACTTTGCAAAGGGCATCGAAAACCTTTAAAAAACACAAAATTTATCTCAGTAATTCTATCTCTTGAGAATTGGTTCTAAGGAAATATGTAGCATATTGGCTGGCACATGGGAAATATGCAAAAAAAGTAAGCTGTTATTATATAGATGGTCATCACAGAGTAATTCGTAATGGTGAAAAACTTCCATCAAACCTAAATATCTGGGCTGGCGTGGTGGCTCCCGGTTGTAATCCCGGCACTTTGGGAGGCCGAGGTGGGTGGATCACCTGAAGTCAGGAGTTCGAGACCAACATGGTGAAACCCTATCTCTACTAAAAATATAAAAATTAACTGGGCGTGGTGGCGCATGCCTGTAATCCCAGCTGGGAAGCTGAGGCAGGAGAATCTCTTGAACCCAGGAGGCGGAGGTTGGAGTGAGCTGGGAGAGCGCCATTGCACTCCAGCCTGGGTAACAGAGCAAAATTCCATCTCAGATAAACAAACAAACAAACCTAAATATCCAAGAAAAGGAGATGCTGCCCCTAAAAAGTATGTTGGTGGTTTCCAAATTTTGGTGTGCAACAGAATTTCCTGAGGAATTTGTTAAAAATAAAATTGCCCAGGCCTTATTCAAAATATTCTAAGAATAACTGATAAATTCTAGAGATAAGAGAGAAGTTTGGCTTTATGTGAACTCAATATACAGTATAGCAAGACTATTAATTATGCTTAAAATATTATTAAGTCAAAGACTTCCTGATTTTTCCTAGCCAGCCTATCTCCCAACCAATCAGTCTGTTTTAAAAGGATGTATTCAATCCTTCAGGTCATTGAAAGCAGGCCTGACTTAAAGCTATATCTCATGCAATGAGGGTTTCTTTAAATGGCCATCGCTGTAAAAAGTCTTTTCCTCTCATCCTCTAAATTATATCATCCTCTCTCTCTGGATAGCTAGATTAGATTAGACAGATAAATTCTGGATAGATAGATAGATAGATAGATTAGATTAGATAGATTAGATTAGATTAGATTAGATAGATTAGATTAGATAGATAGATAGATAGATAGATAGATAGATAGAACTAGATGGAGATATACTATATCTATCTCTCTATAATAGAACTAGAGATAGAGAGATATTATCTCTATCATCTTTCTATGGATATCTCTTTAATAAAAGAACATTTTCTTCCAAGAAGAAAAGTCCATTTGGGGTAATAATTCATATTTGGGGCTATCATTCAATCTGCCTTCTCTGGGAGTGTTTTTATAACATCTGTATTGGATTGAAACGTAGTTGGAAGGCTGTAGTTGTGTATAGTAAAAACATTTAACTACAAACTCTGAATGTTATTCTAGCCTCTAGAGAAATAACTGTGTAGCTATAGTTCCTGTTTCGCTCAAAGAAATATATATACCCCCAAAATGGCCAGCACAGGATTTGCTTTCTTCCAGATGACACATTACTTCAAAAACCAATGTAATAGAGTATATTGACTTGGGAAATTCTAAGATTTTTTTTTTTCTGGGCATTCCTTGCTGTTTACCATTATTGACTCAAACCATAAACCTGGCCCATCAGCAGCAGAGTGATTCAGTGAGTGTGGATATGTCATGTTTTAAGGAGAGTGTTAAAGTCTTAATGTCTTATTTCTTTCCACATAACAACCTCCGTAATAACAGCAGCTTACAATTATGTAATGCTTATCTGTGTCAGGCACAGCTCAGATCACTTTATCTTAGTACTTATATGTTTAGCTCTCACCCTGTAAGTGTGTAGTAGCATTATTCATTCTCATTTTACAGATGAGAAAACCCGATCCCAGAAAAGTTAAGGCATTTGTCCAAAGTGACAGTTACACACATGCACGGTCCATGAAGATTTGAACCCAAGAATTCTGAGAGTCTTCACATGTAATCTCGAAGCCTCCATTTTAAGTATACTGCCCAAGGGCTGAGACTTTTGCTTCCACTGCTGGAGAAGCTGTGGGTGCAGGAGAGAATGCAAAGGACTGAGAGGCACAAAGAAGTGCCTTAAGACAAGATAAAGCGAGAGTTCTGATGGTTGCAAAGTAAAGCCATGAGAAGAGCCTGGACAGAAATCCTGCTCATCTCTGCTTCTGGCTAGCTAAGGCCCTTAGTAAAGGTATTTCATTTTTCAGAACCTCAGTTTCCTGCCATAAAAAGCTGTTGATAATACCACCTTCAGTGTGCTGTCATAATTAGATAATATATGCACAATAGGCACAGAGAAACCTTAGCTGTCATCTACCTCCATCTCCCAACAAATGCAAAGAAAGAAACGTGAAATCTTTAAATTTACTAAATTAAATAGATAGATATCTGAGTAGGCTTTCCTTAGGACTAGAAAACAAATCAAAACAAAGCAAGAAAACAAAACTTAAAAAAAAAAAAAAGCTGGCATTTGTAAACATTCGTTTTCATTAATTTCAAATGTTCTTTTTTATTGCTGTCTTAATTTTTTTAATGTCTGCCTTCCTCTTTCTCTTCTTTCTCCTCTTCATTCCATTTCTCCCTTCATTTCTTAGTTGAATATTTTTGGAAAATGTCTAGGTTTGACTCAGCTAAATAAGAGGGCAGAAGGATCAGCTTCTACTGAGGCCATGAGACCTATGGA
This sequence comes from Rhinopithecus bieti, assembly GCF_001698545.2. Classification (NCBI taxonomy): domain Eukaryota; kingdom Metazoa; phylum Chordata; class Mammalia; order Primates; family Cercopithecidae; genus Rhinopithecus; species Rhinopithecus bieti. Next base: position 2,118,493 of record NW_016803181.1, read on the forward strand.
AAGCTGAGTGCCCTGGGGGACAGCCCAGCTGCAAAACAGAAACAGAAGAGTGCACTGAGCTGGGAGATGAGTATTCTAAAGGGAGGAAGTATGGGATGACGAAAATTGCAGATTCTTTCTGGCCTGGGGTTTACTTCCTGGGATTTACGAAGTTCTACTTTGCTTAAATATATTTGATTCACTTTACTAAACTGTGGTCCTTTACCTAGGCTGTCTTTTTTTTTTTTTTTTTTTTTTTTTGATGGAGTCTCGCTCTGTCGCCAGGCTGGGGTGCAGTGGTGTGATCTCAGCTCACAGCAACCTCAGACTCCCAGGTTGAAGCGATTCTCCTGCTTCAGCCTCCTGAGCAGCTGGGATTACTACAGGAGCCCGCCACCACACCCAGCTAATGTTTGTATTTTTAGTGGAGACGGGGTTTCACCATGTTGGCCAGGATGGTCTCGATCTCCTGACCTTGTGATCCTCCTGCCTTGGCCTCCTAAAGTGCTGAGATTACCGGCGTGAGCCACTGTGCCTGGCTTACTTGGGCTGTCTTATACTACCTTTTATATTCTTTTAGAAACATTCAGGTTGTTTCAGGCACATGTCTCATTGACAATCCAAATTGCAGGTTAGAATAAGAAAGTGTATCTTCCCCTTTGGTTCTATCTCTGTGTGTAAACAGGAAAGAACTAGATTCTGGGGTCAAAGAGTTCTGGGTTGAACTTTAGCTCTGCTACTTATTAGACAGGTGACCTTGGGCAAACTACTTAACCTCTCTGGCTGTCCTTATCTGTAAAGTGGAAGTAAGAATAGTAGCAACCACATAGGTTTGCTGAGATAATAAAATGAGATAATACATGTAAAGCACTAGCATAGAACTGGAGACTAAGAAGTGTTCATTATATGGTAGCTACTATTCTTATTTTTTAGTCTATTTTTCTGTCTCCCACAAGTACCTATTTAATACAGGTTTCTTGAGCAAACTACAATATATGAATGAAACAAGGATGTACTATTAGCCAGAGAGAACGACATAACAAAAGGCTTCTTTTCAGGGGTTTGAATAATTTTAGTATTGTAGGTTATATTTGAGATCTGAATCATAAAAAGCAACATAGAAATATGAAAATAGAGTGATATCTTGTACAGTTGTCATAGTGGTTAGGACATCTTATTTGTATGCATAATTTTTTATTATCTTAACTACCTTAGTAGAATACCATATTATTTTATATGTTTTAAAAAAAAACAGGCCATGAAACAAAATAACTAATTTAAAATTGAACAATTCAGTCCAATTTTAAAGACTAAAAGAGTAGTTATGTTTCTCTTCACCCCGCCCACCCCCCAAAACCCTGAATTAGCAGCTTTTTGCATGGAAGAGGCTACCTAGCAGCTACCTTTCTGCCTCTAGGTAGCTTAGTTACTTTTATTCCACTTCAGTTAAACATATATTTTTTATTCATATACCATGTACTAGCCACCTGGGTTTCAAAAATGAGCAAGCCACAGTTGTAACCTGGAAAATAATAAGATTGCCAAAGTGTTGAGAACATGAAAATTGTGCTTTTGAGGAATGTGGTTGAGCTCCTGTGTGCTTTTTATAAGACTAGCGTGGGATCAACCTAATCATTCCTTCTGTGTCCTAGTTATAGAACTCGGTGTTTATATGTATTTTCCAGGTTGTTGGTTTACTAGGTTAGTGCCTATTTATTTTACATCTTGTGAATGACAGTCAAAATGTATGCCCCAGAGTCAGAAGCTTGGGTGAACCATTTGCTAAGGCCTGAAAACTACCTTTCTCTCTCACACAAGCAGTTGTTGTAATCAAATTGGCTCCATGCCTAGAGCAGGCTGTGTGACTCAGTGACAGTTGCAATCAGAGCATGGAGTTGGAGACAAAGAAGTCATAGATCAGGAAATCACAGTGATGGTGGCCAATTGGGATTGGATGGTTTTATATGAGTGGAATTTTTTTTAAAGAATTTTTTTTCTTTAAATATCATTCATCAAAGACACATTGAATCCTGTTACTTTTGCATGAGATTTTAAAAAATTGTTTGGTAATCCTCTGTTCAACACTACAAGTAATTCTGTATCAAGAGAAAGCTCCACATATTACAACAACCATTCAGCATTTCCAATGCTCTTAGATCCATGCTTGGTAAGTTTAGGGCTTATATGCCTACTCTCACTTGAATTAGATCCACTTTTTGAAGTCACTTTGATTTTAACAACCACCCCAGGCTAGATTCAATTATTTCTGGTTAAGATAACAGAATTGATTTTAAGACAAATCTGAAGGTAGAAGTTTTCAAATATTTTGAAGCTCACAACATATGTTTTGTGTTTAAAAAGGATGAAACCCTTCAGTTTTATATTCATTAATCTGGTTATCAATAGTTATAAATGTACATGGCAAATGGTAATAAATACTTATATTGATTTGTGACTATTGATCAACTTTAAGGGGAAAATGTATATAAAAAATTAGGGAAAAATGAATAAGGGTGTGAAGTTGTGGTAGTTATAACACAATTTATTTTTTTCTCTTTTTATGATATCAGATATGTAGTAATACAGGGTAGAAATATTTTGGTGACATCAAAGAAATTATTCTTAATTACATAGTTGAGTAGTTGAATAGAACTGCTGTATGACCAAGTATCTCAGTCCTCTTATGCTGCTGTAACAAAATACCTGAGACTTGGCAATGTATAAATAATAGAAATGTATTTCTTACCATTCTGGAGGCTTGAAGGTCCAACATCAAGGTGCTGGCAGGTTCAGTATCTGGTGAGGGCCTGGTATCTGATTCTAAGATGGTACCTTGAGTTCTGTGTCCTCACATAGTAGAAGGTGGAAGGGCAAAAAGGGCAGAAGGCCATGTGAAGCCTCTTTTAGAAGAATCTTAACCATTGTAAAGAAGGAGCCCTCATGACCTAACACCTCCTAAAGGCCCCACCTCTTAATATTGTTGCATTGGAAATTAAATGAATTTTTGAGGGGCACAAATATTCAAATAATAACACTGGGTAAGGATGAGTAATCTTGAGATAGTACGGCACTAGAATCTGAAATAGTGTTCTCACTCACATAAACTTAAAACTTTGGGAGTGGAAAACAACTATTCTACACTGTAGTTGGGAAATACTCTTACTTTTGCTGTTACTTTTGTACTTGGGTGATGTTCCTTAACATGAATCCCAGAATTCTGTATGAGGATTGAAAATGCCATTGAAAAAGTCCTGAAGAATTGTGATGCAATTTGAAACAGAGTAATTGTGTGAGGATGAAACCACGTCATTCCAAAGTGAAGAGCTATTACTTGTGGAAAGAGTTGAAGTGACCATTGCATGTGATTTAGTTGGGTGTGTACTTAAGGTGAACAGACCTGTAAAATTGGATCACTATACCAGGGTCTCCAGCCCCAAGGGATGCATATGAGGAATGTGTTAAGTGCATATATTTGCTTCATTGTGTTATTGTAGTGTTGCATATTTAACCTTATGTAATAAATATTGTTACTATCAACAGATGAGAAAACAGTGGCTCAAGTAAGCTAAGAAACTTATGCAATACCTCAGAGCTAGTAAATTCTAAATCAAGGATTCAAACACTGATATACTGTCTCTAAGGCCTATAGGCTTAATTGGCACAGCGTGTTTCTTGAGAAGGACCTCAGAATTATTGTGAGAATACTGGAAAGAGCATTTGATTTGGAGTATGATGAGATCTGGATTAAATCTCATTTCTGTCTCTTACGGGCCCACAGGCAAGTTACTTAAGCTTTGAGACTCAGTTCCCTGGTAATATCTACTTTGCCGTATTATCATAAGATTAGAGATAATGTCACATGGTCCATATTCAGTACATGGTAGTTGTGATTTAACTGTTATCTCTGAGTCCAAACAGAGTTATAAAGAAAGAAAGCTATGTCAAATTTGGAGCGCACTTAACTTTTTCCTTTGTCATTAACCAAGGCTACTGGTGGTTATTTGATAATTTATCTCTAAATTCAATTATGACCGTTGCTGGAGGAAAGAAGACTGTGGAATGCATACTCCTATATTTCACACAACTTAGAAAATGAAGCCCATTTATTTAATTTACACCAGAGCTTTTGGCACCATGTAAAGTCTTCCTCTGGAGGAAACAGACAACAGGCTAATTTCCCAAGGAGGGAGAAACAATTAGCTAATTCATGAACTGAGATTGTAGTCACAGTATACTCTTTTGGCCAAAGATAATCATCCCTTAGCTTACTTAAATAACACCAAACCAAGATTACCAATGTCATTACAGGAAGTGCTGCTTAAGGATAGGTCAAGCCATCCATTTGAAATTCAGAGATACCTGGGATGCTCAGAGACTATGTTAGAGCTGGAAGGGATTTTAGAGCTCATTGATTTCAGATCTCTCTCTCTCTCTCTTTTTTTTTTTTTTTTTGGTAGGTGCGAAAACTGAAAACCAGAGAAAGGAAATGCTGTGGCCAGGTCCATATGATACTGTGAAATATTTCTCATCTTGATTTTCTCCTGGATAAGATCCTGGGGCTTGGTGAGAAGCGTAATGTGTAGGGGTTCTAAAAGCCAGAGGCCTTGCTAAATTTAGATTTGGTTCTTGCTTATGTAATTTTCCCTGTGTTTTCAATTATTTATACAAATATATTATTTATATACGTCTGGAACTTGTGCTTTTAGCACTCAATAAGCAGGAATAATTTATAGGATTAGGGAGTGCTTCCTGTCCTTACCTTTCAGAGTATGTTCTTTTGCATTGTTAATTAATTGTTATATTTCAGCCTTGTTCAACTTCCTTTCCCAGCAGTCTTGTGGTGGTGCTTAACTAGTCAGAGAGATAGGATCTATATTTATCATCATATGCATGTTCCAAAATCCAGGTTAATTATTTTATTAGCCATTTCTCTAGCCTTGCTACCCACGGTGCGGGGCGGGGGCAGTGGGGAGGGGCTGGCTGTCGGTGGCATGACCCTAGCAGGTCATGTTCCTTAAGTACAGTGAGAGCCTACTGAAAGAGGAAGCCAGCTTCCAAGCCTAAATGGAAGTTGCCTCTACTTCAAGTTTCTTTTTTGCCTCCACTTTTCAAAAACAATCTAGTTCTCGACCTATCCTTTTCTCCACCCTCCCTCAATCCTTTTTTTCCTCTGCTGCCTTGCACTGGCCTCAGGCACCTACCTGGGCTCCTGACCATGGGTCTGGATTTGGGCTACTGCTAGAGATGCTGCCTGATTTTTGCCCTTCTCTCTCTATACTCGTTTCCGATTGTTCCCCACATCTGGCCCTCCTTTTCCTTGGTTCTCACCTTGTCTTGGATTTCAGAGATTCGGGCCCTGCAACCCACAGGACTGGATGACAGCTGCTAAGAGTCAACCTGGCACATACCCCAGAGTGGTGCTTGCATGTAAGGAGGCCTAGGCACCCTGGGAGTCGAAGGCCTGAAAGGGGCTCCAGGGGCTGAGGGTTGAGCAAGGTAGCAGCGCACCATCTACTTCTGCCTTTTTCTCCACAGTCTCCTCAGTATTCCCTGGAGCAAATGGAGAGAGGTCTTGGTTGTTTCCCCCTGAGGCTGGAGTATATCGCTCTCTAATTATAGGTTTCAGAAGAGTAAATATAGTGAGATACATAAACTCCCCCACAGTGAAAAGGAGGACAGAGATTTGCAAAGTGAGGTACGTTTTTTGGCTACTGTCATTTATGAGGCTGGCAGGGCGCAGTGGCTCATGCCAGTAATCCCAGCACTTTGGGAGGCCGAGGCAAGAGGATTGCCTGAGCTCAGGAGTTCAAGACCAGCCTGGTCAACATGGTGAAAACCCATCTTTACTAAAAATACAAAGATTAGCCAGGGATGGTGGCAGGCACCTGTGATCCCAGCTACTTGGGAGGCTGAAGCAGGAGAATCGCTTCAACCTGGGAAGCGGAGGTTGCGGTGAGCCGAGATCGTGCCACTGCACTGCAGCCTGGGCAACATAGCAAGACTCTGTCTCTAAAGAATAATAATAATAATAATAATAATAAATAATAAAGGCATGAGGCCTTTGGCTGTGATGGAGTCCTTTGAGCTTAGCCTTTCTTGGATTCCTTCTGTTCTTTTGACGGAGCCATCAGGTAAGCAGCCCACTCTCAGACCATTGGACCTGAAGGTGAGCAACTAGCTTACCACAGTCATAGGTGTTAATAAGTACGTAGACTATCTATGCCTTTGGCTTGACATGAAAAGACAACAGAATATAAACAAAATAATTCATAGGAAAAAGGGCCATTGAAGAACTTTCCTCTTTCCTTTTCTCAACATTGTCAGCAATTTGTTTTCTTTTCATGACATGCTAAATAGGTATCAGGCATAATACAGTGTACTAGGTTGACAGTATGTATTGAATGAAGGATCGATGGATGATGAAAGGGCATCCCAGTTTAAAATATGGAATTCTCGGCCGGGCGCGGTGGCTCAAGCCTGTAATCCCAGCACTTTGGGAGGCCGAGGCGGGTGGATCACGAGGTCAGGAGATCGAGACCATCTTGGCTAACACGGTGAAACACCGTCTCTACTAAAAATACAAAAAATTAGCCGGGCGTGGTGGCGGGCACCTGTAATCCCAGCTACTCGGAGGCTGAGGCGGGAGAATGGCATGAACCCGGGAGGCGGAGCTTGCAGTGAGCCGAGATCGCGCCACTGCACTCCAGCCTGGGCGACACAGCCAGACTCCGTCTCAAAAAAAAAAAAAAAAAAAAAAAAAAAATGGAATTCTCCTGACCTGGGCTTATTCATACTGGGAACACCTTCTGAAACATCATATATACCTCAGGAGCCCTGACAGCAGCTTTCAAGTCTTAAGGAATGCAGCTGCAGATGCTCCTGGTTATGTGAGACTGATTGGCCACAGCACTGGCTGTCTGGAGCCTGCCTCCCTGGTCTATTTGTTCTCTAGCACACTTTGACGGATAGATGCCAGAAGGTTCTGGTGCCTTGTGGGGCCAACTAGATGGTCAGGGAACTCCACCCAATACAAGCTGATTAGGCCAAGTAGGCAGTAGTTAACTGTGTGAAAGGTGAAGGCGAGGATTCTGGGAAAGATACCATAAATGCCCTAGGCAATGAGTTTTCATAAATCTGGCCACAAAGTGTGTATTATTTCCTTATTTAAAACATCTTAATTTTTAAGAGTAATTTATGTTTGCCATTTAAAATATAAAAGCATAGACGAATATAAGGTAAAAAGTCCCCCTCCTGTGTGGTGATGCCCTAATCCTACAATTTGAGTCAGCACAGCTAACAGTGTCTTGTTTATCTTTCCAGGAGTGTTTAGTGCGTGTGTATCTGGTATAGTGAATGGGCTAGACTAAATAGGGTGAAATCAGAAAAGTAGCTTTGTTTTATTCTCTAACCCAAGCCCTTCAAACCCATTCACTAGTCTCCCTCCATAGACCTTAGACAGTATTTTGAGCAGATCCTATGGCTTTTCCAAACATGTCTAGATGTTAAAACATTCTTTTATTTTCAAGTGTATTTAAAAGGTCAATCTGATCAAAATCAAAAGTTCCTTCTCATATCTCAGTTTAAACTTCTCCCCTCTTCTTAGTTTAGGCCTGGCCTTGGGTCAGAAATCTGCCGTGAGGAAGAGGAAGGTGGGATTTGGCTTGTCTGTCCACTCTGCCTAGGTTTCCCACTCCTCTGGATCCCCTGCTGAACCTGGCTACTCCAGGACCGAGCTGAGGGGCAGGAGGAGAGGTAACAGAACAAGGTCTTGCTCAACAGGTGCTTTGTAATCAGACCAATGCCCTCTGGATAGTGCATACCTAATGCGGGCTTTTTCCTTTACGGATGATTTTATAGGTTTTTCGGAGAATGCCCTCTGCTGAAGCAGTACTTTCGTTCTCTGTTCCCTGAACCATTTGTTTTGGGAGATGCTCTCTCAGCCTAGCAGAGTGGTTCCCCTCCTTCCACAGAATGTTTCAGCTGGGGTTATCTTGGCCTGGCAGCCAGCTCTCTGGGGGCAAGTTCTTTTCAAGATGGCACTAGCCTGGCAATGTTCCAGGAGGATCACTTAGCCCATGGGAGAGCTTGGCATCATTGCCCCACAGAAGCCTGGAAGAACAGCCTATTCCCACCACAGCCGTCTTTCTTTGCTTCATCCTAGCTTCATCCTCAACAGGCAGGCACTTCGTTCTGTACCCCTGAGTTCTAGGGAACAAAGGTCAACTCACCCAAAAGTTCTCTCACTACACTCTTACAAGAGGAGGAAGCCCTCTGAGTTTTTGAAGACTGGCAACAGTCCAGCTGGGGGTGGGATGGCTTTTCTCCCTCTAGTGAGCCCCCCATTCTCTCCGAAGTTCTCTCTTTTCCTCTAACTTGGCACCCTGTGCAGCTTGTCTCATGAGGCGGGCAACGCCCTGGAGCTCTAACACTAGTAGGCCAACAACTCTTATCCAGGTTCTCCTCTTCTTCCTCACTCTGATCAACCTCTAATATACTCTTACATAGAGACTGACGGTAGGTGAAGGGCTAAGGGTCACAGTATAGGGTTTTGTTCACCATTTAGCAAGTCCTAAATGGATAAGATAGCACCTCTATTTAGAACATGGGGGAACATGTTACTGACTGTTATCAATTTTGAAACCTCAGCCCAAATTCAGAGACAACAGGAAAAGTACACACACACACACACACACACACACACTTCTAAATATTGTATATCCTTTTCTTAACTTCAAATGGGAGTATACTATTCTTACTGTTTTGGAACTTGTTTTCTTTACTCAAGAGCATGTCTTAGACATCTTACATTGTCCGTACATCCAGATTACTGTGTCTTTCTAATGGTCTAGAACTGTGCACTGTATGTTCATTTTCAGGTTTCCATTATTACAGTGTTAAAATGAACAATCTTTGTACACTTTTGAAAGCCTATCTGCAGAATAAATTTCTACAAAGAGAATAACTTTGACTTCATAAGTAGGACTCTAATGTATCTTGCCAATTTGCCAGTTTTCTATCAGTTTTCACTCTCGCCATTAAGAAGTAGAATACCCATTTCTCCATACTTCCACCAAAAGCATTGAAATGTTTTCAATGTGATCGGTAAAACATCTCTACCTGATTTTAGTTTGTGTTCAACTGTAAACATGGTTGAACATCTTTCCATATGTTGCTTGGTCTTTGATATCTTTTTTTCTAAGTGGCCTTTTCACATCCTTTCTTCGTTTTTGTACTCATGATTTTCATATTGATTTTTAAAGAGCACCTCACATGAAGGAGATATGTGAAATACAAACATCATCTCCAGTTCTTCTTGGATACATTGGCTTTGTGTGTACCTTTTATTTCTCTTCTCCAAAGAAGTTTTACAGTTTAATGTAGTAAATTCATCAGTATGCATTTGTGGCATCTGGATTTTATGACATCCTTAGGTTACAAAAATATTCTCCCATTTTCTTCTAGTGTTTTTATGGCATCACTTTTTTTTTTTACATTTAAGTTACTGATCTTTACAGAATATATTTTAGGGTAAAGTGAGAGCTTATTTTTACCTAACAAAGCAAACTTTTACGTTCATTTTTACTTATTTTTCATTTTAAAATAATTTTTAATTGATTATTTATTTATTTATTT
>NW_016803181.1:2129000-2167998 GCF_001698545.2 Rhinopithecus bieti
CTTGAGTTCTAGATCCTTGAGGAATCGCCATACTGTTTTCCATAATGGTTGAACTAGTTTACAATCCCACCAACGGTGTAAAAGTGTTCCTATTTCTCCACACCCCTCTCCAGCACCTGTTGTTTCTTGACTTTTTAGTGATTGCCATTCTAACTGGTGTGAGATGGTATCTCATTGTGGTTTTGATTTGCATTTCTCTGATGGCCAGTGATGATGAGCATTTTTTCATGTGTCTGTTGGCTGTATGCATGTCTTCTTTTGAGAAATGTCTGTTCATATCCTTTGCCCACTTTTTGATGGGGTTGTTTGTTTTTTTCTTGTAAATTCGTTTGAGTTCTTTGTAGGTTCTGGATATTAGCCCTTTGTCAGATGAGTAGACTGCAAAAATTTTCTCCCATTCTGTAGGTTGCCTATTCACTCTGATGGTAGTTTCTTTTGCTGTGCAGAAGCTCTTTAGTTTAATTAGATTCCATTTGTCAATTTTGGCGTTTGTTGTCAGGCTGGTCTTGACTTGCCAAGCTCAAGCAATCCTCCCACCTTGGCCTCCCCAAAGTGCTGGGATTACAGGCATGAGCCACCACACCCAGCCCTCAAAGCAAACTTTTTGCCTCTTAGACTTCTGTAACTCCTCTTTCTCTTCTTCACATCACTAAATGAAAATCTAAATCCCTTTCACCAAAGCTTCCCACACAGCTAAAGGCAAAAGCAAATACAAAAGGTAAATTTTGTATGTGTGTTTTAAATGATGCCCACTGCCCACTTTCCAGGAATCTTAGCCTGAATTTTCTGGGCATTGGTCTCATGGACCAGTGCTTATTTTCATGGCAGTTACAATGGGTTTTCAGATCAGGTGATAAAAAGAGGCAAGGATATTTGCTCCTTCTTATTTTTATAGCAGATGCCAGGAGAGAGGAAGTAATAGGCCCAAGGTCATAGAACAAATTAGAGTGTTGAAATTCAACATTCTGAGCCATCGAGCCTGTTGCACTAATCATTGGATAATATCTTGTACAAAGCACAGGTAGAAAGCATTCTTCTTATTGCATCACTCACCAAATTACATAATCCACAACAAAAACAGCTAGAGGGCAGTGGGCAGAGTAAAGCTTAGCCCATTGACATGCACAGATGTTTTAGTGAATTGGGAAAATGGCCTGCTCATAGAGATCATATATAATAATTGACAATGTGAGTCAGACTTGGGCCTCATTCAGGATTTATCTTATCCTCTTAATGAAATTGCTGATTGTTTTGACTTGCTCCTCTCTGTCTGTTTCAAGTTGCCTTACAGTGTGTTTCAGAGACAGGCTTGCTGGTCTGAGGCTCTATTCTCAAGTGCTGAATTATAGCGTCCATTAAGGAGTTCAGAAGATCTGTTTGGAGAGGCAGGAATCCAGCAAAGCTTCTAATTTTTCCATGATGACTGATGGATTTGGAGCACTCTTAAGGGGTGGCTGTATAATACTAAGTGTTTAGCATGTGCCAGCTTTGTCACCTTACATGAACCCTGTAACTATCTTTTATTCCAACCTCATCTTCATAGGCTACCAAGAAGTGGGAGGTGGGAGGGGGGAGCAGGAGGGGGCTGCTGCTTCAAAGAGAAGATTTCTGACTTTGGGAGTAGCAAGAGGTGGGAGGGAATGTGGGGAGTGAAGGAGGAGGCATCAGAAGAAGAAAAAACAAAAAAAAAACCCTGCCTGTGTCCTAATTACCTGGAATATTCCCTGCTTGGGTTTCATAGGTCATTGGATTTCTTCCAGAAATGTTGTTTTGCAAAGGCTGTGTGTAGTAAGCAGACCTGCTGGTGAATAGGACATCCCTTCCTAACAACAGGATATGGAAGAGTTCAGCTCCAGGAAGATCTCTGTGCCCAAAATGGTGGAAAGAAGTCGGAAATGGTCTCTGTATGGCCAGCTGCTATTTTCTGTAAACTCAAGTGGCTCTGGGGATCAGCCCCAGCACCTCGTAATACTGGGAGACTGTGTTTAATGTTAGGTGCCTGAAGTTCTTCAGTTAGTTTGTGGTTTATGTGGTTAGTGCTGACAGCATCAGCTAAGTTGGAGTTACAGGCAGTGATTGTGCTTGTCATAGAAATGGTTCATTCCTTGATGTGCTTTCAAGTGCTGTGTCCTATGAATCCTGTTGGCAAGAAAACCATCCTCCACCCTAGCACTTAGTTAATAAATATGGCTTGAAATGCAGCCAAAAATGCCTATGTCTGCTGTGCTGTTAGATTCCTTCTTGAAAGGGAAAAGCTCTTCTGAAAGTGATGCACAAAGGATTCTATTAATTAGAAGAACTTATAATGTCTCCCTATGGAATAAAGAAAAAATAGTAGCCTGTATTGCTACTCCACTAGTTCCTTTGTTGGACAAAGTTTATTGCTTTTGCTCCTAGCAAAAAAATTGCGACTCTGACCCCTCAGTTGTCTCTCTTATCCTTGTGCTGTGCATATACAACTATTCATTAATGTCAACAAGACTTATGAGTGCATATCCGGTGGGGTGGAGGCAAAGGGACTAGATCCCAAAGTCAACATCTTTGCAATATATTCCAAGATGAAAATGATCAAAGTCTCATTACTCTTCAATGACTAACAGAAAACAAAGTAGTTCATTCAGGACACAGGTTCGAGATGAAACAGAAGATTTTAATTTTTTTTTATTTATGTTCATATATGTACCAGATCCAAAAACATTTCTAGTCAAACTTGTCCCTAGGTATGGTAAAATAGAGTCATTGGAGCTCACTGGAAAATAGAATTTCTAGAAAGTAATTTAAACTTCCAGAAAGCTAGAGGGGGAAAGAGCAGCCATCCAGGCAGAAATCAGGTACTAAAGATTCTGAAACACACTTGGGTGAGTATCATCAGAAGGAAATATGCGTGTTGGATAAAGTAGCTAGAGAGAGGCCTTCATGCCCCTGAGGGAACAGAGAGATTTCTTGGCTTGTTTCTGCCTTGATGAGTTGATGAGTGTGTAGTTAGACTAAAAAGGGCTCCTAAGAAGACTTAGTCTCAATTCTAAAACCACTGCTTCCAGACCATCATTTTATTCTGGGGTTAGTACACTCCTCTTTTCCTTTGTAAGTTGCACTGTGTATTCTGTATCCCCTATAGATTTATACCCCACCCTTTTCCACTCTGGACCCTATAAGGCTAATGTCTATGGACTGCATCAACTGGGCTCCCTTGCCTCTGGCTTCTTTTTGGGTTTGGCTAATGGAAGGGACTGGCAAGAAGTCAGAGGGTGGCAGGAAAGAGAGGTGGATCCACTTATTCCCTACTGCCCTTGCTGCCAACCCTCTGGTTATTAGTGGCTGTGTTCCTTAGAAAAGGCCACAGCTCCTGTCAGGACCCTTTCCCACTGTGCAGGTCTCCCCGGGATCCAACAACCACTCCTTTCCCTTAGCTGTCAGGCCTGGGATTGCTGGTGACTTCTCTCGTTTGCTAGTCCAGGGATGTTTCACCATCCTTCCTTAACCAGTCTTACTCTTTCAATGAGCCATCTGTTTTCTGCTAGAATTATGACATGGATATCTGTCCATATCAGCACGGCTACTAAGGACAGAAAGCAAACAGCCAGTCCCTGATCTGGATACAACAATCATACTTTACAGTGTTGTGGGTTTCTGGTAGTTGTTCTACCTTTGGAAATGTTATTCATAGGCTCCCGTTATAAGTGGTCACTTCTGCTGTGTTTTACCTCTAGCTTCTGGCCATATTAGCTTAAGTGACAACCTTGGCCTCTCTGCTCTGACTCTGTCTTGCTTTGGATAATTTAAGTAAGTGCTTCCTATGAGTCAGGTCCTGTGCTGAGTTTTTACTTACATATTTTATTAAATCATCGCAATAAATAGGTACTATCTTTGTCCATAGGTCACAAATGAGAAAACTGAGGTGAAGAAAAGCTACTGAAAGTTACACAGCTAGGAAGAGCAGGCATTCAAATTCTGTTCTGCTCTAAACTGCTAAGCTCTGATGCCAGCTGATCCTCTGGCTTAGATCTCAGAACTCACTATCATTATATGCCATGTTTCTACATACATTGGTTCTTCCTTTGTGTTTTCTAAACCATGGGGTATCTTAGCTATTCAAACTGCTCACTGGGCTTCTAGTCCTGGCCCATCTCCTGTTCCTCCCAATCTGGAGCTTGATCTCTGTTTTAGTTTTCCTAAAACTGCCATAAAAAATACTCCTGGGGGGCTTAAACAATAGAATTTATTTCTCATGGTTCTGGAGGCTGGAAGTCCAAGATCAAGGTACTAGCATCCTAGGTTTCATTCTGAGGACTTTCGCTCTGAGGCCAGTTGCTGTATGTGTGTGTGTGTGTGTATGTGTGTGTGTGTGTGTATGTGTGTGTGTGTATGTGTACATAAGGTTGTCTTTGTGCACATGAGGAAAGTTCTCTGGTGGCTGTTACTCTTCTTAGACACCAGTTCTATCAGATTAGGGCTCCATCCTTACGATTTCATTTAATCTTCATTACCTTCTTAGAGGTCCTGTCTCCAAATATTCACATTGGGGGGTAAGGCTTCAACATAAGGACACTATGGGAACACAATTCAGTCCATACAGTACCTCTTTAGGAACCCAGACTTAGCATTGATTCCGAGTCATCATGGTCAACAACAAAAATCAGATCCTCCAAGGGAGGAAAAAAATTCCCTCCCCTTCATACCTACAAGGTGTCAATCTTTCTAAATTCTTATAAATGAGTGATTTTTTTCTAGATTCTTATAAATGAGTGACTTTTTTTCAAAAGCATTTAGAAATGTTAAACTGTACACATATGAGGACCTTGATTAACAGACTATTTACTTCTAAGGCATCCTATTCTAACTTCAGGCAGAGCAACATTATGTCATCCTAGTAAGATGCGGTCTATGTCATATTGAATATTCTATGTGAACTTACACATTTCTGAAGTGGCCAGGATTTATTTGTACAACATGAGAAGGGTGTGGAGAGGAAAGCTGCCAGTCATAGATAAAAACACACTTGGAGGTGTTTAATTAAGAGAAGGGAAAAAAAGCTTTGAGGATGAAGAGAAGGGGATGGATGAAATGTTTTATCCTTTGACAAACGTGTTTTCTGTAGAAAATTATGGGATAAAAAAAGTGGTCATGGAAGCTGTTTTACCTTCCATGGATAGACAAAATGTTTTATTCTTTCACAAACGTGTTTTCTGTGAAAAATTATAGGATAAAAAATTATAGGATAAAAAAAGTGGTCATGGAAGCTGTTTATCTTCCTTTTCCTACTTCTACTCTTCATTCCCATAAATCTGACAAGTTTATATCTTTCTGCTCAGTCTTAACCTCTGGAGAAGAAGATAGGGACTATCTATAGTGGACTAGTTCTGGTTAGCTAGTTCCTAAACCTGGCACTTGATAATGAAGAATCTTCACACATCAGGTTATTTTAACTTCCAAGTATCTGGCTAATCTGGAAGAAGGACCATAGCTCTCCAGAGGAGTAATTTATCACTTTGATTGGAAAAAGAAAGCCAGTATTATTTTATACATGGAGAAAAAGGTAAAACAACATTATTGGAAATGATTTGCCATTGGTATATATTTTTAACTTGGCATATGTAGATATATGGGGTGTGTCAGCATAGACGAATCTTCATGCTTTGTTTTGTTACAGTGCACGCTATAGCAAGGGAATCTAACAACACCAGTGGTACTGGCTGTTGGGGTGGGGACATACCTCAGATTAGGTAGCCCAAGCCACTTGTGTTTCTCCAAAGTCCTGTGGGTGTTTTGAACTGAGAGCGTAATAGAAAAAAAGAGTATGGGGTCTCTAGACGGTTACAGGTCTGGAACACCTGGCTCCTGGGGTACGTGAAGTCGAATTTGCTGAGATGCAGTGATAGGAGGTTCAATACTCTGGTGTGTCTTAATAGTACTAGTGTAGAAAATCCATCCCTGTTATTACTCTGATCTTTTCAGGAAGCAAAGTCCACAGGCTTTCCCAGGCACTCTTAGTCTGTAGTGCTATTATGTCCAATAGTTCTCTATAAGTAACTCCAATCACTTATGCTAAGTGTAAGCCTACTGTCTTTTGTTCTGTCTACAGTAAAGCTAAACATCAGTGCGTCTGCATAATGATTCTTGTCCTTGAAAACTTTCTCCTGCCTTTATTAAATACATTGTTCCTCTCTGAGTTATAAAAAGACAAAGGAGGCCAGGCGCAGTGGCTCAAGCCTGTAATCCCAGCACTTTGGGAGGCCGAGACGGGCGGATCACGAGGTCAGGAGATCGAGACCATCCTGGCTAACCCGGTGAAACCCCGTCTCTACTAAAAAATACAAAAAAAAAAAAAAAAACTAGCCGGGCGAGGTGGCGGGCGCCTGTAGTCCCAGCTAATGGGGAGGCTGAGGCAGGAGAATGGCGTTAACCCAGGAGACGGAGCTTGCAGTGAGCCAAGATCCTGCCACTGCACTCCAGCCTGGGTGACAGAGCGAGACTCCGTCTCAAAAAAAGAAAAAAAAAGACAAAGGAAAAAAGAAAGCAGCAAAATGGATGTGTCATTAGAGTGAATACCTTCCGAAAGTTCCTCATACACCCTGGATTCTCTGACTTTTACCTCTTACCTTCTTGAATCGAGGGCAATATGAACACATTACCAGAGCATGTCACTCTTTTCTTCACAAGCAGAAGGGAGGGGTTTTGTGAATTAAAAACTCTAATGCTAATGCCAGGGAAAAATTATGACTTGGTATCACAAATGCAGTCAGTGTTTGTGCAGCCTCTCCAACTATGTTTAAACTATAAAACATAACTCCTGTCTCTTTACATAAGCATAGTAGTATCACAGGGAACTGCTTACGTGAGAAGGCTTTTCTCTCTTTCCCTGTTTTTTCCTTCTCTTTTTTAATGAGTGTGGGGGAAGAGTTACAGCTCTTAGATGTTGGTCTTTATAACCTCCTTGTTGAAACTGTGAAGTTCCAAAGTTAATGTTTCCCTCAGGGAATTTCCTTGACAAGCAAACAGTTCTTGCCTTATTCTTCCAAGGTGGGAAACATTCAAGGAGGGAGGTCTCTCAGCCACAGCGCTTCCTGGAACATCTCCCCGCTCGACTCGGGAATGTGGGGCCTATGGGGCCTATGGGGCCTGTGGCAGGTGGGAAACCTGTGGAACACAAAGCCCAGTTGTCCCTCTTCTAAAACTTTGCTTTGTCTGTACAGAAACTGTCTGGATTGAACTGGTGTCTCAGCACAGAGATGCCATGAGAATCTACAGGAGTAGCTACTCTATCCTTGGGATTGGTCAATGTATTGTCCCCAAGCCTGAATGACAAAAACCTCACTCATTCACCTGTGCCAATAGACACTTGTGATGGTTAATTTTATGAGTCAACTTAGCTGGTCTACAGCACCCAGATATTTGGTCAAACATTATTCTAGATGTTTCTTTTTTCCTTTATTTCTTTTTTATCTTTTTTTTTTTTTTTTTTTTTTTTTTTGAGACAGAGTCTCGCTCTGTCACCCAGGCTGGAGAGCAGTGGCCCCATCTTGGCTCACTGCAAGCTCCGCTTCCCGGGTTCAAGTGATTGTTTTGCCTCAGCCTCCTGTGTAACTGGGATCACAGGCACGTGCCACTGTGCCCAGCTAATTTTTGTATTTTTAGTAGAGACGGGGTTTCACCATGTTGGCCAGACTGTATTCTAGATGTTTCTGTGAGGTGCTTTTTGGATGAGATCAACATTCAGT
The DNA here is from genome assembly GCF_001698545.2 of Rhinopithecus bieti. Lineage (NCBI taxonomy): Eukaryota > Metazoa > Chordata > Mammalia > Primates > Cercopithecidae > Rhinopithecus > Rhinopithecus bieti. Next base: position 2,136,719 of record NW_016803181.1, read on the forward strand.
CTGTAGACATTGAATAAAGTAGATTACCCTTAATAATATGGGTGGACCTCATCTGATCAACTGAAGACCCTAGAAAAAAAGACTGATCTCCTCCAAAGAAGAGGGAATTCTGCCAGCACACTGCCTTCAGACTCAACTGCAGCTCTTCCCTGGGTAGGCTGCAGATTTTGGATTTGCCAGCTTCCTCAATCAGCTCCACAATCATGTGAGCCAATTCCTTAAAATCAGTCAATCTCTCCCTCCCCGCCCTCCCCCCACCCTCTCTCTCTATACACATACATACATACCTCCAGTTCCGTTTTCTTTGAGAACCATGGCTAATACAGCATTGACCATACCTTAAAATTAGTTCTTAAAACTTGATTAGAAGCCTATTTGTGGAAGATAGTTATTTGTATTCTACTTGAATAAGTTGGCAATACACCACTTTTCAGGCTAGGCTTCCACATGAGGCTGATAAGAAACATGCAGTCATAGGATAGAGTTCAGGTAGAGTGATTTATTCTCCACACCTTGGCTTTCTAAATCCATAATCTTATTGTGTTGTTCATATGCTTAAAATTCTTTACTGCCTTCAAGAAAACGGTCAAAATGATTAATGTGTCCTATGAGTAGCATGATCATATAATTATCCAAATGGGAACACTTTTGAGAATTAAGAGGAGTGCTGTTAATAGGATCCCTGTACTTATAAGATATTGTCAGTTCTGACCCTTACCTCCTCTAATTCCACATTCCCCTCTGCTCACTTTGCTTAAGTGACATGCTGCTTCCTGCTGCAGGGCCTTTGCACATGCTAATCTCTCTGCCTGGAATACTCCCCCTCCCACCCAAGCATCCCCCAGTCTATCTAGCCAGTACTTCCTCATCCTTTAGATTTACCTCAACCATCACTCATTTAAAGTCTCCTTGGTTTTGGTGTGAAGTCGATATGTTTTCAAAACAGCATGCACCTTTGCAGCAATACCATTTTGTAATTCTACCTTTTTACTTTTATTTGGGTCACTATTTGATTCGAATTTGTCTCCCCAGCTGACTGGAAGCTCCAACAGTGCAGGGATTGTACCTGTGGTTCCAATGCTTATGTGCTTGGCACATAGTAAAACTTCTTCCAAATACTTATTAAGTAAATAATTGAGTGAATCCTAACCACTTGAACCCCTTATAAGTGAAGTGTTATTTTCATTGGCTAGAGGTTAAGGAAGCCACTGTTGATATATATGCCCTTGGTCACACAGTGGCAAAACTGATACTCAACCCTAGCTTGGTTGACCCAGAGTCCATGCACTTTCCTCAACACCAATCTGTCTTTCTCTGCACTTGCAGAAACCAAAGGCAAAACTCCCATCTGTGGGCTTTTTATATTGTCTCATCTCTAAAAGCACATCCAATCCTGACACTACTAAGAGAAATGAGAAAGCTATCTCTGTACTTTAGATGGAACCAATCTTAGAGTAATTGTCTGGAAATTGTGGAATCTATTGCCTCTGCATAATTGAGTAACAGAGTGAATCATATAACTTGAAGGTGAGAATAAGTGTGTACAGAATTTTTGTTAGCCCCAGATTTTAGAGCGTAAAATGTTTGATCTCATGAAGGGAAGAAAATGTAATACTGTTACATTTCATTAAAAATTGAGATTAAAATCTCATGTTCTATTTTTATGCAACTTAAGGCTGTTTTAGATATAATTATAAAGAATCAAAGCGACTGTTTCCTAATTGATTCCTAAGTAGCAATACTAAACCCTCTCTTGGTTGTCAGGTAGGTAATTTCATGATTCCATTTCGTTCTAGAAACACAATAGCTTAAGAATTGTGCAACCTTCGGTGGGTATCATGTAATGAGCAGACAGCTCACAGACAGGGAAACTTGCAAAAATCTAATCAAAATGGTCTGATAGTCCTGTCTCCTGAATTTCAGACCCACAGGGCAGATTCACAGCCAAGTCTGAAAGACTTGACAAAATAGAGTTACACTGGAAGTGCTGACACAAGCTCAGCAGAGAGAACCGTCTTACTATATTGCTGTAACAATCTGAGCAAAAAAAAAGAATTTTTGTGTGTGTGTGTGCATTAATCTTCAAGCTACCTCTACGTGACTTGAGAATATGCCACTGAAAGCAACATAAGTTGGCCATGTAAATCGTGTGTACATTCCTAGTGAACAGGGCCCTTGATCCCATTCCTGCCAATTATGTTGTTCTCCAGAATATCTGAGCTAAGTCTTAACATGCTAAGAATGCTCAGGAAAAAGAAAAAAAAAAAAAACCAGTGGAGAATTTTACTTCTCTGTTATGAAAACAGAAGAAAGAGAGGCTTATGGGAATAGCAAGTCAAGACTGTTTGCAGGCAACTTCTACTGAGGTAAAGTGACTGATTTACAAGTTACTATGAGATAAATTTAGGTAGACTTGATGGCAAAGAACTTAAGGGACTTCAGGAAAAATCATTTTGGTAGTACCTATCCTTCCACAGGACTTGTTTTTTCTCATGACATTTATCTTACTCTGGGCTGAACATATATTTGTGTTTTTACTTTACTTTTCATAATTGCACTCCCACCTCCAGCCCCTTAGACTTACGTTGCCAGAGGGCAAGAAATATGTTTTATTAGTCTTTTAATCCCATATGATACTCAATAAACTGCAGTGAACATAGCAAATGCAAAATACACATAAACTGACTAATACTATTTAGTGCCAGGCATGGTGGCTCATGCCTGTAATCCCAGCACTTTAGGGATGTCAAGGCAGGCAGATCACCTAAGGTCAAGAGTTCAAGATCAGCCTGGCCAACATGGTGAAACCCCGTGTCTACTAAAAATACAAAAATTAGCCTGGCTTGGTGGCAGGGGCCTGTAATACCACCTACTTGGGAGGCTGAGGAGGGAGAATTGCTTGAATCCAGGAGGCGGAGGTTGCTGTGAGCCGAGACCACGCCATTACACTCCAGCCAGGGCAACAAGAGCAAAACTCCATCTCAAGAAAAAAGCAAATAAACTACAATTTAGTAACTAGCAAACTGAACCCTGTAGAATATAGGCAGATGAAATATGTTCTGGCAGGTAAAATAACAACAACTCTTGACATTTTGAGAGCAATCTGGGCCTAAGATTCTTTGTGTGTTTTATTATTAGCCTCTTGAACACTGGGGCTCTTAGCCTGGACCAGGTCACCTGCCAAACCAAATTGGCAGAATTGTTTTCCCTTTACAGGATCACTTAGGAGCCAGTTAATGCAATCATCCTCACTCAGGCTCTGCAGTTAGGCAAACTTACATTTGAACCCCAGTTTCAGCAGTTACTGGCTGGGTAACCTTGTGCAGGTGTCTTCATCTGTCTAAGGGAAATAGTCTAGACAGTTTCCAGAGGTGAGTGCCTATGGCTGGCAGGCTTTCCATATCCTCCCAGCATTTGTGTAAGTGAGCTATGTTCACTTACAAGGCAACAGAATGGGACTATTCGGAAGTCAAAACACATTTTTTGGCACAGCAGAGAACCTAGAGGCGAGTGGGGCTTGGAGTTTTGTGTAGGACTTTGGCATTAGCTGTCATCCTAATTTTATCTGGCAAAGCAGGATAGAGAGCAGCAGTTAGCCCTTATGGCTTGATCTGCAAACTGCTTCTTGTGCATGGAAAGTTGACTGACAATCCTGAACACACACCATATATAATCCTGAAACTCTACTACTGAGATTGCTGCTGGGAATCCCAATATTATCTCCACTCCCTTGAACGGTGCAAGAACTGTGGAAACCCCCAGATGCTGCTGCCTCCACACTGACCCATGATAGGAAATGACCATGTTACACACTTCTAGGCTTTTGGGGATTGGGGAAATGGAATAACTGACATTTCTGAGAAGTCCATGTGACCCACTCTAAAAGTTTGAGCTCTCAGATTAGATGTTGGCATCTCTCATCCTAAACTCTACCCTGTGCATTAAGAGTTCAATGTATATGTATAGCTGATTATGTGTCCCCAGTGGCACATAGATATGGTGGTTACTTCTGGGGAGACATTATCCACATTTTACAGACAGTTGAAAAGAAGACCCTGGAGTGAAGTTTCTTGCCCAGGGCATGAAATGAGTCTATAGTAGGGGCAGATGTCCCAGGATTTTAGGTCCAATGGGTTTGATGTCCTGGAAAGGTCTTTACGGTATTGGAAAGTGAGGCAGCTGGAACGTGGCAGTCTTCACCTTTGCCTCTCTTTGAAATGGGTTGCATCATCTGATTCTCTGAAAGTAAGTTTATTTTATATTTATTTATTTAATTATTTATTTTGAGATGGAGTCTTGCTCTGTTGCCCAGGCTGGAGTGCAGTGGCTCGACCTGAGCTCACTGCAAGCTCTACCTCCCAGGTTCACGCCATTCTCCTGCCTCAGCCTCCCAAGTAGCCGGGAGTACAGGCGCCCGCCACCTCGCCGGGCTAATTTTTTGTATTTTTAGTAGGGACGGGGTCTCACCTTGTTAGCCAGGATGGTCTTGATCTGACCTCATGATCCGCCCACCTCGGACTCCCAAAGTGCTGGGATTACGGGCATGAGCCACCGCGCCCGGCCAAGTTTATTTTTAAAAAAATTAGTGGGTATTTTTTATTACAAAGGATGCAGCATTTTAACAACACTGCATGATTTGGTGAATCATTTCAGTGATTACTTACTTAACAGGTATTTCCCTCAGGCCACATCAGTCATGGGATGGAGCTGGGATGCCCTACTGTAGCAAATTGATTTTTCTGCTCCTCTTGCCCATGACCTGTGGGAACTTCCGTCTCAATTCAAGCCTTTCCTCTGCTCAGACAGTGGAGGGGAATCCCTGAGGGGTGGGTGTCTCAGGAACTGCAGTCTTTCCCACATACTTCACTGCTGTGTCTGACAACACTAGTTTCCTGACCTAGCCACCAGCCACAGAACCATCTTCCAGTCTTACCAGCCCTGTCTCTGAGGTCTCCATGTGCCACATGCCAGTGCAGAATGCTTTTTTCTTTTTTCTTTCCAGTGGATTTGGCCATTTCTCTACTAGAGAAAGCACAGAGGCTAATTGACCCTGGGGTCCAGGATCTTTCTTAGATGATCCGTCTCTTCTTCAGCAGCCTGTGTCTGCCAGTTCCATCTTATTTTCTTCTTGAAGGAGTGGGGTCCCTAAGAACCATCCTGGTTTGTCTTCCTTTCTACCCTTATGACATTTTCAGGATCTCCTCCTCCAGCTCTTTGTTTCCACTTTCATCAGAAGATTCCTTCCAAAATAAAACCAGCACATTTTTTTGTTGTGGGTTGGAGAAGCAAAGTTGGAGGGCAGACTTTTGTTTCAATTGCTGGAAAGGAAAGGAATCCAGGATATCAGCACACAAAATAAGGAAGTCATTTAGATCTATTTGTAGCCTTAACTCTGGCTCTCTAGAGTTAAGGCTCTTTTTTGTTTGTTTTCTGCTTTGTTTTGAATTAATAGGCTTTGTTTTTTTTAGAAAAGTTTTAGGGTTACAGAAAATTGAGCAGACAGTACAGAGGGTTCCTGTCTACACCCTCTCCTCCACACTCAGTGAGGTTTTAAGTACTCAGATGTGGAACTCATGAACTACTGAAAGAAGAAATGCAATCTTGTGAATAAACACAGCATTTCTAACCTGCAGAACTGCTCAGATATGCAAGGAAGTTACGAAATCAGCGTTTTAAGTAGATCGTTTGTCATATTTCGACCATAGGTGATTACTAAAGGCAAATTACTAGATGTTTTAATTGCTTAGCACTTTTAATCATTCAAATAAGAAGCAAAACTAGTGAGGAATGTTTATGTTAATAGTTTAACATACCTTTTTTTTTTTTTAGTTTAATATAATTGAGTAGAATTTTAAGAATAGCTAGAATTTTCTAATTGCCTACCTCCTTTTCTAGTTGCTTCTGTCCTGGGTTCTCATTCTAGTCTAGACCATTTGTCCAGAACCACAAATTGATTCTTAAAAGCTACCTGTGGTTGCAGTATGGGAGCAGAGTGGGAACTCTATTAACTGTGTGTGGTTTCATCTTTCTGCAGCTAAATCCTTAATGCCTTTAAAAGGGCCAGGGAGTTTGAAGTCCTTTCTAATGATCTAGTAATGGTGGAAAGAGCTTGTTGAAAGGTTGTAAATATTTGTTGATTGATTGTCAACAGAGAAAAAGGCTTTTACTCCTCCAATAGCATCAGGGAGGAGGGGAAGGAGGAAGCTTTTATGCACCCATTTCAATTCAGTTTTTTATTTCTCAGACTTTGAGGCTTGGGGCATATATTTCAAGAATAGACCTGTTCTTTCATCTTCAAAAGAGAAAAATTAGAATAAAACAGTTGTCTGTTTAAGTTTCACTCTATAACACAGGGAAATGTACAGAAATCAGTTCCCAAGTTGGACAAGGCTAAGCACAGCTCTTCATGAATAAGAACTAACTTTTATTTTCAATCCACTGAAGGGAGTAGGTGGAGTAGGCAGCTGCTGATGTCGTGAGATTTGAACATTACCAAAAGACTTGCCTGCACAAAAATATCTATCCCTTGGGTCTATCATAGATACGGTTAGGAAGCCAGCCATTAGAACTGCTTTTCTGGATAAAGACATTGTCTCTAGTTGGTGCCATTAAAATGCACATCTATTCCTTAGGAAAGGGAAATGTTAATGCATTATAAAAAGTTAAAATGTGTGTGTGTGTGTGTGTGTGTGTGTGCACGTGAACTTTTTATTTTGAGATAACTGAGCTTTTTATTTTGAGATAACATGCAATTGGAAGAAATAATACAGAGAGATCCTGTAAACCTTTTACCTAGTTTCTTCATCTTGCATAACCATGGTACAGTATCACAACCAGGAAGTTCACATTGACAGAGTCTGCAGACTTTATTCAGAGTTCCCCAGTTTTACCTCTATTTGTGTGTGTGTGTGTGTGTGTGTGTGTGTGTGTGTGTGTGTGTGTCTGTATGTGTTCTATGCAATTTCATCATGAGTAGATTGGTAAGGCTGCCACTATAATCAAGATACAAAAGACACAAGATGCAAAACCCATCACAAGGATCCCTCGTGCTACACTTTTTATAGCTCTCTCCCTGCCTACCCACCACCTCAACCCATGGCAACCACTAATCTGTTCTCCACCTCTATAATTTTGTCATTTTAGGAATGTTATAGGCATGAAATAAACCTTACTTCCATTTAGGTCCTTTATCTTCCCCACTTGAAAAATGTAATTGTCTTAAGTATTTCCTGTACATATATTGAGCACCATATCAGATGGTATTACAGTCTTTGCTTCGATAGTTAAATGATTGTAAAAATTTATGAGAATAAGGAGAGTCTATTATATTTGTCCTTACTTTTATCCATTCTGATGCTTTTCTAGGTAAGGTGAATTTTAAAATTTACTAATAACAGGCCTTCTTTCTCTGTTAATTTTAAAAATTATTTATTTATTTATTTGAGATAGGGTCTCATTCTGTTGCTCAGGCTGGGGTGCAGTGATGCAATCATAGCTCACTGCAACCTCGAACTCCTGGGCTCAATCAATCCTCCCACCTCAGCCTTCCAAGTAACTGAGACTACAGGTGCGCACCATCATGCCTGGCTAATTTTTAAATGTTATTTTAGTAGAGATGAGGTCTTGCTATGTTGCCCAGGCTGGTCTCAAACTCCTGGTCTCAAGCGATCCTCCTGCCTCACCCTCCCAAAGTGCTGGGATTATAGGCATGAACTACTGTGCCCGGCCTCCTTTGTTAATTCCGTGTATTGTTAGGATCCATACTCATACAAATAGCAGAATATTTCAAATAAAACCCTTATTGTAGAAGATGCCATAGCTTTTGATAAGTAAGCAATTTGATCAGAAGGAATGAAGAAAATATGGTATCATAGAGCACTCCTGGAGAGACTAGGTTTGGTCCATTGTTTTTCTATCTTTTCTAGAGTTAGTGGTGTTCATGACCATCTGGGGTTATGTCTGTCGTTAGGAAGTTACGTCCTCGTAACTTGTTATGTGTTCATGATGTAACATGTTATGCTGTTCATAGTTATGAAGTTATGTCCTCATCTGGGGTTGAACCCTTGAAAATATGCTATAATCACAGATTTTTTTCCCCTGTATTTCACACCTTTAACACAAATAGAAAGGCAATATTGCGACACGGCTGATTAAATAAAGCTACTTCCCTCTGGAAACCAGGAATTCTGGTATTATTGCAGGGGTGGAAGTTGAATTCGGGGCTTCATGCCTCAGTTGGGCTTACTGACTTCCGTTCCAATGGGTTCTTTGGAACTTTTGACCCTCATGATTTACACACAAACAAGCTTTTAGTGGCCAAATACGTATTGGTAAACATTATATAACCTCTGTAGAAAGGTTCCAAGAAGTCTTGTATTAAGAAAACCTATTTTACTTATTTAACTCGGAGTTTCTTTCCCCCTTCTCTAGACCTTATATTTCTTTTTTCTTTCTTTTAACATTTTTATTTGGAAATAATTTCAAACTTACTGAAAAGTTGCAATAAGAATAGTACAAAGAACATCCATATATCCTTTACCTAGATTCACTATTGTTAATATTTCATCCCGTCAAGAAAGGATTAAAAGGAAGAAAGATTTGTTGGGAAAAATGCCTATGAATGACAAAGTGGGAAGAGAGTAAAAGTAGGCACAGAGAGCCTGAGGCTGAGATGCAGGTCTGACACCTGTGAAGGGAGGTGGGGGAAAGGAAGATTAAGTAGGAAGAGGCTGACGCTGTAGAACAGCCATGAGACAGTCTCAGCCAGGTCCACCAGGGGCTCCAAAGCAAGGGTTTCTCCTTAGAGGAGCCGTACATTGGGCAGGAATGACCAGTGTAATTCCCTCTCCATGCTCAGTCATTGGTTAGGAGCAGGCTAAGGGGGTGTGGTCTCAGCAGAAATTCTGTGACCAATTCAAAGATGTGGCATCCAGAGGTCAGTTGCATTCCTTGCAGCAGGTTCTTCTTGACAGGAGATCTGATAAGCATACTGTTATGATGACCTTGTCTTTCATGACATTGACATTTTTGAAGAATTTAGCTCTCACACTCCTTCATAATAGAACATTCTTCATTTAGGTTTGAGGTTTAACCTAGTATTTTCTTTTTTTTTTTCACAGACCCTTTTACTGGTAATTACCTATTAGCATCCCTTTGGACTTGTATTCTATAGAACACACTTTGGGAAACTGCACAGATGTTGATGTTGCAGCTAGAAATGATATTTGGTTAACGTTGGTGTGTCTATAAGAGCATTACCGGATGAGATTAACATTGTTTTTTGGGGGGGGGTTAATAGGATCTTGCTCTGTTGTTCAGGTTGAAGTGCAATGGTGTGATCATGGCTCACTGCAGCCTTGACCTCCAGGGCTCAGATGATCCTCCCACCTCAGCCTCCCAACTAACTGGGGCTACAGGCATGCACCACCATGCCTGGCTAAATTTTGTATTTTTTGTAGACAGATTTTTGCCATGTTGCCCAGGCAAATCTCAAACTCCTGGGCTCAAGTGATCTACTTGCCTCAGTCTCCCAAAGTGCTGGGATTACAGGTGTGGGCCACTGCGCTGGCTGAGATTAACATTTGGTTCAGTAGAATGAATACAGTAGATTGCCCTCCCCAGTGTGGGTGGGCCACATCCAATCTGTTTAAGGTCTGAATTGCATAAAAGGCTGACACTCCCCTGAGTAAGAGAGAATTCTTCTTGATGGACTATTTTTAAGTTGGAACATGGGTCTTCTGCCTTTGGACTCATACTTGAACTGGAACTTACACTATTGGCTCTTTTGATTGTCAGGTGTTTGGACTCAGACTGGAACCATGCCACTGACTCTCCTGGGTTTCCAGCTTGCTGACTACATCTCTTGGACTTTACCTCTATAATCACATGAACCAATTCCTTATAGTAAATCTCTTTCTTTCTCTCAGTACAGATATAGATATAGATATAGATATAGATATCCTATTGGTTCTCTTTCTTAGGAGAACTCAGACTAATATACGCCCTTAGTCATGCAATCATCATAAGCTATTGGGCACGACAGCATCCTGAATGGATTGTTATTTGAACTAAGGAAAGGGTCAGCTCTTAGACAGGGAAATCAACCAGGGAGCTAGTTTTGCTGTGTCAACAAGGTTAACGCACTTTGTGGGACCAAAAGAAGCTCCAATGAAATGCCAAATGCACAACTAATTACCTATTACTTAAATAGTAACTGATGGTTTGCCAGTCGTAGGAGGGCGGCCCTTTCTGTCTCTGAATATCTAGTTGACCATTTGCTAGAGAGAAGTGCTTGCTTGGACTCATGCTTACTACACCCATGTCTTTTCCATGCCTCTTTCTCAGTTTGTAAAACAAATGGCCTCTAGTTTTCTTGTCATATATTTAGAGACTTAAGAGTGAGATATTCCCTTACATTTAAAACACAGAAAAACTTGGTGTCATCTCATTAGGACAATAAAATCTTTGTGCCTGATTATATTGTCCAAAATGGCCAAAGCAGCATTTCCTACCTGCTCTTTTAGAACTAGGCTACTTTGCATTAAGAGATGGAGTTTATTTCCCCTCTCCTTGAACCTGAGTAGGCTTGTTACTTCTCCAGCCAGTAGGGTATAACAGAAGTGATGCTGTGTGACTTCTGAAGCTAGGTCATAGAAAGGATACGGCTTCCGCCTGGCTATCTCTTTTGGAATGCAGCCATAGCATTGTGAAGAAGCCAAGGTCACATGGAGGGCCCATGTATAGATGTTCCAGTCAACAGCTATTAAGTTCCCAGCCGACAGCTAACATTAATTGTGAGTGAATAGGCCTTCAGATGATTCCAGCTTCCAGCCTTCAATTCTTTCAGTATCAGACATCTTGGAGCAAATACAAACCATTCTTTCTGTGCCTGTCCAAATTTCTGACCTACAGATCTATGAGCATAATAAATAGTTGTTTCACACTACTAAGTTTTCTGGTAATTTTTAATGTCAGCAGAGTAACTAAAACAAAACTATTGGCCAAGTTCAATACTGTAATCAGTCGATTATTCAACAGATAGATATTATGAGCCTGCTCTGAACAAAGTACTCTGCTAGACTTGTGGAGTTTGCAACAAAAAACAAGCAGAAGCAAAACCAAAGAATATTCTGTCCTCGAAGAGTCCAATAGTCTAGTAGAAAAAACCAAGTATGTAAGAGCAAAAAGGTGGCTGTGGCTAACAATATGTAGTAAGTGACAAATGAGTCAATAAACAAACGCTGTAAGGGGGTTGGAGGGAGGGAGAGGTCACCCTGGGTAGAACAGAGACACTGGGCTTCATTATGTAGCAACACAGCACCCCAGCACACATCCCAGCACACACTTGGGATCTGTTTGTTAATTTTACTGGAGAAGAATACAAGTCGGTGATTAAAGAAGAGTATCAGGTACTTGGAGAGGAAAGATGAAGGTATTTCAAGCAGATTAGAAAACAGAAGGTTGGGTCTGGAATATTAGGATGTGGTTAATAGAATTCACTCTTTTTGTGTGTAACAGCATACACTTCACAAAGCACTTTCACAGACTTTGTCACATTGAATGTTTACGACCTGGCAAGATGCAATGGCAAGTTCAGCAGGCCTCCTATATTCCTGCAGGATAGAGTCTCTCTGCTTTTCTCCATATACATAGATGCAAACAAACCTCCCTTTTACACATTCACAGAGGCATCTGGATATCGCCCGTCAAAAGCACTCAAGGAATTAACATGGAAATAACCAATGGGTTCAGCACCTTAAAAAAAAAGAAAAAAGTCCGAGCGCAGTGGCTCACGCCTGTAATCCCAGCATTTTGGTAGGCCAAGACGGGTGGATCACGAGGTCAGAAGATCGAGACCATCCTGGCCAACATAGTGAAACCCCATCTCTACTAAAATACAAAAAATTAGTCAGGCACTATGGTTCACGCATGTAGTCCCAGCTACTTGGGAGGCTGAGGCAGGGGAATCGCTTGAACCCGGGAGGCGGAGATTGAAGTAAGCCGAGATCGCGCCACTGCACTCCAGACTAGTGACAGAGCAAGACTCTGTCTCAAAAAAAAAAAAAGAAAAAAGAGATAGTTGTTAATCTCAAGGAATTTCCAGTTGGTAGAATGTGAGGGGGAAATCTCTCTCTCTCTCTCTCTCTCTCTCTCTCTGTCTCTCTCTAATAAACTGGAGCACTGCTGATACACCCAATAGTTAGGTAACAAACCAGGAGTATGATCTTGAACTAGCCACTACCTCCTCTGGGTTTCAGCTTCCTCACCTGTAAAAATGAAGGGATTGCTGGATAATCTTCAAGGTCTCCGCCAGATGGAATTTTATGATTCTGTAAACCCGGAATTAAGGTGTAAAATGGGGAATTCATCTTAAAATGTTTTCAGCATCATTTAACCTTTGTCTTCATCTTTGCAAATGAGTCTGTTCCCAAACTCTGTGAGCAAAAGATCATTACTGAGAAGAGTGGGGCTTGGAGTAGTGATGTTCTGAAGCACATGCCAGATCTATCTGTTGATGGTGCTTTCAGAAGAGCCACCAATATTTGGTAGACCCCTGTAAGCCTACAATTTCAAAGTTATTTCGGTAAAACTGCTTTACACAGAGAGTTAATTTTCCATACTTTGCTATCTTAGGTTTTCCTCTGTTAAGTACATGTCCATTAGTTTGGTTGATGCTTTTGAGAGGTTCCCACTAGGTGAGATTGCTCTAAAAATAAATTCCAGTGATTTGGTCTCATCAAATGGCAGAAGGTTCTAATTGTATATAATGAACACTAAAAAATCGGTGGCAATTCGGACTTGCATAAAGCAACAGAAATTGTGATGTTAATTGCTCTCCTCTACCTTCTCTGTGTTAATTGCCACAGATAATTGCCACCTCCCAGCGAATCATGGAATGTGGCGATGCTAGATAGATTACCCTCCCTATCTATATTAAACCATTTGTGACAAATAAATATGCAAGAGGTGGTAGGCAAATGAATTTATGGCCTTAATTTTATTGCTTGCATTGAGTTAATGTGTTCCCAAACTGTTCTTTAATTGCTGTGTCCTTGTCTGTTGTTGAAAACCGGGGCAGTTATAAGTTGTTACATAAGATGTAATGATAGGTAAACTCTTATCTCCAGAAGTTGACTTATCACTTATATTCTCTTGTATTTATACTTAGGAAATAGCAAACAACTTGACAACATTACCTTTCTTAGTAATTTTCAGTTGCTTATGAAACAATTTACTAGTGTAGAGCTTCCAAAAAGCCACATTCAGCAAAAGATTTCATAAAGCTTATAAAACTTGATTTCATTTTTGTCTTTCATTCAGTTCTTAACAAAGATGAAAGACTATTTCCTTTTAGGAAGTTTCCTTTTAGATCTCATTTCATACAGACAGCGCTTGAGTGAGAGTTCTTTGCTCCAAATGAAAGAAAATTTAGCTTTGAGTATGATCATTTCAGAATGATACTCTGAACAACATGAAAACTAATTGCTACCCAACAAAAAGATAAAGGATTGACCCAAATTTTCCTATCCCACCTTATTTCCAAATATTCTAAAGGTCCGCTTCTGGTTCTCCCAGCCTACCATGATTACTCCAAACCCCTTTGCCTGCAATAATCACATGCTAGTTGTAAAAACATTAAAAAATGCTGATACTGTGACTGGTGAATAAGATCATCATTATTTGATGATGCTCAAATCTGTCTCAAACCACATTTTCTTCCATGGTGGTAAGCATCTGACCTCTATTAGTGTGTATTTAAAGAAGATAATTTTTTTCTTTTTTTTTTTTTCTTTTTTCCAAGACAGAGTCTCGCTCTGTCACCCAGGCTGGAGTGCAGTGGCCCGATCTCGGTTCACTGCAAGCTCCACCTCCTGGGTTCACGCCATTCTCCTGCTTCAGCCTCCCAAGTAGCTGGAACTACAGGTGCCCGCCACCGCGCCCAGCTAATTTTTTGTATTTTTACTAGAGATGGGGTTTCACCGTGTTAGCCAGGATGGACACAATCTCCTGACCTAGTGATCCACCTGCGTCAGCCTCCCAAAGTGCTGGGAATACAGGTGTGAGCCACCGTGCCCGGCCTTAAAGAAGGTAATTTTTAAGGGTGCAGTAAATACATGCTGAAAAGGTTGAAACCAACAACTGGGTTAGTCTTAAACAGGCTTCAGCTCCACAAGCACATTTGCAAACCAAAAAAAAACAGGGTTAAGTGTTTTAATACTTTTTGAAGAATGCAACTTTCCAGCCGTTACTGACTAGAAGTGGTGACATTTCACAAGTGTCCGAAACTTGGGATTTATTGAGCTTCTCCATAGTAGAGTGTCTTTTTTTTTTTTTTTTTTAGTAGAGACGGGGTTTCACTGTGTTAGCCAGGATGGTCTTGATCTCCTGACCTCGTGATCCGCCCGTCTCGGCCTCCCAAAGTGCTGGGATTACAGGCTTGAGCCACCGTGCCCGGCCTGTAGAGTGTCTTTTCAAACTTGCTTCTATTAGTTTTCATCATCGCTGTTTTCTTTATTATGGTTGTTTCCAACAGTTTAAATAGAAAAATGCTACACGTATTTCAAAGTGAGGAGCCTTATACAGACCAGCATATAAGCACAGGAAGTAGCATTTAAGCTACACAAATGTTTCCCAGCCCTTGCCACTGAATAGGACCATTGTTCTCCATCCAAGCTATACGTCATGATCATCTGTGGGGTTTAAAAAATATAGATTTCTAGGCCCTGCCCTGCAGATTCTCAGTTGTTCTGAGGTGGGGTGGGGGGATGGTCCAAACTTCTATAGTTGAAAGAAGTGCCACAGATGGTTCTGCTGCCCAGTGATCACTGAGGTCTTGGATTTAGTAGAGCAATACAGAGAATCAATTTCCTGTCTGTTATAAAATTTTTAAAAGGCAGTACCTACAAGTTAAACTTGGGTGAAAGTGCCAGTTCCACTGCTTACTGTGTGAACCTGGCAAATCTCTTACTTTTTCTGAGCCTCATGGTTTTCATCTGAAAAATGGGGAATCATAGTTTCCTAATGAAATGTTGTGAAGATTAAATGAGATCATGTATGTTACCTCAAGGTCCCCAGTGCCTTATTAAGCATATAATAGTTATGATTTCCCTTTGTGTATGTCATCTGGAGAAACTTATACCTGAGAGATTGAATATGAGACATTCTATCTACTATGGCCAGGGGGACAAGGGGATCTATGAGAAACTAAAAATTGTAAAACCTGGCTGTTGACATCTAAACATTTGGAAATCAATGTTTAGTCATCTTTCCTACAGAAGGAAATGGAAAAATGAAACCACCCTTCTTCACTATGAACGAAGATGCCTAAGAAGAATGGTTCTCTGAAAAACAAGACATACAATGGCTGCTGCTGGCCATTGACCAACTTCAACAGAAGAGATTGCTGATCTCTTCTTACTCTTAACTCCCACTGTGGGGGATGTGGCAGGTCTCTTCCCTATTCTCTTTTTCTACCATGGTTATTCCTGCTTCTTTGCCTTGGTTTTTCTGCTCTTCCCATATCACTTAGATCCCATATATTCTTGTCTCTTTTGATCAGCCCAGCTTTCAGTGAAACTTTTCTTGCCCCCATTTCTTGATCTTCTGTTGTCTTAGCTAGTACCTTAAACTGTATTCATTTTATTATTATTTTTTGTTGTTAGTCCTGTCTTTCCAAATGGACTTCAAATTTTCTGAAGGAAAAGATATTTTGCTCACTTTCATGTACATCTTCTTTCTTAGCCCAGCACACAGAGCCATAGACATAAAAGATGGCCTCATAAAAGCAAATCAGGTGCCAAAGAGAGTCATCTATATGTGAAGCAGAGAGTCAATGAGGCCATCTTTAGTGGTTGGTATGCTAGTGACTTAAGGTTCAATTTTACCAGCTGTTCTTCACTTTCCAACAGAGATACACAAAACACATAGATTGTTATAACTCTCCTTTGACTTTCCTTGTTGATAAATTTAGATATAATATTTTCCTATTTTAAGTAGTGGTTCTCAAAATTGTTTACATGTTAGAATCATCTGGAAAGCTTTAGAAAACCCTCATGTTCAGACTACACCACAGACCAATTAAATCAGAATTTCTAGGAGTGAAGCCAAGGCGTCAGAATTTTTAAAAGCTTCCTAGGAGATTCCAATGTACAGCCAAGATTGAGAACCACTGTTTTAGATTAAACTATGTAAAATCTGATTAAGAGACCCCTAGATTGGAAACTGACAATAAACAAGCATCTAGGTCTGGGATTTCTTAATAGGCTCCACTGGTCCTGTGGACTTCCTTCTCATTCTGACTGTTCTTTTCCTAAGCTGCTTTAAGGCACATTGTTCAGTGGATCCAAGACTACAATTTGAGAATAAACATAAGCGAGAAGTGAAACTCTTGCAGCAGGGTGCATGTACCTGCTGTTAATCTTGGATTGCCCATACTCCTAAACGATGCCCATTATTCAAATCTCAAATTGAATGTTATTTCTTGATGGAGTCTTCTCTGACAACTCTCATATCCATTAGTATTTGAATACCAGTCATACTTTCTCAAACACTGTATCATTTCCCTTTATAGCACTCATGATATACAGAAATTTTAGTGGTTATTTGCTTAATATGTAATACACCACCTCCCCCTCCTCCTGCTGCTGGGTTTTGAGCTCAGGGATGGAAGAGACCATCTCTGCCTTATTCATTATTGTAAAGTTGGCACCCATCACAATGCCTGTGGTAGGAGCTGAGTAAATAGTTGGTGAAGGAATGGAAATCAGAGTACTGTTGTTTGACAAGTGCTTATTGGTGGGGGGATAATGGCAGAGTCCGGTGCCTCTGTGTGGAGCATTCTATCAATTGTGAAATAGTACAGAGTGGGGCAACCTCAATTACCTAATTTTGACCAGTGATTCTCAAATATGGTCTGCTCAGGAGAATCACTGTGATGTTTTGTTGATGCCTATGCCTCAGCTCCAAAAGATCTGATTTCAGCAGTGGGATGTCAGAACTAGGAATAAGTTTGCCAGCTAAGTCTGATGCCCTCAGCCACAGTCCAGCATTTAGAAACTACTGCTTTAGACATTGCCTGAAATGACTTTCAGAACCACTGTCAAATTTGGAGCCTGTAGTTTCTTTTTTTTTTTCTTTTTCTTTTTTTTTTCTTTTTGAGACGGAGTCTTGCTCTGTCGCCCAGGCTGGAGTGCAGTGGCGCGATCTCGGCTCACTGCAAGCTCCACCTCCTGGGTTCACACCATTCTCCTGCCTCAACCTCCTGAGTAGCTGGGACCACAGGCACCTACTACCACACCCGGCTAATTTTTTTTTTGTATTTTTAGTAGAGATGGGGTTTCACCGTGTTAGCCAGGATGGTCTCTATCTCCTGACCTCGTGAGCTGCCCGCCTCGGCCTCCCAAAGTGCTGGGATTACAGGTGTGAGCCACCGCGCCCGGCCTGGAGCCTGTAGTTTCTGTAGCTCAGTTATTGTTTTGCTCTGTGATGAAATTATGAAGGTGAGGTTAAGGGTTTTCTTTGGAAGAAAGACACATTTCTTTAGGTAACGACTCTGGAGGGATGATGCCCCCAGTGCCATCCACTCTGTTTAGTAGTGTGGCTGGCTGAACTTACGGTTTCTTAGGAATCAATGTTCTAAAGCCTGATGGTAATATTAGAACTATGTCAAGGTAACACTTTCTCCAAATGCTTGGAAAACTTAACCATGTAGGCCATGGTATGTGGTTATGCTGATCTCAGGGGCTGTACTGACACTGAAAAAAATATGTCAGCATTGGCCATATTTTTATATACCTAGATCTATTTTTAGAAACAGTCAACATGGGAAATATTACATTAAATATTCATGACATTTGTGTTCATGCTCAAAAATGTTACACAGATTATAAAACTTCAATTCCTCAGAAATCTCCCATCTATCAAACTCAGCTAGCTAAATAGAGCAAAGAAGGAAAAAATAAACAAAAGAGAACTCCATATATCAAAAATATATGGCATTTAAAATAAAACCTATATGAACAAAAGTAATAATTTTTTCTTTTTTTTAAAGTAGAATCCATTTACTCAAGATCTATTTGCTGTAACTTTAGACATAATCTAACTGCTTTGGGGAATCATGATGCATGTACAATAAATACAAGAATACCAAAATCATAGCCATGTAACACTTCTTGGGCTGAAATAGTCCTTTGTTTCAGTGTCCACATTCTTATTTTTAATTATTGATAATATTTACATGTGTTATATAATTTAATGTTTATCATCAACAAAGAGAACTCCAAGGAAGATAATATTCCCATTCTACAGATGAGGAAACTGTGTGGCAGGGAGGTTAAAGAACTCAATGAAGTCATTCTGATTTCTAATTCATAAACTTTCTGCTGTATTATGTTGCCTGATGGAGTTTCACTCTTTATTGTCCAGGCTGGAGTGCAATGGCGCCATCTTGGCTCACTGCAACCTCTGCTTCCCGGGTTCAAGCAATTCTCCTGCCTCAGCCTCCCAAGTAGCTGGGACTACAGATGTGCACCACCACGCTCAGCTGATTTTTAAAAAATTTTTTTATCAGCCTCTCAAGTAGCTGAGATTACAGGCGTGTGCCACTGTGCCTGGCTAATTTTTATATTTTTGGTAGAAATGGGGTTTCACCATGTTGCCCAGGCTGGTCTCGAACTCCTGACCTCAGGTGATCCACCTGCCTCGGCCTCCCAAAGTGCTGGGATTACAGGAGGGAGCCTCCGCACCTGGCCTTACATTGCCTTGTAAAATAAAGAACAACTTTTGATAACCCTAAAGAGCATCTAGAATCACCCAGAAAAGTTTTTGAAGTTTAGCATACTTAGTTTAAAAGTGTAGAATCTTGTACTGTATTTTACAAACGTTTCCATTAACAATGGTTAAAATTAAATAACAATGTGTGAGTGCCTGAAGGAGTAAGTTTCTGTCCTATGGAAAAATCACTTATGTGCAGTCTTTACTTTGTAGGAATTCAGATGCAAAAGAAATATAGGCATACACACACATTTTTAAAACTGGACTTCTTGCCACTATAAGTCGCCACCATTTTGTATGTGAATGTGGTGTGGTGTGAGTTATTTATGATTTACATGGTTCACAAACCATTCTTCCGTGCTCAAAAATGGCCCAGGAAATGAAGGGAAGGAGAGAGCACCAGTCAATTAAAACGAGAGATTTTTAACAAGACAGTATATGCCCTAACTGGGAGCCAGGACACCGATACTAACCTCTTCTTCACAAAAAGTGATTAAGGGATCTTGGTGTGTGCTAAAGTTCTACTTGGCAATACGTGTGATGGCACTATTACAATAGCTTGCGTAATTTACGCCTTTTTCAAATTCTTACCTTGCCCTTTATCAGTACAGTTCTCTAATCCTAGGATCAGATGTATGGCTGATATAAACCAGCAGAGAACAAAATTCTATTTTCCTGTTTCCTTGCAATCAATGAGTGGACAGACTGTAAACCCTGCAAGCATAGAAGGTGCTATTATTTTGCAATTGTTTCGTTCCTTGCCTTACTCACTGATATTTTCTGCAGAGCTGTGCCGGCCATTGGCCTTTGACCTTCCAGGATTTGGTCAAAAAAAATTTTTTTTCCAGGGTGCTTTCAGATGTCAAAGCATTTGTGAACATTATACTTCTGAATCCATGTTGGTATTAAAGAAAAGAAGTAATCCCAAATATTAATCTACTGTCTGATTTTTTATTATACTGCTCTTAAACTATCGTGGAGTTATTTTCGCTTCTCTATTCTAAAACTAGGAAAACTGATTTTGAGTCACGACATCAAATTTTTCGTCATCTCTTTATCCATTAATTTGTTAATGGGTTACGTGGTGGTTTTAAAATATGTCCATAAATTCTTTGACACAACTCCTTTCAAAGCTGGAGTCTAATTCCCTGCCACTTCAATGTCCACCAGAGGTAGCCACTCACTTTTTTTTTTTTTTTTTTTTTTTTTGAGATGGAGTCTCGCTCTATCGCCCGGGCTGGAGTGCGGTGGCACGATCTCGGCCCACTGCAAGCTCCGCCTCCTGGGTTCACGCCATTCTCCTGCCTCAGCCTCCCGAATAGCTGGCACTACAGACGCCTGCCACCACACCTGGCTAATTTTTTGTATTTTTTAGTAGAGACAGGGTTTCACCATGTTAGCCAGGATGGTCTCGATCTCCTGACCTCGGGATCCACCCGCCTCGGCCTCCCAAAGTGCTGGGATTACAGGCGTGAGCCACCGCGCCCTGCCCAGCAACTCACTTTTGACAGACCGAATGTGGCAAGAAGTCATGATCTGTGACTTCCAAAGATAGCCCATAAAAAATATTACCCCTTCCATTTGCTCTCTTTTATATTGCCCACTTTTGGGGGAAGCCAGCTGCCATGTTGTGAGGATACTTAAATAGCCTTCAGAGACACCTGTGTAGGGGAGGAACCAAGACCCTCTGTCAACAGCCTGCATGTGGAAGATACAGCATGTAAATGCCTCCTCCAACTCCACTAAAGCCTTCAAATGGCTGCAGCCCTGGCTGATTTCTTGACTGTAACCTCATGCGATTCCCCAGCCAGAACCACCCAGCTAAGCCACTCTGAGTTCCTGCAGAATTCGTGAGAGACAACATATGATTATTGTTGTTTTAAGGCACTAAGTTCTAGAGGACTTTGTGAAGTGGCACTAATCCAGTTGTCTTGTCAAGACAAGGTGTTGCTTTTATTCATACAACAAATATTTATTGAGCATCTAGTCAAGCAGGCTGTTAGGTGCTGCTTATACCAAAATCAACAGAAGAAAACATAGTACCTGCCTTTAAAGAACTTACAATCTTGTGATGGATACAAATTTAAATCAATGATTATCTAATTATTTACTTACAATAAGTGTGCCAGGTAATAGGGTTATCAGTGCCATGATTTTCAACGCTAAGGTCAGGAAAGGTTTCCCTGAAGAGCTGACATATAAGCTGAAACTTGAGGAATGGATGGGAGTTAACCAGGTAAAGAGGAAGGCTGGGGACAGGAAAGAGCTTTCCAGGTGCAGGCACTGTCGATGTTCAATGGTCCCAACTAACACATTTCTCTACTGGAAACTACTGAGAGATTGTTTGTTCATTCATTCCATTTCTTCAAAGAAATATGATCTGAGCATCTACCATGTGTCAGGTACTGTTCCAGGCACTGGGAGGAAAGCAGTGGACAAACAGACAGGAACGCCTGCTCTTCCTGAACTTACATTTTAGTAGGTGAGAAGGATAATAAAAACAAATGAATAAACTACGTAAAATAAACTTCTGGTTTCTGGTCCTACATACAAGGAGCGTGAAAGTCATCTCTCAAGCTTTTTTTCCTCAAGAAAAAAGCTGAACAAACTGAAAATCAACAACTTTCTAGATCCATCAGAGAACTGAGGTCATAGGGCAAACTTTGCCCCCAGATTGGCCAGCCAGCCAGGCAGATACAGAGAATCACAACTTACAATAAAACTCAGTGGGAACCAGTACGGGGGTAGGAAAACCTAATCTGTAAGTGCCAAATCGCCAAAGGCTCAGTCTGAACAAGTTTAAGAGTTAAAAACTCCAGAGGGGCCCAGTCTTAGGGGAGGCCCCCATGCTTTCATGAGTTTTACCCTCAAGAGCTCTATAGGTTTTCATAGTGAAGATCAGAGAAATAGAACCTTGTGCTTCTGGCAGGGGGAGATGAAAATGAGCTATTTTGAATGTGCCCAGAGCATTCTGTTTCTCCTAACAAGGACTGCCTTCAAGAGAAAGTATTTTACCAGAGTCTAAACTACTGGGGTCTTGCTACAGATGAACGGACCTGGGAGAGGGAAAAAACTCAACTCGAGCCCTGATTAGCTTTCCTGTCTCTTCTATGGGAAAACAAACAAACCAAACCCAATCAAAGCAAAATGGAGAAGTGCCCATGAAGGTCACAGGCCGGGGACACAGGTTCATGAAAAGGCTGAGACCCGATTCTAGGCCTATAGAATGCTGCTTCTCCCCTCACATCTCACCACAGCACCAATGGGGCTCCTGTCTAATAATAATGGGAAAGAACTGTGCATCTCAGGTATTTGGGGTGTCTCTAGGGAAATCCAAGGACAACAGAGGATATGAACATAAGGATACCGCAGGAAAGTTTCACTTCTGCTACCTACAGCTATAGCAAGCAATACGTACAGAGTAACCTCTAGCCAGGTGAACAAAATAGATAACGCTGGAGATGGTAATAAGTACTCAGAAGAAAAAGATTAGGGTATTGAAGGAGGGATGGGTTTGCAATTTTAAATGTTAGGTTGGTGCAAAAGGTATTGCAGTTTTTGCCATTATTTTTAATAGTATGGACAGAAAATGTCTCACTGAGCTGGTGACATCTGTGCAAACATCTGAAGGACGCAAGGGAGTGAGCCATGGAGATAGCTGGGAAAGATGGGAGGGAATATCACCTCCTAGGGTAAGCAATGTTAGGTGGCTGGGAAGTAGGAGAAAAACCAAGAAAGTGTGGTGTCCTGAGAAACAAGTTAATAAAATACTCCCAGAAGGACGGAGCGAATGATGACGTAAAATGTTACTGAGGCGTCAAATGAGAGAACAGACCATTAGACTTAGCAATGCAGACATCACTGCTGAGAGCAGTTTTGGAACATGGAAGCGGCAAGTGCCTGATTAAACAACATTCTAGTGGGAGTGGGAGAACAGGTTTTACAGACATGAGTGTAGATAAGTCTTCAGAGGAATTGCTGTGAAGAAGAATGGAAATATGAATTTGTAGCTGGAAGGCAACATAGGTGGGAGAAATAGCATCATGTTCGTATGCTGATGGAATGATGTGGCCAAGAGGGGGAAAATGGTAATGCAGGAGAAGAAAAGGGGAGGAATTTCTGGAGCAATGTTCTTGAATATTTAAAAGGATTGGGATCTAGTGAACAGGCAGAGAGTTCAGCCTTAGATAGCAACATGGAAAGTTCATCCCTGGTAAAGGAGAGAAGGCGGCGTATCTGGGCCCAGATGCTTGTGGGCGGGTGGAGTTGCTTGTGTGTTGGTGGGAACTGGTGGAAGTTCGCTTCTGATTGTTTCTATTTTCTCAGGGAAGTAGCAATCAAGGTCAAGAGCTGAGAGTGAAGATGGGGGAGGAGGTGTTGGAAGTTTTAGGAGAGAGGAGAATTGTTGTCTAGGAGAGTAGAATAGTAAACGAATCAGGGAAATGTGCTATGCTTGCTGGGCAGCATGAACTGCATGCTTAAAGTCATTAGTCAGGAATGTCATGAATTTAAAGGCAGACCTGTCAGTACGGATGAATGTCTTCTTCTAGCTCCTTTTGGCTGCACAGGTTCAGGTTAAGAATAACATTTCTGCAAGTGAGGATAGCATAGATGCTTGTTCACGTCTAACAACCAGCTACTAAGATAATTAAGAAATGATGCGTTTGTGCAAAATCTACTTCATTTAGCACTGATTATGGGAGAATTGTGGGAGGGCTTCTGGTTCATTGAATATTTTAGATAATTAACTCCATTATATCACCCATGACTATTTTATTTTACTTTTGTAGAATTAACCGTAGGAAAAAAAAAAAAAACTACTCTGAATATCACATGAGAGTTTTGGGTAATAGTAAGTACCTAAATATCTAACAGCACTTCAATACCATTGTTATGAAAAGCAATGCTCACTGTACATCCTAGGGGAAAATCTGGTTATTTGAGTTTTATAACAGTTTGGAATCTGGGTACATTATGTCGAGAATTTTCCAAAAGATATAAAATTTAAAAAGGATGTCACTAAATGTATTAAGAATTATCGTCATAAAACTCCACCAGTTGTGTCTTGGTTGTACCTATGATAGCATTGTGATAACAGTTTTTTTTTCCTCTCAATTGCCTTTATCTTTGATAGTGAAGCAGCAATGAGAACATAGGTTCTTAATTTTTGATGATGTCATCACCACTACCAATGTCAGTGTCAGTTTGATTATCTAGACTTGCTTCATCTTTGATGCCTGCAAGTCAGACTTATTTATCTTTCAACTGTTTCTTTTCTCTAGTAGTTCAAACTCTTTTTATGTAGCTGCAAATATGCTTTGCATTATTCACTTATTTTTAAAAATAACTGATTACATAAGCAATACATGTTCACTGAAAACAATTTGTAAAACATGCAAAGGTAGAGAGAAGAAAATAAAAGTTATCATCTTGCCCCCCAGAGATGAACACAATTAACATTTTGGTGAGTTTAAATCTAATATTTTAATTCATACATATGTATATTTAGAAAATTTATATCAAACTGTATCTCAACTTATATCCTTTTAACTAAATATTTTATTGTGAGATTCTCACAGGCCATTACATATTCTTTCTTTTTTGTTTTTGTTTTTTTTTTTTTAGAAGCTGGACCTCACTATATTGCCCAGGCTGGACTCGAACTCTCCTAGATGGGCTCAAGCAATTCTCCCACCTCAGCCTCCCAAGTAGCTGGGACTATGGGCATACACCACTGCACCTGACTATTATTACATATTCTTTGAAATGTATTCTTTAATGCCTGTATTATAGTTTATTGTATGAATATACCATAATTTATTTAAGAACTCTGCCATCATTGCACATGTAGTATGTTGTCAAATTTAAAAAACCATGATGGTGAGCATCCTTGAACATAAACCTCCTTTTGTAGTACTGATTTATTTTCTTTCTTTCTTTGCTTTTTTTTTTTTTTTTTTTTTCCTGAGACAAGGTTACACCGTGTCACCCAGGCTAGAGTGCAGTGGTGAGATCTTGGCTCACTGCAACCTCTACCTGCCAGGTTCAAGCCTGATTTATTTTCTTAAGGTAGAGCCCTAGAAATAGAATTCTGGGGTCAAAGGGTACACACATTTTTAAAGTCATGTGTACATATTGCAGCCACCTTCCTGAAAGATTATGCTTATTTGTAGTCCCCTGAAAGTGAACAAGGTGGTCGATTTTGCTGCACTGTTAAGAATTCTGTCTGTCTAGTACCTATTGCACACCTCGCCTGTGATTACTTCAGTTTAGATCTCAAATGAACTGTTCTGTTAGCCTCCCACCAGGTCTCCCTGATTACTGTCTTTCCCTCCACTGAGATATTCTCCCTGCTGCTGGCGGAGGTATTGTTCCACACCACTGACCTTGTAACTTCCCGGATCAAAACCTCAGATGGTTCCTCAGTCCCCACGAGTTACATGGCAGCACACAATGCCCTTCACAGTCTGCCCCAGCCTCTCCTTTTAGCCTCATTAGCCACTCACCTCTAAGTACTCTGAATAAGCCGCACAGCATCTTTTTATTTACAGAACACATAGTACTCATTCATGCTTCCTAGCCTTTACACACTTGCACTCTGTCACGCTTCCTCCCTGAAATTCCAATTCATCCTTCCTGACACAGGGCAGAGGTCCCTTCCGTGATGCTTCCCTGACTTCTCAGGGTAAGGCAGTCGTGCATGGAACCAAGCTCACTCCCCCACAGCGTTGTGCTCATATGCACAACTATGCCACTGATCATTTTGCACTGCATTTATTGGCTTACCTTGTTTTCCCATTGAGTTAGAGCACCTCAGGAACCTTGTCTTATTTATTAATATTTTTGACCTCAGTTTTTTAGCTTGTTACATAGTTGGGGATCAATAAATATTCATTGACCCAATGGCTAAAAGCACAGAATGTTTTGAGTATTCTGACATTGCTTAGCTCAGTAGGGATGGATTGCCTGGATATGCCGTTGTTCCCCAGTCCACAACAGTCTCTTAAGTGGCTTCCCTTAGCTAGCATCTAAGCATATCTCTGTCCTATGCAGTCTTTGATCACAAGCTCCTATGTATTTTTCCATCTCTTTCTGGTCTTTGTCTTAATGTGTTTTATGGCCCCTCCCCTACATTCTTTTAGTCCATCCACCCCGCTTTGATTTCACTCATTGAACAAAGCTTAGTGCCATGAGCAGCTAATGGCTTTATCTCAGTACTTTCCCTTTTGTTCTTGCTCTGTTCCCATAGAACACCCCAGATGTTAACATTTTCTGATCCTTTGTACAGGTGGCTGACTGTGGGCTGGAGAAACCCACAGAATTGTGTTGCCAGGATCATCCTGCGTGTGAACTCTATTCTAATATATATTTATATATTTTCTCTGCCTCTGATTTATTTTTTATTTTCTGTTCTTAGGTATGCCCTGTAAGCAACCTCTATCCTTTGTTGAACAAAGCAGAATATAAATACATACATAAATCAACACATCAATGCAAAGACCCATGCTGATCTCTATTATTACTGACTGCATGCTTTCAGAAGGCTGCTGGGCACTCTGCTGCTCACCTGTGTACACACTGGCTTGTCTTTTCATACCCCTCACAAGGTTGCTTTTTCAAACCTTTTCTGTTCTCTGTTTCAATGACTTGGCCTCAAATTTCTCTTAAAAATAGAGGCCATCTGAGGAGATTTTACTTCACTTCCAACTCTTCTATCTTGCCTTCTCTTTCAGGGTCATCCAGTTGGACATCTCTAGAGGGTACAGCTCACATCATGGTAGGTGAGCATGGTGCTTCCGGCTTTATACTGAAGTCTCCGTGGCACCTTCTCCTCTGCCTACAAACCTGCTCCAGTGGATCTCAGTTCATAAACTCAGCTAATGACTTCTCTCTCTTCCTTTTCTATAATGCATCTTAGTTTCCAACTCAGAGCCCAATTTGCTGATGTTGTGGGAAAAAAGGAACTTCTATTCTTCTCAGCATTTACCTTTTCCTCCTAATGGATCTTATGCAGTGGGGAGGTTTGAGAATGGGGAGAGAATGAGAAAAGGCAGCAATGGTTCTCCTGGTTATTGGTCTGCACAGGTCACCATTAAGAAGTCTGCTTCAACACTTCTTGACAAGGAGGCAACTTTGCTGAGCCTACTCAAAGTCCTGTATTCATAGACAGATTACACAGTCCTTTTAATCTCAGGTCTCAGCTCCTTCTGTGAGGCTGCTGCAAGGCAGAGCCCTCATAGTCTACTCTTGGAATCCACAGTTGGCTTTCTCTCTACTTCCTCCTCCTCCTCTGCCTCTGGAAATCTCTACTAGGGGAAAATATGTCTCCTTTCATTTCTTATTTTTTTTTCAAGAAATTGGTTCTTTGACAAACTTAGTCAAACCCTAAGTTAGGGTTCTTTCTCTGATTTCTCACAAGGGCTTAAGAGTTTGGGAAACAACAAGAGAAAAACCAAAAAGACTTTTGAATAAGGGCAAGAAGGACTGAGTGCCTTAAATGTCAGGGAAACAATCAGAATAATATATCAAGTGGTATTCCCATCACAGTAAACACAATAAAAGCGAACAAAAACTAGTCCCTGATTCTTCTATAAGCACCCGATTTTTGTCCACCAGCAGCCATTTTGAAAAAATAATCGCTATCTATTGTCTTCATTCTATTTCATTCATTCCTTTTACCACTTGCAATCTGGCTTTACTTCTAGCATTCTACTAAAAACACTCTCTCTGAATCTCCAACCCAACTCTTTTTAGTTTTTTCCTCTGTCTCTCCTAACTTCGTTTTTACCTTCCAACCTTCCTCTTTTCTTCCATATTATTTCACTATTTAGTTGCAGACCGTGCACTGGAGAAACAAGAATGATTTAGACTCTTCTTGGTTTTTAAAATAATTTTAATGTTTTTGTTTGTTTGTTTGTTTGTTTTTTAAGAGATGGGGTTGCCAATCTCTAAATATGTTGCCCAGGCTGGCCTTGAACTCCTGGGCTCAAGTGATCCCCTCTTCCTCAGCCTCCCAAGTAGGTGGGATTACAGGTGCATGCCACCCTGCTGGCTGTTCCTGTTTTTAAGAAATTTAAGATACGGTGAGGCACATGGGAAAATAAATAAGCAAGTACTTCACAAAAATTTGTTGCTTCTGCTTTTGATGCTAGGGAAGCCCTGGCCGCTTCTTGTTGATGTTCAACTTTCTAATCCCTCTTCCCTCTATTTCCCCTCTTGTTTGTTCACTGGCTCTTCTTAAATTTTCCATTCACTAAGCTTTTTTCATGACTTTGTCCTGGGTTTCTTCCCTCAGAGAAGTTTTGTGTGTCCATGTGGATGAATAGTAAAGCTGTATCTTGGGTCCAATCTCTAGATCTGTCTGTAGACTAATGTTTACCATACCTGGCTGAACAAATGCAGCTAGATTTCATCTTCTCACGTCTCCTTCTGTTAACGTCATCACTACTGTCTTTCAGTAAAGTTTAAGACCAGGGTGGGTGCAGTGGTATATGCCTGTGCTCCCAGCAGTTTGGGAGGCTGAGGCAGACAGGTCACTTGAGCCCAGGAGTTCAAGGCCAGCCTGGGCAACATAGGGAGACCCTGTCACAAAACAACAACAAGAAAAAATGGTACCACATTTTTCAACCCTCTGCATTCAGCCAACTGCCCTTTTCTTGCTCCCCATATTACTTTGATTAAACCTGCATAGGACAAAGAACTTTTTGCTTTGCTTTTCTTCATGCCTGGAACAGAGATCTCTTTGCTAGACAATCAGAATGTCCTGGAAACTTGTCTCCCTATTCCAAACCTTTTTTTTTGAGACAGAGTCCTGCTCTGTCATCCAGGCTGGAATGTAGTGATGCGATGCTCACTGCAACCTCCGCCTCCCGGGTTCAAGTGATTCTCCTGCCTCCGCCTCCTGAGTAGCTGGGACTACAGGCGCTTGCCACCATGCTTAGCTGGTATTTTTTTTAAATTGTAGAATTTAAAAAAAATTATTATACTTTAAGTTCTGGGGTACATGTGCAGAACATGCAGTTTTGTTACATAGGTTACATGTGCCATGGTGGTTTGCTGCACCCATCAACTCGCCCATTACTGGGTATATATCCAAAGGATTCTAATTTTTGTATTCTTAGTAGGGACGAGGTTTCATCACGTTGGCCAGGATGGTCTCCATCTCTTGACCTCGTGATCTGCCTGCCTCGGCCTCCCGAAGTGCTGGGATTACAGGCCTGAGCCACCGCTCCCAGCCCCAAACTTCTTACACATCAGAATATGCTTTCAATAGTACCACATCTGTCTCAAGACTTTCTTGACCCAGATCCTGCATTGCCTCTTCTTTGTCAATGGGATCAAATTTGAATTCTTCACCCAGCAGTCAGTGCCTCCGTGATGTAGTCCAAATTATATTTCCAGCTTTATCTCCAAGTAGGCTTTTATGAATACCTGATATACTATAGCATACATGTGCCATTCCTCAGCTGCCGGGTTTATTGCCTGATTGCCTTTGCTTCTGTTTGTACAGCTAGAATGCATTATTCTATAGGATACTGAATACGCCCATTGCTACTTGTTGAAATCTTAGCCATCTTCAAAACTTCTTAAAGATTAAGCTGGGTGCGGTGGCTCAAGCCTGTAATCCCAGCACTTTGGGAGGCCGAGGCGGGCGGATCACAAGATCAGGAGATAGAGACCATCCTGGCTAACATGATGAAACCCTGTCTCTACTAAAAATACAAAAAAATAGCTGGGCACGGTGGCAGGTGCCTGTAGTCCTGGCTACTCGGGAGGCTGAGGCAGGAGAATCGCTTGAACCCAGGAGACGGAGGTTGCAGTGAGCCGAGATTGCGCCACTGCATTCCAGCCTGCATGATAGAGCGGGACTCCGTCTCAAAAACAAACAAACCAAAAAACAAACAACAACAACAACAACAAAACTTCTTAAAGGTGTTATTCCATGAATCAGTTCAGGTCTCTCTAACCAGATGCTGTCTTTTCCTCCATTGATTTCCCAGAGCCCTTTGTTTCAACCTCTTGCATGCCTGTGATTTTACTCTTCCGTCATATAATGATTACTTATTTCTCTCATCCACTTGTTAAACGTCAATCTCCTTAGAGGTGGTGCCTGTTCTTACTCATTTTGCAGATTTAACAGTGTATGTTGCTGTATCTTCATACAAAGGGACCCAGCATCTATTCTCTCTTTCTCTTTAGCAACAGAACTCCCGTTTTTTTTTTTCTTTTTTCCAGGATGATACTGTGCCCAGCTAAAAATACTTACTCTCCAAGCTCCCTTGCAGTCAGGTGGCCAAATGAGTCAGTTCTATACAAGGAGATGAAAGCTGAGGGTTTCTGACTTTCTAGATATAGGCACCACACTCCTTTCTGCTTTGCCCTTCTGCCTGGAACATGGACCTGAGTCTAGTCTTCTGGCCGTTAGATAATAATCTTCAGGGTGAAGATCAACTCATTGATTCTTCCATTTAACAAATATTTACTGAATACGTGCTATTGTGCCAGGCACTGTTGTGGATGCTTTAAAAAGCAGCAGAGCAGAAGGAAAGAACCTGAATCCCCGATGACATCATTAAACATTGCAGCATCTTTAACTGTCTACCTCTGGACTTCACGAACCCCCTTCTCTTCAAGCTAATTTTACTCAGTTGTTTGATCATTTTCTGTTATTTTAAAGCTGAATGCATTTCTTTTCCACACAATGCTGTTCTATTACTGATCTAAGGCCTGGAATTGTAGGTGAGACTGGCTCAGGTTTATTTTCCTCTTAAAATAATCATGTGAATGTTCTCCTTTATTCTATTAGTGTTTGTTGATTTTCAAACGTTAACCAATCTTGCATTCTTCTAATAAACTTCACTGGATTTGAATGTATTTATTATCTGTTTGTGTGTATTAGTGGATTCAATTTGCTAATATTTCGTTTGGGATTTTTATATTATGTTCATAAGCAATCCTGGCCTGTAATTTTCCTTCCTTGTAATGCTAATGTCAAGTTTGATATCAAGATTATCCTGGCCTTATGAGTTGGGAAGCAGTTTTTCTTTCCATTATCAGGAAGAGTTTGCATAAGATTGTTCTTAATTCTTTAAATAATTAAAAAAATTTACTGGCGAAACCATTTGGGCTTGGAGTTTTCATTGTTTTAATTATGGATTCAATTTCTTTAACAGATACAGGGCTATAAGATTTTCTATTGGAGGAGGGAAGAGACATTGTTAAAAGGATACTGAATTTCAGTTAGATACCAGGAATAAATTAAAGACATCTAATGTGTAGGATGGTGGCCATAGTTAATAACAATGTGTTGTATTGTTGAAAATTGCCAAGAGAGTAGGTTTTAACTGTTCTCACTGTAAAAAATAATAACTATATGAGATTATGCATATGTTATTTAGCTCAATTCAGCCACTCCACAATGTATTTGTATATCAAAACATTTTGTTATATAAGACAAATATATATAATTTTTTGTCAATTAAAATAAAATTTTATTATTAAATTCATGT
>NW_016803181.1:2168308-2216146 GCF_001698545.2 Rhinopithecus bieti
CAACTTTTACATTTGTTTTCAAATAACTATCTTTTGCCTTAATTTTCTCTAATATATATTTGCTTTCTATTTTATTGATTTCTACTCTTAATTTTTTTCTGTTTTTTAGGGTTTAATTTGCTGGGGTTTTTTTTCCAGACTAGTTTCTTGAGATGGAAGCTTATATCATTGATATTTAGTCCTTCTTTCTTTCTAAAAGATGTACTCAAAGTAATATATTTTCTGTAAGTACTGCATTAGCTGCATAGAACAAATCATACATCATATTTTAATATTTTTGACATTGACAAATGAAAAATTGTATATATTTATAATGTACAATGTGACATTGTACATTATACATGTTTTGATATATGTATACATTGTGGAGTGATTAAACCAAGTTAACTAATGTATCCAGCACTTAACATATTGATTTTTTTGTGATGAAGACATTTAAAATCTATTCTCTTAGCAATTTTTAAGCATACAATATGTTATTGTTAACTCTAGTCACCATGCTGTACAACAGATCTCCTGAACTTACTCCTGTTGTCTAACTGAAACTTTATGCGCTTTGACCAACATCTCACCATCCCTCTAGAACTCCTCTCCCCACCCCAGCCTCTGGTAATCACTACCATTCTACTTTATCCTTCCATGAATTTGATTTTTTTTTTTTTTGATTCCACATATAAGTGAGAGCTTATTATATCTTTCTGTGCTTGGCTTATTTCATTTAACATAATGTCCTCCAGGTTCATCCATGTTGTCACAAATGACAGAATTTCCTTTTTTTAAGGTCAAATAATATACCATTGTGTATATATTTTCTTTATTCATTCATCTACTATTGGACACTTAGGTTAATTCCTTATCTTGGCTATTGTGAATAATGCTGCAATGAACATGGGAGTGCAAACATCTCTTCAACATAACTGATTTCATTTCCTTTGGATATCTATACTCAGAAATAAAATTCCCGGATCATATGGTAATTCTATTTTTAATTTTTTGAGGAACTTCCATACTGTTTTCCATATGGCTATACTAATTTACAGTCTCACGAGCAGTGTACAAGGGTTTGCTTTTCTTACCAACACTTATCTTTTGTCTTTTTGATAAAAGTTATCGTTACAGGTGTGAGGTGGTATCTTATTGTGGTCTTAATTTGCATTTCTCTAATGATTAGTGATGTTGAACATTTTTCATATACCTGTTGTCCTTTTTTTTTTTTTTTTTTTTTAAGAAATGTCTACTCAGGTCTTTTGCCCGTTTAAAATCAGGTTGTTTTCTTGCTATTGACTGGTTTGTGTTCCTTATACATTTTGGATATTGACTCCTTATCAGATGTGTTGTATGCAAATGTTTTCTCCCATTCCATAAATGGTCTCTTCACTCTATTGATTGTTTCCTTTGCTGTGTGCGCAAAAGCATTTTAGTTTGATGCCATTCCCATTTGGCTACTTTTGCTTTTATGTCTGTGCTTTCGGGTCATTAATATGTCATCTTTTCACTATCATTTAGGTCAAAATATTCTCTCTCTCTCTCTCTTTTTCAAGGTTTCACTCTGTCATCCAGGCTGGAGGGCAGTGGCATGATCGTGGCTCACTGCAGCTTTGACCTCCCCAGGCTCAAACAATTCTTCCCCCTCAGACTCCTTGGTAGCTGTGACTACAGGTGCACACCACCATGCTGGACTAATATTTTTCGTATTTTTTGCAGAGATGGGATTTCACCAGGTTGCCCAAGCTGGTCCTGAACTCCTGGTCGTAAGTGATCCACCCACCTCAGCCTCCCAAAGTGTTGAGATTACTGGTGTGAGCCACTGTGCTTGACCTCAAAATATTTTTTAATTTCCGTTATGATTTCTTCTTTGATCCATTGGTCATTTAGAAATATATTGCTTAATTTACAAATATTTTGGGATAGTCTAGTTACTTTTCCATTATTGATTTATGGATTAATCTCACTGTGGTAAAAGAAAACTTACTCTGGGTGATTGTATTCTTTGAAATTTGTTAAGATTTTCTTTATGGCCCATTATAAGATTTATTTTAGTGACTGTTCCATGTGCATTGTAAACAATGCATATTCCCAATTGTTGCATATCATTTTATATAGTATCAATTATGTCAATTTTTTTTTTTTTTTTTTTTTTTTTTTGAGGCGGAGTCTTGCTCTGTCGCCCAGGCTGGAGTGCAGTGGCCGGATCTCAGCTCACTGCAAGCTCCGCCTCCCGGGTTTACGCCATTCTCCTGCCTCAGCCTCCCGAGTAGCTGGGACTACAGGCGCCCGCCACCTCGCCCAGCTAGTTTTGTATTTTAGTAGAGACGGGGTTTCACCGTGTTAGCCAGGATGGTCTCGATCTCCTGACCTCGTGATTCGCCCGTCTCGGCCTCCCAAAGTGCTGGGATTACAGGCTTGAGCCACCGCGCCCGGCCAATTATGTCAATTTTTAATCATATTGTTAAAATCTATATACTTACTTTTTGTTGCCTGCTCTATCAGCTGCTGATATGTTATGATTTTTAGTTATTACAACGAATTTGACTATTTTGTTTTATATATGTCAAAGCTATGTTATTAAATACATAGAAATGTATGACTTCTTCCTGGCGAATTGGCCCTTCTATCATTATAAAATGTCTTTCTGAATTTCTTGCTATACTTCTTGCCTCAGAGTCTTCTTAATGTGATATTATTATAGCTACACCAGTTTTCTTTTGGATGAAGTTACCATCGTTTTACATTCAAATTTTCTGTGTCTTTATATTTATGGTGTGTCTCTTGTCAGACTCATTCTTGAATCCTAATTCTTTTGCCCTTTGTTATCTAAAGGCCAGTTTTCTTGACTGTAAAATAGAGATGATGATGTATATATAATTGTCTATATGCTATATATAATTATATATACACACTATACACACACACACACACACAAATGTTACTGTCAACTATTATTATTTAATAGATGCACAACTTTTTTTTTTTTTTGGAGACAGGGTCTTGATCTGTCACCCAGGCCGGAGTGTAGTGGTGCCATCACAGCTTACTGCAGTCTCTGCCTCCTGGGTTCAAGGGATTCTCCTGCCTTGGCCTCCTGAGTAGCTGGGGCCATAGGTGCATGCTACCATGCTCGGCTACTTTGTTTTGTATTTTTTGTAAATGGGTTTTGCCATATTGTTTAGGCTGGCCTTGAAATTTTGGGCTTAAACAATCTGCCTGTCTCAGCCTCTCGAAGTGTTGACATTACACGCATGAGCCACTGTGCCTGGCCAATCTATTTTTTAAGATACAGAATTCATTTTTTTCAATTTCATTCCAATTAAATACTATTCCAGTGTAGTCCTTATTATATGGTCATACCGTATTATATCATGGCAAGGAAAAAATACCTCTGTACTGTTTGAATTTCTGGTTCCTTATGATGAAGCTAAATCTGGGGGAAACATTCATGCAATTGTATACTTCCTTCTTTGTAACACTGCCTCAGAAAGGAAAGTCAAGAGAGCTCTAACCTCTGACTTTTAAGAGTTATAGGAGATAGTCTAAATTTTTTTCAGTATAAAGATAAAAAACCCCACCAATTAGAAGCTATTAGAAGCTTATTAGAACACAATTGATTTATTAAAGATTATCATTTTTTACTTCAGTTTGAGGGTCTATTCTCACTTCTTTTATCCATCTATCCAGTCATTTATTTATTTTACATATATTGAAATTGTATCATGTAGTAGGGGCTGAATGTACAAAAATCAGTATGACAAAGTCTCTCCTTCTGAAAGAGAAGTAGGGAAGTCTAGTAAGAAAGAAAGACAAACATTAGGAAAACCTTATACTCTTTGATATATAATGACAGCAGTATGTGCAGGGTGCTATGACAGTAGATAGAAGAAAACACAAATTTCCATCTGGAATACTCCCCTCTTTGTTGTTGTCTATCTTGTGGATGACTCAGATTTCCTGGATGAATGGACCTTTGAATTGGGCCTTTAGAATAACTTGGCATTAGATAGGTGAATCACACAAGCACTTGTATAGGAAAAGAGGCACTTGAGGCATTTTAAGCAGAAAGGGATTTATTATAGGGACTTACATGCTTATGCACTTATTGCAAGGATGAGAAGAATGAGCTCCATTCTGAGCCTCCAGAAATGAATCACAGAATGCCACCTATGGTGGGAGCTAATCTTACCATATTCAGGAGGTGAGAATCAAGAGGTTCACTGGACCAATTAACTTAAAAAACATGGTGCTGTAATTCCGACCCAGGGGTTGGGAAGCAGGGATCAGGAAGCCACTACTACCAATAGTCTACCACTCAATACCCAGAACACTGGAAACTGTATGCTGGAATGCAGAAATATCCATACCTGCACAACTCTCCTTGCCTGCAGGAAGGAAGCAGTCAAAAGCAGTTGGAAGGTGGTATTTCCTTCACGTCCGATCTCTGACTGAGTGCACCCGATAAAACCTATTTCACACCCAGGAATCTAACTATAAGGGAGTCTGGAAAATAAAATTTGTAGTTTTCTAGGCTTTGCTGTACAAAGGAGAGTACACCGCGAGATGAGAACAAAGGCAGAATGCAAATCAATTACCAAACATACCAGGTGAAAATGAGATGGGAGTAGGAGAGTCAGATGGAGAGAATAGTATGTACAAAAAAAAAGTAAAATAACATGGAGATTTTGAGGAATTTCTGAGATGGCTGGATAGGGGAAACAACAAAAGATGAATTGAGAGAGAAATATTGTCTAGATAATGAGAATGAGCTGGGAAGGAGTGACAGAGAAGAGGATTATGAAACTTAGGCACACCAGGAAAGAGGTTATTGCATTAATTAAGGTGAGTGACAGTGCTGGCTCAGAGTAAGACAATAGTGGTAGAAACGGAAGAGACAATTTAGAGAGAGAGTTAAAATATCATGATCATTTTTATTATATACTTTTTTCTTCATGGCAATTTTTCTTTAGGAATGCCCGCTTTGTTCTAGTTATTTGTTTGTTTGAACGTAAGGCTTGTAGAATGTGTTATTCAGTCCATGGCAATTCTGCACTTAATGAGCACTGGCAAAACTTGTGGTCAGTGTTGCTTCTATTTTCATGTAGTTTCATATGTTGGTTGCCTTCCCAGTTAGAGAAGACACTTAAAGAGCAGAGATTATATTTTATACTTACTTGATGTAACATTTGAAAATTTTGACTAAGGCACATAGAATTAATAGATACATTTCCTGGAAAGGCTCCAGATCAAAATGTAAATTTTCAAAAGTTGTTTTAAAACCAGTTACAGGAGTCTTACAAGTCTTGCTTACATGGATGGTCTAAAAAAGTAGGACGGAGAAAAGATCTTAGAGAGGATTTTTTGGAGAGAGCAGTGCTGAGATTCTAAATCTACCCAAGGGGGAAGAATAAAGTACCTGCATCTCATTTCAAGCCTAGTGCAAGGACTTATTAGGAGCACTCACTGAACCTGATATGAAATTAAGACACAGGCCGGGCGCCGTGGCTCAAGCCTGTAATCCCAGCACTTTGGGGAGGCCGAGGAACGGGCGGATTCACAGAGGGTCGGTGAGATCGAGCCATCCTGACGGCTAACACGGTGCAAACCCCGCTCTCTTTACTTAAAAAATACAAAAAAAAAAAAAAAAAAAAAACTGAGCCGGGGCTCCGATCGGTGGCGGGGGCGGCCTGTAGTCCCAGGCCCTACTCGTGGAGGCTGAGGCCGCCGAGAATGGCATAAACCCGGGGGCGCGGAGCTTGCAGTGGCTGGAGATCGGCACTGCACTCCAGCCCGGGCGACAGAGCTTAGGACTTCTCTCAAAAAAAAAAAAAAAAATAAAAATAAAAAAGAAGAAGAAATTAGACACAGAGTAGACCCGTGGTTTTGCTCCTGTTTGAGAATCTACAGGCATGAGAACAGGGTGCGTTGCTTATGGATAAACCGGGGGAGTATGTTTGACTCATATCAAGGGACTCTCAGATGAGAAGTTCTCAGTGATGCAGTTCTTTCTAAGAATCCACAAAATAGCTTCTGAGAGTCAGTGTTATAAGAGAGTATGATGGTACTAATTAGGTGAGAGTTTTCTTGTCCACCCTCAATTCGCTTCTCTTTTCAACATCATTTGACCTTGGAAGAAAAGATTTGAACCAGATTAACAAAATGGAAAAGGGGTGGTACAAGGCAAGGGGACTCCTCCTCCCCATCTCCCTATGCCTTCCTTACTTCCTACCTGCAGAAATTCTTCCAGGGGAAGGGGGAAGATGTTTTCATTTCAAATCAGGTTTGAAGTTTTGATAGTTGTCTATAATTGGGTACTCTTAACTATGAATTTGAGACTATGTTTGCAATCGAAGGGACTGTTAGACTTCTGTTTACCGGAGAAGTTAGAGGAATTACAGGACTTTTGAGTTTCTAGCTATGTTAGTGGAAGCAAGTTCCCCATCCATTAACCTTTAAAGGAAGAGGGGCAGACAATAAAAAGTTGCTTGGTGATTATACCCCTACCCTATTACTTCTGTTTGGTTACATACTGGTTAAACCTTTTCATTCCCAGAGGCCCTGCTGATGAACTCCAGGGTGGAAGTGGAAAAGGCAACATGGCTTGATATAAGGAGCTTTCTGCTACATCCTAGCTGTGCGACCTTGTGAAACATACATAATTCTTATACATCATGGTTTCTTAATCTGCAAAATAAAGTGAATACATAATGTCTGCCTTTTAAGTTCACAGTATTGTTGGGAAGATGAAAAAAGACAGCACACTTGAAAAGGTTTCCAAATTCCTACAGGTACTCAAAATCAATTAAATGCTTCATGATTGATGTACCTTGACTTAGAAGGCTCATGAAATATTTCCCTGTTCCCCATGGGGCAAGCCATACTAAATTCATCGCTAATAAGAACAGCTACAGAAAAAAAACAAACTCCAGAAGAGGATATTCCACAGAATCCCCCAGTGACCCATTCCTGTTTCTAACACTGCCAGGATAATCTGTTCTGCCTGAGTATTCTTAATGCTTTATCACCACTTACAAAAACCATTGACGACTTAGCACTAATGAAAGTTTTCTTCTCCAAATCATTTTTTCAGCACCTTCTCCAACATGCATGTTGAATTACTGGCCAATTACCTGGAAACTGAAGTGAGCCCAAGAGAGTCAGTGAATTATTAAGAAATCATTTACAGAAAGTAGTAATGCCAGTGGAGAAGGTTGATTGAAAAAGCGTCTTTATTTGTCTCATAAAAGAGCTAGGAAGGTAGAAGAGAGCATGAGGAGACTGGCAAGAAAGTTCTTCTAGGTCAAAAACAAGGAAAATAATATGATCTTCTCACAGATGACATCTGTCTGTGGTTATGGTATGGGATCTGTCTGACAAAGCCACTGGGAAACAGGCTGCCTCTAATTGAAAATGATCCTAGCAGTGCTTGAATGAGGCAATGTTCTGTTGTATTGTGTAGAAGAACAAGAATAGAGGCATTTGTGAAGGAAAATGGACCATGAAATCTAGGGGATGCTTGAGTTTTTGCAGAAAGCCATTCCTCTTCTCTTTCAAAGCTTCAAATTTACATTTTAAGCTTCTTGAAATCAGTAACAGTGGTTTCTATCATCTCTACCTACACCATAGCTGTCTGCTTTTTCTCCTGAGTGATGCCATTTAAAAGAATACAAACCACCTCTCTCATTGTCTTATAGGAGCTTATGCTCTGCAGTGAACTTTACATTCATAGACCAGTGAGAGAATAAGTACACCATGTAACAGAGTGGACTGAGAAATGGAAATGGATAGAAAACTAGGGACTTTCCCCATGTTTAGACATTAAAAGCAATATATATATGCGTGTGTGTGTGTGTGTGTGTGTGTGTGTGTGTGTGTTCATCTCCTTTGGCAACACCCTCACAGAAACACCTGGGATCAATACTTTGCATCCTTCAATTCAAACTGACACTCAGTATTAACCATCACGGAGGAGCTCAGCCCATGAGCAGCTGCAATGTGGTTTGCAGCAGCTGGAGCTCAGGGACCGTGTAAAGATGAGGATCTGGTAACTGAGAAGACCTAAAGCATCAGGGATATATATATGCACGCACACACACATATAGGAAGTGGGGAGGGGCAGAGGGCGGTGCAAAGAAGTAATTTTAGTTGATAGATGAGATTTTTTCCTAAAATCAAAAGAACATCAAAATAGTCTAATATTTAAAATTCTCACAGTAATGAAGAAAAGGACTAAAATAAGTTACCTTTTAAAACTAGGAAGAAAGAGGGAGGTAGTAGAATTGAATTAAAATGCTTTATGTATAATATTTTATGTTGGGGAGTCAAAAGATACTGCTGAAAGTTGACAAGTGAAGAAGCAATGGAAGCATATTTTTGATAGTGATGGAAGTGACTGTCTTTGATCATAAACATAAGAGCAGTGGTTTCCCTGGAAAACTGAAGCAGGTGCTTCCAGAAGTACCATGGAGCAAAATATCCTAAGGATGTGGGCTCTGTCGTTCCCCTCTCCTATTCAACAGGAACAACTGTGCTTTTCAGATGTTTTACATCTTGCGTTACAGTGAAACATTTTGCTGAAAAAAAAAAAAAAAAAACAGGTTTCATTGCTTTAAATACTCAGAAACCATTTACCTAGGATAAGATGCATCTGTTAAAATGATCGGCATTAAAATCCTAAATTGTAGCAGGGGCAAGGAAATTTCCAGAGAAAGGTAAGGGGCTCTTGCAATATAATATATATCTGTATGATCTTTCCTTTTTTGAAAATGGATCCTCTTTCACCCACACCCATGAGAGTTGCCCCAGAAGACATGATTTCCCACTTCATCAGGCCATAGTTTATTCAACGAAGAGTGAAAAGCTCATTGAAGTTCGGCTGTTCTGAATTTGAATTCTTATGTCCTAGACTCTGGAATTTGAACTGAGTTGATATATACTAGGGAGCAGCAGCATGGCTGAGTTTTGTCACTTTGCAGAAAGACTTTTCTTTCTATCTTTATAGAAGTTAAAGAGCACAAAGAAGAGGTGAGAAGGTATTAAATATTCTCAGAGGCTTTTTTACTTCTTTCCATTTCATAGTCTGCATCCCTGAAGCAACAATTGGATTCTTTTATCCTAGATCTTTCCAATAAAACCTCTTTTGTGTTTGATAAGTATGCATGGGTTTCTTTTCCTTGGAAGCTCAAATAAAATGTAATTTAATTATAAAATGGCTTTGAATAAGATATAGAAGAGAACACAAAGAGCTTTGGTAAGATAACCTACAATGATTGGAAGGTGATGGGAGCAGCTAGTTATAATTATTAGTCCAAGAGAAAAATCATTAGAATTCAGAGGCTTCTATGATGGAGAATGTATTAGTCAGGGTTCTCTAAAGGGACGGAACTAACAGGATAGATATATCAAGGGGAGTTTAATGAGTAGTATTAACTCACATGATAACAAGGTCCTGCAATAGGATGTCTGCAAGCTAAGGAGCAAGGAAGCCAGTCCAAGTCCCAAAGTTGAAACTGGAGTCTGATGTTTGAGGGTAGAAAACATCCAGCATGGGAGAAAGATGTAGGCTGGGAGGCTAGGCCAGTCTAGCCCTTTCATGTTTTTCTGCCTGCTTTATATTCTAGCCATGCTGACAGCTGATTACATGGTGTCTACCCAGATTAAGGGCAGGTCTGCCTTTCCCAGCCCACTGACTCAAATGTTAATCTCCTTTGGCAACACCCTCACAGAAACACTTGGGATCAATACTTTGCATGCTTCAATTCAATCAAGTTGACACTCAGTATTAACCATCACAGAGAGGCTCAGCCCATGAGCAGCTGCAATGTGGTTTGCAGTAGTTGGAGGTCAGGGAACCTATAAAGATGAGGATCTGGTAACTGAGAAGGCCTAAAACATCAGGGAGTCTATCAAGGTCATGGACAGAAATACAGCTTTCCTAGGGACAGAGACAACTCAGAGAAGTAACTTACTATTGGACTGGGAATAGAAGTGGAGAAAATACAGCAATAAGGACAGTTTCAGCTACAGGTAGAGTCAATCAGTTAACAAGAAGTGGTGATAGGACGTCAGCAGTGACTAGCTTGGACTGAATAGCATTTAAATCTATCAAATTAATTGTATTTAAAAATGTGTTTCTAAGTAACTCACCTAATTTGTACATGGCTTTCAACTTGACATTCCTTTAAAGCGTAGTAATAAAATAGCTTTGTAAACCAGGTGCCAGTTGGGTCTCCCAGTTCTACAAATTAGAGTCTATCCAACCATCTACAAATCCCAAGTTTCATTCTCAAACCCATCAAGGTTCTTGACAGAAGAGTGTACTGATTAACAAGCTCTACTCTACTCAGAGGTGCTGCAGTGACCAGAATTGCTCTCTTCTGGAGTATCTACGTGTTGCAGCCCCGTGAATTATGCAGGGAAAAGAGATTGGTAACATCTGGTGTGGCCCCTCCTGGGGGAGTCTGCATTATAAAAAGGGAATATTGAAGGCATAAAATACTCACCTCAGTACTTACGTGTGTAGGAAATTGTCCTGCTAGACAATGTCATGCACTCCTGGACATTTTTTTTTTTTTTCCTTCTGAACTCTCTTTTCTCTAGCTATGGAGAAGACACCTGAAGAGTTGGCATATAATTTGTAAACGGATCTAACCACTGACTGGAGTTTTTGTTTGTTTGTTTGTTTGCGATGGAGTCTTGCTCTGTCTCCAGGCTAGAGTGCAGTGGCACAATCTCGGCTCACCACAACCTCTGACTCCCAGTTCAAGCGATTCTCCTGCCTCAGCCTCCTGAGTAGCTGGGATTACAGTCACGCACCACCACGCCCAGCTAATTTTTGTAGTTTTAGTAGAGACAAAGTTTCACCATGTTGGCCAGCATGGTCTTGATCTCCTGACCTCGTGATCTGCCTGCCTCGGCCTCCCAAAGTGCTGGGATTACAGGCTTGAGCCACCGTGCCTGGCCTGGAGTTCTTGAGATAATTATCTACAGTGCAACTTTGTTGATCAAGTACAAAATATTTACCAGCCCATGAATATATTCAAAAGACAACCGCTCTTCAAGAAGGTAAATATATAGTCAAACAAAATCTTTATTAATTAAAAAAATTGCAAACACAATACATGTTCCATTTAAATAGTTAAAGCCTAAAGCTGTTTATCTAATTTATAGATTTAAAGAATTCTATAAATATCTTCCACTAAGACTAATTACATAAAGACTACTAAAGACATATTTTGATTCAGCCTTGGAAAAGCTTTTCTTCTCCTGATTAGGAGAAAAGAAAGCCCTTGTATTTCATATTCAACTATTACAAGCAGAGTTGCATACACCTATTTATTTAAAAGGATTTGCCTTTTGCCTTCAAAGTGCATTTTCTTTGGAAATTAGTAAGGATCCCCCCCACCCATTTGTATTCTGGCTAGAACACGCTTTTGTTTGGCAAAACCTTCAGCAGTGTAGGTGATGCTGGAGAAATGATACAATTTAATGAACAAACAATCTGTGAAATTGCAATTGTGTGTTATATCACATTTCATACTCTATATTCTTATATAGTGCCATGGCTCTTCTTAGAATTATATTTTCATTATTGCCCTTGGGAATAATAGATTAGAATTTTCTGTTATGTAACAGTGATTCATTATTAGATAGTGGCTTTCATACATGGTAATCAGGCTCCAATAGACTTTACTATTGGATTAGTTCTTACTATATAGCTAACGGGCCAATTTGTTATACTAGGATTTTCTCTAGTGTGATCTACAGCCAACCTGTCTGAAAATCACTTTTTTTTTTTTTTGGCTAATGTGTGAGCCTTACCCTAGATCTGCTGAATCACAATCTCTCCATCCCAGTTACCTACCAGTTTCTCTACTCTTTGGGCAGTAGTTCTCAGACTTGACTACACATTGGAATCACCTAGATGCTTGAAATGTAATGATGTCTGGGTTCGTCTCCAGCAAACAGGAGTCTTAAAGGATGTATTAAGCAAAAAATGTAAAGAAGTAAGTAGGTATACTTTGATATTGTTGACTCTTTTGGCTCTTGTTCCTTTCCCTCTGCAAATACAAAAGAAAATTAGCCAGGCGTGGTGGCACGTGCCTGTAATCCCAGCTACTAGGGAGGCTGAGGGAGGAGAACCACTTGAACCTGGGAGGTGGAGGTTGCAGTGGGCCGAGATTGCGCCATTGTACTCCAACCTGGGCAAAGGAGCGAGACTCCGTCTCAAAAGAAAAAAAAAAAAGAAGATAAATCCGGGATCCCCCTCTCATCATCTTGCCACACCCTGCTGCCTTATTGCCTTCACTTTAGCTTTTCTATCTTTGAAATGCCTTCCTTCTCATTCTCTCTCCATCTGGGGAAGTGTTACTCATTCTTAAAGTTCAGTTCATGTATCATTTTGTTGTGTCACTTTCTGAAGCAGCTCTTTCTCTAAATAGAATTGTTGAATTGTTTTTACATGCTTCCACAGCATCTTGAACCTATTTTAATGGCACCTCTTTCCAAATTGCATTATAGCTAGCTGTTTTCACAATTGTGGTCTCTGACTTGTGAATTGCTGGCTTCAAAGTTGTGTGTAGATCAATTCAACAGACACTCAATGAGTGGCCATGAGTGCCGGGTCTTGGGCTAAGCAGCACAAAGATGAATCATATTTTCTCTGCCCTCCCTGCCCTCTAGGAGCTCACACTGTAGTGAGGAAGATAAACAAATCATTACAATATCCCTGGATATATGTTATAAAATACAGATACACAGTGCTAACGAAAACTCTAAGTGTCTAGGGATGTTGCAGAAGACTTCATAAAATTGGGACTTAAATGATGAATAATTTGAAAAGAGTTTTAAATTCCATCATTGGGAAATCACAGGAAGGGTGTTCTAGGCTGGGGAACAGCATTTGCAAAGGTAACTGAAACATGAATGTTCACAGCACATTCAGAAATACCATATAGAAAGGAAAGGCTGCTGTTTAAGATGGACATATTTAATTCCTGGATGCTAGGATTATCCTTTTTTGTTAAAGTAAGTCAAACTACTTGGGCAAACAACTAATCTTTGTCAAAATACTGTCAGAAAAGTCTTAGTCCATCAATACAGTTGGAGGTATTATTCTGGCTAGGAGCAACTCTTGATTTCCTACAGAATGACATTGTTGTGTTGTTATAAGCTGTGTAGAACCCATTTTCATCTTAGGCCAACTCCAAAAGACTGCACACATTCCTGTGATTATTTCAAGGTACAAATTTCTACATGTAGAGGAAAAAAATACTAAGTTTTGAATCCATTAGACTTGGGTTTGAATCTAGACTCTATCATTTTATTAAGTCAGTGGCTAAGTTACTTGCTTTCTGTGGGTTTCAATTTCTTTGTAAAATGAGGAT
The DNA here is from genome assembly GCF_001698545.2 of Rhinopithecus bieti. Lineage (NCBI taxonomy): Eukaryota > Metazoa > Chordata > Mammalia > Primates > Cercopithecidae > Rhinopithecus > Rhinopithecus bieti. The sequence continues at coordinate 2,181,682 of NW_016803181.1, forward strand.
AAAAATAGATACCTGATGTGGTCATATGGATGATTGAATTAGATAATGCATGTAAAGAATTTAGCACAGTACTTGACACATAAAAAGAACTCAGAAAACCCCAAACCTTCAAAATTGGAAAAAAAAAAAAAAAGAAAGAAAATAAAATAACAGGTTGGCCCAGAGCCAGAGAGAAAGTGCCAGAAGGAATTTTGGAGCAGATATCAGTTGCTTGCTCCTCCTTTGATCTGGTGAGTAGTATCATTCCATAACTTGCTGAGCCTGGCCAAGCAGCTCAAGAGTTAATTTTCAACCCCAATGCCCTCTCCCAGTTTAGATTCAGGTTACCTAAGTTCAGAGTTTCCTGTGTTCCAGGTGAGCAGGACTCGCCCACCTCCTCCTGCTCAGCACCGCTTTCAAATAAGGCCACCTGGAGAAGAGAAAGAAGATGGTTTAATCTGTAAGTCAGTAAATATCTCAGGGTTGGGCAGAGAGGAAGGACTTATAAGATGAAAGAGGACAGGCTTTCTGATTTGTGTCTGGCTCCCCCAAACCCTGAGCAATCTGTTCCTATTTAAAACAAAAAGCAAAACATGTTTCCTTAAGCTGGTTTAAGAGAATAGTGATGACTAAGGCAGTATATTTATTTCAGCTGTCACAGGAATAATGAATTCTTGAACATTTTTTTTTTGTTAATTCTCCTGTATTTTTGAAAATACTGTGGTTCCCTTCCTACGGACTCTGGAAAAGAAACTCATTTTGGGGTATTAGATATCAGAGGAGCAAGTTCTCAATTCTTCAAACTTTTGTTGTTCGAAAAGATTAGAAAGGTTTGTTGAAAGGACATAGATCCAAAGACGGTTGAGTGGGGATTACACAAATTAATAAAGGGACAAATGGAAACCACATGCACTCACTCAATAAACAATTAAGCACCTATGTTGTAGCAAAGACTGTATACAATTCTGGGTTAACAAAGAAGAACCTGCAGACAGGTAAGCACATCCTTACAACACAGTGTGATAAAGTGTGATTGTAGAAGTACAAGGTGGCATAGGAGAGGACTTGTAGACTCATTGGATGAGCTGAATTTAGCCAGATAAAGAGAGGGGTAGAAAGACTATTGTATCTCAATGCTTGGAAATAAGAGTGGAGTGGATCTGAGGAACGAAATTCATGTTAATGTACCTGGATCCCAAATGTAACAGGAGGATTAGCTGAAGATGAGGCTAGCAGGATACCCATTATCTTTCTTTCAGCACCTTGTGCTGGTCTGGATTTAGGATTGAGGGGAAGGTAAATCTCCTTGTAGATTTTGGGCCCAAGCCACGCACTCCAAGGGAATCTTGCCAGATAGATGTGTAACGTGGTTCCTCGTTTCCCCTTTTGCTGTTCCATGTGTGAATAGCTTCCAAAGAAAACTCAAGGGATATTTGATGCAGTTGGATTTAGGCATTTGTCGGTCAATTAATTAACAAAAAATCAGTTAACTGATTTAGGTATTTCTCGGTCAATTTATTAACAAAAAAGTCAGTTAACTGATTTAGGTATTTCTCAGTCAATCAATTAACAAAAAATCAGAACTTCATCTCAAGTCTCAACTACTGGGATGTTGGCATCCTTGGCAGGCAGAATCCAGTATTTAATGTATCAACTAATACATTTAAGATGAGGGAAACTGTGATGGGAATGGGTCCTAGGTACAAGGCCTTCCTGAGCCTTTAGCCATTGATTAATAATTAGCAATTATCTTTAACTTGTCTTTATGAGTTGAAAGATGAGGAGGCAAGATAATACCAGAAGAACAGATCTATAAATAATGAGCTATCTCAAATGCTGATCCAAACTACTGGAGATGTGGCTGTTTTAATACTTACCACTTAAATATATAGCTGTTTGCTTTCTTTAAAAATATAGCTCAGTATTCTTCCTAGAACACTCATGAATAATCATCTTAAAAGAGTTATGAAATAAAATAATTAAAAAGGACTTAAGAGATTTTTGGGGGATCCAATACCTTTATTTTACAGATGAAATCTTTGCCTCAGAAATGTGAAGTGGTACATCTGGTCTATCTTAGGCTTTTTTTTTTTTTCCAGACGGAGTCTCACTCTGTTGCCCAGGCGGGAGTGAAGTGGCACGATCTCAGCTCACTGCAACCTCTGCCTCCCGGGTTCAAGTGATTCTCCTGTCCCACTCTCCCAAGTAGTTGGGATTACAGGTGTGCGCCATCAAGCCTGGCTAATTTTTTTTTTTCTTTTTGTATTTTTAGTAGAGACAAGGTTTCACCATATTGGCCAGGCTGGTCTCGAACTCCTGACCTCATGATCTGCCCACCTCGGCCTCCCAAAGGCTGGGATTACAGGCATGAGCCACCGCACCAGGCCCCACCTCAGGGCTTTTATACCTACTGTCCCTTGCTGTTCCCTCTGTCAGGAATATTTCCCCCACTTTGCTTTGCTTGTCACCTCATCATTCAGGACTTTACTCAATAATTATTGAATTCCTTAACTAAAATAACTTCTGACCAATTTCTCTTTTTATCCATACCTGTTTTATTTTCTGCATTGCATATACATTTTCTGAACCATTTTATTTTCTTGTTTATTGACTGTATCTTTCACTAGAATTTAAGTAAGGATTTGTCTTAATTACTGCTGTATCCCCAGCATATAAAACTGTACCAGGCTGGCCGGGCGCGGTGGCTCAAGCCTGTAATCCCAGCACTTTGGGAGGCCGAGACGGGCGGATCACGAGGTCAGGAGATCGAGACCATCCTGGCTAACATGGTGAAACCCCGTCTCTACTAAAAAATACAAAAAATTAGCCAGGCGAGGTGGCAGGCACCTGTAGTCCCAGCTACTCGGGAGGCTGAGGCAGGAGAATGGCGTGAACCTGGGAGGCGGAGCTTGCAGTGAGCTGAGATCGGGCCACTGCACTCCAGCCCGGGCAACAGAGCGAGACTCCGTCTCAAAAAAAAAAAAAAAAAAAAACAACAACAACAACAACAACAACAAAAAAACTGTACCAGGCAAGAAAAAATGAAATACCAAGGAATACATGTAACCAAGGAGATGAAAGATCTCTACCAGCAGAACTACAAAATGCTGCTGAAAGAAATGAGAGATGACACAAATAAGTGGAGAAACATGTCATGCTCATAGATTGGAAGAATGAATGCCGTTAAAATGGCCTTACTACCCAAGGTAATTTATAGATTAAACACTAATCCTATCAAATTACCAATGTGATTTTTCACAGAAGTAGGAAAAACTATTCAAAAATTCATATGGAACCAGGCTGGGCGCAGTGGCTCACGCCTGTAATCTCAGCACTTTGGGAGGTTGAGGTGGATGGATCACTTGAGGTCAGGAGTTTGAGACCAGCCTGGCCAACATGGGGAAATCCTGTCTCTACTAACAATACAAAAATTAGCCAGATCTTGTGTGAGTGCCTATAATCCCAGCTACTTGGGAGGCTGAGGCAGGAGAATTGCTTGAACCCGGGAGGCACAGGTTGCAGTGAGCTGAGATGACACCACTGCATTCCAGCCTGGGTGACAGAGTGAGACTCTTTCCAAAAAAGAGTCCAAATAGCCAAAGCAATCCTAAGCAAAAAGAACAAAGGCAGAGGCATCACGTTACCGAACTTCAAACTATACTATAAGACTACAGTCACCAAAACAGCATGGTTGTGGTACAAAAACAGACACATAGACCAATGGAACAAAATAGAGAACCCAGAAATAAAGCTGTGCACCTGCAACCAACTGATCTTTGACAAACTTGACAAAAATAAGCAGCGGGGAAAGAACTCCCTATTCGATAAATGGTGCAAGGATAGCTGGTGAGTCATATGCAGAAGAATGAAACTGGACCCTTATCTATCACAATATACAGAAATCAACTCAAGATGGATCAAAGGCTTAAATGTAAGAAATCTTACATTTAAGAATTTTAGAGGAAAACCTAGGAAATACCCTTCTCAATATCAGCCTTGGCAAAGAATTTATGGCTAATCCTCAAAAACGATTGCAACAAAAACAAAAATTGATAAGTGGGGCCTAATTAAACTAAAGAACTTCTGTACAGCAAGATAAATTACCAGTAAACAGACAACCTACAGAATGGGAGAAAATATTCACGAACTATGCATCTGACAAAAAGCTAATAGCCAGAATCTATAAGGAACTGAAATCAGCAATCAACAAGCAAATAACTCCATTAAAGAGTGGGCAAAGGACATGAACAGACATTTCTCAAAAGAAGACACAAAAGTAGCCAACAAACACATGAAAAAATGCTCATCATCACTAATCATCAGAGAAATGAAAATCAAAACCACAATGAGATATCATCCCACAACAGTGAGAATGGCTTTTGTTAAAAGGTCAAAATATGCCAGGCGCGGAGGCTCATGCCTATAATTCCAGCACTTTGGGAAGCCAAGGCCGGCGGATCACGAGGTCAGGAGATCGAGACCGTCCTGGCTAACACGGTGAAACCCTGTCTCTACTAAAAATACAAAAAATTAGGCTGGCGTGGTGGCGGCGCCTGTAGTCCCAGCTACTCAGGAGGCTGAGGCAGGAGAATGGCGTGAACCCGGGAGGCGGAGCTTGCAGTGAGCTGAGATCCGGCCACTGCACTCCAGCCTGGGCGACAGAGCGAGACTCCTTCTCAAAAAAAAAAAAAAAAAGTCCAAATATAACAGATGTTGGCAAGACTGCTGAGAAAAAAGGGAACACTTATATACTGTTGGTGGGAATGTAAATTAGTCCAGCCACTGCAGAGAACAGTTTGGAGATTTCTCAAAGCACTGACAGTTGAACTACCATTTTATCCAGCAATTCCATTACTGGGTATATATCCAAAGGAAAATAAATCATTCTACCAAAAGGACACATGCACCGTATGTTCATCAAAGTGCTATTCACAGTAGCAAAGGCATGGGATCAACCCAGATGCCCATTAACAGTGGATTGGATAAAGAAAAAGTGGTACATATACGTCATGGAATACTATGCAGCCATAAAAATGAATGAAATCATTCTGTACTTTGTAGCAACATGGGTGTGGCTGGAGGTCATTATCCTAGGTGAATTAAGGCAGGAACAGAAAACTGAATACAGCATGTTCTCACTTATAAGTGGGAGCTAAACATTGGGTACACAGGGAGATAAAGATGGGAACAATAGATACTGGGGACTACTACATGCGGGAGAGATGGGGGAACTGAAGGGCTGAAAAACTACCTAATGTGTACTATGCTCACTACTTGGGTGACAGGTTGTCATATCCCAAACCTCAACATTACACAGTATACCTTTGTAACTAACCTGCACATATACCCCCTGATTCTAAAATAAAAGTTGAAGGCCAGGCACAGTGGCTCATGCCTGTAATCCCAGCACTTTGGGAGGCCGAGGCTGGTGGATCACCTGAAGTCAGGAGTTCGAGACCAGCCTGGCCAACATGGTGAAACCCCATTTCTACTAAAAATATAAAAATTAGCCAGGCACAGTCGTGCTCTCCTGTAATCTCAGCTACTTGAGAGGCTGAGGCAGGAGAATTGCTTGAACCTGGAGGTTGCAGTGAGCTAAAATTCCACCATTGCACTCCAGCATGGGTAACAGAGTAAGGCTCTGTCTCAAAAATATATATAAATAAATAAATAAAATAAAAGTTGGAAAACAAACTGTTCCAGGAACATAATAGACACTAAATAAATATGTCCTTTACCATATGTGAATGAATGAAAGTAGAACTTGGGTCTGCTTGGTCATTGATTTTTCAATGACCCCTGTGCTTTCCAATTTTAACGTGCATGCAAATCACCTAGCGATCATGTTAAAATGCAAAGTTTGAGAATGTCTTGGGTTCTGAGAGTCTACATTTTTGACAAAATCTCAGGTGACACTGATGATTCAGGTCTGTGGACCATATATCAAGTACCCTCTTGCAGCTGTGCTCCTGAAGCAAAAGGTAATTAAGCTTTGCCAGATACATTTTTATACTCTATTTAAATACATATGGTTTAGTCTTGAATTTTCCTTTAAAACAAGGAATGGGGAGTTAAGCTGCATTTTGTTCAACATTTTATTATAAACATTTTCGAGCATAGAGAACAGTTGAAAGATTTTAACAGTGAACCCACTGCCCAGACTCCACTATTAACATTGTAATATTCTTAGTTTTCAAATTTCCATCTAAGTATCATCTTTCTATCCAACTTCAATCCATATTACATTTGATATATGTCAAAGGGAGTTCCAAACATTCCCTCCAAAATACTTCTGACCTGCATTAAAAAAGTGACCCTTCCTGGTTGGTGACTCTTCAGGAGGCTTATTCGTGAAGTTGTCCCCATCTGCAACTTCTGCTACCCACATTCTTGTTCTTGGGCTTTTCCCTCCAAAGCACACTCAAGTTAGTGCCCTTAGAAATGTTAAACAAATTCCGTATCTTTTGAGGGCATGCCACTGTGATTTTAAGCCTAAACCAATTTTGCCTTTAAGCATAATTTAAATTTTCCTGCAACAAATAGAATACATGGAAACAACAATTAATTTTTGGCTCCCAGCATTTTTTATAAAACTGAATGTAGGCTGTAAAGTCAAGGTCTTCATTTTAGGTTTCAGGGACCGTTTCTTAATTTTCACTGTCTCCCCAGTGACCAGTATAGCCTCTACTATATAATAAATGCTGTGTTTGCTGAAGCCGTGATGGAGTAAATGAATGAACACTCACCATGTAATAGCAATTTTCTCACTTGATTATTGGTGCCTGTACCTGCCAGACCCATCCCTAGACAGAGTTTTTCAGCCTCCACACTATTCACATTTTGCACTGACCATTCTTTGTTGCTCTCCTGTGCATGTAGGATGTTTAGCAGCATTTCTAACCTCTACTTGCTAAATGCTGGTAGCTCCCCACAACCCCAACCCCTACACCTATAATGACAATAAAAAATGTCTCCAGACATTGCCAAATGTTCCCTGGGGGAAAAATTGCCTCTACTGGAGAATCACTAAGCAACAAGAATACGAGCCCTATAATTTTTTGAGGCCAGCTCTGCTTAATCTTAGCTGATAAGGACTAAGCCTGAACATATATTATTAAGAGTCAGAAGAATATTTTTATTCTGTAGGATTCATGATGAAATTGAGATATGGTTTGTAGTTTAAAAAGCCTTGAATGAACCCTGAGTTCTCTTCCTAGTTCAGCATTTTCTCCCAGACCCCATTCTGGGTGCTCAGTCTTTATGGTTGGCTTCTGTCTGTGTTTCTGATTTGTGCTCTTTTTTATGCTGGGATTCAAGCGTTGTTCTGATCCCTGATCCCTTGGCTGAGGAACTGACTGCTGCTCAGCTTCTACCCCTGTGGGTTGGACCCTGCTCAGTACACAAGGCATTGTTGCCTGAGTTGCTGTTTAACTCCAGAGGTACTCACCTCTTTGGACTTCTGACTGCAACCTGTTTGACTAGGCATTACTGCTACCTAATCTCTTCTGTTGTGCTTCCCTACCCCAAAACGGATCCAAGCATATTTTCATTACCTCAGAGATGACTTGAGTTTTCTAAATCCTTTGGGATAATGAAATTAGCACCACTGGCCAGCTTCCTCTGGAGTTAGACCTGCTTTTAGTTTCATTTGCCCCAGGACCATCAATTCTGGCCTCTTAGCCTTTTCTTGCCAATTCACTGAAAGTTGTAATTGTCAGTCTTGAAAATTTGTTTTCCCTGGGCGCGTAGGCTAGACTCCCCTCCCTCCTCACCAAGGACTTAATGTTCAGCAACTTCGGGGTGATCTATTCAGTCTGCCTGACTTTTTTTAGTCCTGTTAATCAGATTCTCCAGGCCTCAGAAGCACCTCTTTTGTCTGCTGGCCCTAACCACAGAAAGCTGTTAAAGAAAGACTCATAATTAAACCCAAATGGCCCACAAAAAACTTATGTTTCCTTCCTGACCACTGTACATCAGCTCTGCTATTTGTTCTTGTCTTTTACCTGCCTAATTCCATCCCCTAACAATTGTTTCAGATACACTCTTTTCTCTATAAACCCCCAAGCTTTCTCTACCACTTGGGAAACACTGACAATCTTTCTTTTGCAAGATTAAGACTATTTTTCCACTCCACTTTAACATATTCAAGTTTCTTTATCTACATTCGATTCTTCCTTCCAGGCTCAGCTAAAATTTGCCCTTTCTCTCCTTTCTGGACTCCTCTACCAGGTTGAGGATCTGTATTTGTTTGACTTAGAATAGCTTCTTTATACACTTAGGGGCAAAGTCCAGTCACATTCTGCTTTTCCTCATGCAGAGTTGACAAAATAGAACGCCTTCCTTTATGCAACATCTCCTTTTCATTTTGCTGTGGAGGGGTAAAGAAAACACAATATATTGTATTCATTAGCTTAGCTGCTAATTTTTTTTTCCTCCATGATACCTCTAGTCTAGTGCTGAGCATACAGCACAAACTGGAATACTAAAATTACTGATCAATTGACAGATTAAAGTAACACTTGACTCTTGTTTGGACCAATTTATCTCCTCCTTTTAAAGAACAACCATGTTCCTGGCATAGTTCATCTGGTTTGGTTAATTGCCTCCATTCCTGATTTACCTTTTTTTTTTTCCTTCTCCTTAATCAGCCATCAGTTTTCTCTGGTACTTATGATTGGAAACCCTTTAGCCCACAGAAAGAATCTTTTAATTAAATCAATTTCCACCAATTAGCTCTTAAATGCAGTTCTTAAGAAATTGGTAGAGAATTTATTTTTGTAACCACCCACAGAAAACCAGTGTGGGTTTGGTTATACAGTGAGCAAACGTTCAGTTCATCAACTGAATAGACCTTATAATTCACAATATTTCCAATAGTTTTGTTTCATTTTGCTTTGTTAGTAAATGACTCTTGTTCGGCTGCTTGGGTATGGCTTAATGTTGGAGGAATAATTTACCCATGCTGCTGGGCGAGTCAGTTAATCCCTCTTTATTCCAGTGGTGCTCAATAGGTCTCTATTGTCCCCTGATATTCAAGACCATCCGTAATGGATCTGAAAATGATCTCAGACATGGATTTTGATGTGATAGCTAAGATATTTCTAATGTTTTTGAAGGGCAATATGAAATGGCATTAAGAATACTGTACTGAAATTCAGGACATTTTTGGGTTTAGTCCTTAAATCTGACAATACCATAAAATGAGATCATCCTTAATTCCCCTGTGTCTCAAGTTTATCTTTTGGAAAATGAAGTTTCCTTTCAACTAAACATTTTCTGGTTTCTTATGTTTCCAGTAACACAGTGAAAGGAATATTTTAGAGACTCCTTCTCCCCATTTCTCTGTCATTTCACTATGATGCACCTTGCTATGAATTTCTTTATGAAAGTTATTTTTCTGGGCAATCTATAGGTCACGTAAATTTGGAGACATATGTCTTAGAAATCTTCTCATATTATCTGAGCCTCAGAATTTTAATGGAGCTGGCCCTAAGTCATATGTCCTGAAAGTATATGGAGGTTAAATTTAGAGAATCTTGTTTGTGTAGAAGACAAGACTAAAGTACAGTCTTGGAGAGGCAATATTTGAAGGGAAATTGGCTGAAAATTTTCCTGAGTTGAAGAGAGACATGAGTTCTTTGATAGAAAGTGCAATTCAAGTTTCAAGTAACTTAAATAAAATAAATCCACCTCAGAGCAAAACTGCAGAATATCAAGGATAAAGAGAAAATCTCAAGGACTACCTGATCCCAAAGAAAGATTACGTTCCAAGAAAATTTGATGGCCGATAGACTTCTCATCTAATCATAGATTCCCGAAGATATGGAGTAAACATCTTCAAAGTCCTGAGGGGAAAATGACTGACAACCTTCAAATCTGATCCCTAAGTAAATGGTTATTCAAGGCTGAGGGTAAACTAAAGACATTTTCTGGCATGCATTCCACCCACAAACCCTTTTTAAGAGAGCGAGGACACCATAAAGACAAGTATGCCCAGAGGGGACAGGAGAGATGTAAAAAACACGGTGAACACAGAATTTAAAAGATGTTGGTAAATTTAAAGGAACAATTCGACTACTAAAAATAATAGCATCTTGCATTTAAAAATAAGAAACAAAAGCTAGATAGGAGTAACTTTATGGGGGTGGGAAATATTCAAGTGTTCCAGGGTCCTTGTCTTGTTTGTTTGGAGGGGAGATAATATTGAATGATTTAGACTCTGTTAGAAAAATATAGAGCTAAGTATATACGTTCAAGGAAACCACTAGAAGAACAAGAATATAATCGATAGCTTCCACACCATAAAAAAACCATGTCACCTAACCCATGGCAGGAAAGGAGGGAGAATAAAAACCACTAAACAAAAAACAAACAAACAAAAAAAGATGGGTGAAATATATGTAAGTGTAGAAAGAATAAAGACTGCCAAACATTTTTAATCACGGGTTGCATATTATAGACTTCTGGATTATTCTAGATTTTTTTTTTTCTTTTGGGGATTTAGAAGGAACAGCAAGGAGGTGAAAACCCTTCAAGATACCGGGATTATGACAGCTATTTTACTCTCATATCCAATTGTTAGTTTGAATTTGAAAACTTTCTTTAATATCATAGATAATGTAATTTCAGACAGATTTCCAAGTTTTCCCCATATAATCTAGAAAATGGCTCTAGAAAAAACATTTTCATTGAATACTGAAAAGAAGGGAAAAACCTTGCATTCCCTCCTAAACACCTGGCATCTGGTGTTTCATTCCACTTCCCAGATGGATTCCTTTAATAGAGCTCTTTATAGACAGCCCATAGGTTAGGAACACCAAATAGTACACTGCAATTTTAGAGATGGTTGTCTGTGTTTACTACAATTATAGAGGTATTTAAAACTTTTGCATTTTGCCATTGAGAGAGAAAATAGAAGGATTTGGGGTAATCAGTTGTTATGGACACATCTTGAAGTTAAATTGAAGCTATGTTTAGTTTGTCTGTAGCAGAGTCTGACTTCAAAAGAGCACTGGTTTTGAAAGTTGTATATTTGCAAATATTCTAAATTCAGTTGCTAACCAGCTACCGACCTACAAAAACCAGGCAATCAATAGATTATGCTTTGTGCTGTTGATAAGGCTTAAATTTTCGATGTAATCAATCCATTATGTCTATTTAATTAGTAGTTGTTTTCTTCTTAAGAAATTGTTAGTATACTGATTTTTATTTTTATTTTTTACTTGAGCTTGAGTGCTTGAGCTAGAGTTTACTTTTTTGTTTTCAAGTCAAATTATAGGTCACTGAGTTACTGGTATTAATATTCTTAGGAATTCCCTAGTTTAAACCTTTATTACACAGAAGATGACATTGAGGGTCAAAGAGGAAATGCAATTTTCTCAAATTCTTAGGACTTTGAATTAGTGGCAGAGATTTGGCCTGAAACCTTGAAAATTTATGGGTTGCTTTCATTTAGAGTCCCTTATAACATGTCCAAAGGAGGGTGGCCATATTACCATTTTGACAAGAGTTATTTTATCACTTCAATAATTAACAAATTCATTTTTATCTGTGACACATCCTGATGATGAACAATAAATTATCAGTAGAAATTTAGTGAAGTAATTTATTGATCAGTTTGTTGTTAAATGTTGTAGCTTCTGTCCACTGACTAATTCACAAGAGGAAAATAATTTAGGAAATTCCCAGATTTAATCTTCTGACTGATGTTGTGTAAAGCAGTAGTTTGTTATTATTTTTAAATTATAGACTATTTCATGCACACAAAAGGTTAAAATCGAATAGGAAGTCGTGTTTCTACCATTACATTTAATACATATTTCACTCAAACATAGCTTTTAGTTCTATCCATGCTAATGCATGAAAATTAGGTCCACTAAAAAATATTGCAGTGTAGTATTCAATTGTATAATTTATTTTTTTATTCCCAAAGATAATATACAGGTTTTTAAAAATTTAATTTTGGTTTCATAAACAGTACTGTAATGAACATCGTTATATACCCTTCTTAGCACACATATGGGAATGTTTTCTAGAATATGTAACTCGAAGCGGAAGAGCTAGGTACAAATTATTTCTTTGGTTTTATCAGATATTGCCTTTTATGACATAGTTGTGTCAGTTTTCCCTCCTGCCAGCACATATGAGAGATACTGTTTCTCCTGTCTTCATACAACCTTCAAAATATCAAACTTTAAAATGGTTATCAATCTTTTGAGGATGAAGTGGTATCCCACAGTTTTAATTTGCATTTCTTTTGTTACTATTGTAGATGACATTTTCAACATTTTTAATTGCATCTTGCTTTCCTCTGGTCACAGCCTTGTGTGGTCATAGCCTGGTCAGAGCCTTCTGTGGTTTTCTACTAAGCTTTTAAAATGTTTTAATTGATTTGTTAACATTATTTATCTATTCTGGTCCTATTCTTCTTCTGTTATGTATGTTGCAAATATATTTTCCCAGTATACGGTTTGTCTTTTTTTGTGTGGTTATGATATCTTCTGAATATGGAAATTTAAAATCTTAATGAAGTCAAGTGTATCAGTCTTTTTTTTAAAGGCTTGTCCTTATTTTGTCTTATTTACAAAAGCCTTACTTATATTCTCCAATATTTCCTTTTAAAAGTGTTAAAATGTTGCTTTTCTCATTTAGGTCTTTAATCCATCTGGAATATAATTTTGAACATGTTTTACATTTTTCCATGTGGATAAATAATTGTCCTTATACTGTTTATTTAACTGTCATTTCCATCCGTCTGGCAAATACTGAGTTTCCCTATGTCTTAGTCTATTTTGTGCAGCTATCACAGAAGACCTGAGACTGTGTAATTTATAATGAATAATATTTATTCTTAATAGTTCTGGAGGCTAAGTCCAAGGTCAAGAGATTGGCATCTGGCAAGGGTCTTCTTGCTACATCATTCCGTGGTGGAAGGTGGAAGGGCAAGACAGCATCCATGAGTGTGCATGCTTGCATTAGAGAGAGAGAGAGAGGAGAGAGAAAGACACACAGAGAGAAAAAGTGTGTGAAAGAGGAAGAGTGAGAAAGAGAGAGACAGAAAGAGAGCTAGAGAGAAAGAAAGAGAGAGAAAGAGCGAGCAAGCAAGAGAGGACTGAACTCACTTTATAACAAACCTACCTCCACAATAATGACTCCCCTCCTGTGATTATGACATTAGTCTATTCATAGAGGCAGAGGTTTCACGACCTAATCACCTCTTAAGTCCCCACCTCTCAATGCTGTTGCATTGGTGATTAAGTTTTCAACATATGAACTTTGGAGAACACATTCAAACCACAGCACTCTATAAATGTGGATCTTTTCCTGGGCTCAATTTTGTTTCATTAGTCTGTTTATTTCTTCCTGCATATACTGCAGGAATACATTTATTTACTACAGATTTGTAATAATTATCTTGATAATTGATGGGACATAACCACTTAATCTCTTCTCCTTCTTCCACTCAAAATTGTCTTAGTTGTCTTATCCTTTGATTTTCCATAGAAATTTTACAATCAGCTTTATAACAATGCTGTTGAAATTTTTATTGCAATTGCATTGAAGTTATAGTTTAACGTGGGGAGAGTGGCTACTTTTATGATATTGGGTTTTCTCCACAAACATGATAGATTTACACCTTGTCTTATGAGTTTCATATTATTATTAACATTTTCTATAGGGATATCTTGAATATATTTGGTTAGATGTACACTTAGGATATACATCTATATATAGATGTATATTTTTTTTTTTCTTTTTTTTAAGACAGAGTCTTGCTCTGTCAGCCAGGCTGGAGTGCAATGGCACCATCACAGCTCACTGCAACCTCCACCTCCCAGGTTCAAGCGATTCTCCTGCCTCAGCCTCCCATGTAGCTGGGATTACAGGGGTATGCCACCATGCCTGGCTAATTTTTGTATTTTTAATAGTGACAGGGTTTCACCATGATGTCCAGGCTGGTCTCGAACTCCTGATCTCAAGTGATCCACTCGCCTTGACCCCCCAAAGTGCTGGGGTTACAGGTGTAAGCCACTGCCCCCAGCCTACTTAGGTATTTTTTTTTTTAAAGTTTTGCTGTTTTACTTTTCACATTTTTTTTTTTTTAACATTCAACCTTCTAATTGTAGATTCAGTGGGTACAGGTACAGATTAGTTACATAGGTATATCGTGTGATGCTGAGGTTGGGAGTACAACTGAACCCCTTATGCAGGTATTGTGCGTAGTACCTAATAGTTTTTCAACCCTTGTCCCCTTCCTACTTCCCCTTTCTAGTAGTTCTCAGTGTCTGTTGTTGCCATCTTTATGTCCATGAGTACCCAATGTTTAGCTCCCACTTATTAGTAAGAACATGTGTTATTTGGTTTCCTGTTCCTGTATTAGTTTGCTTAGGATGATGGCCTCCAGCTGCATCCATGTTGCTGCAAAGGACATGATTTCATTCTTTTTTATGGCCGTACAGTGTTCCATAGTGTATATGTACACATTTTCTTTATCCAGTCCACCATTGATAGGTACCTAGGTAGATTCCATGTCTTTGCTATTGTGAATACTACTGTGATGAACATACAAGTGAATATGTCTTTTTGCTAGAATGATTTATTTTCCTTTGGATGTATACCCAGCAATGGGATTGTTGGATTGAATAGTAGTTCTGGGCCAGGTGCGGTGGCTCATGCCTGTAATCCCAGCATTTTGGGAGGCCAAGGCAGGCAGATGACCTGAGATCAGGAGTTTGAGAACAGCCTGGCCAACATGCCGAGACCCCATCTTTACTAAAAATACAAAAAAAAAAAAAATTAGCCAGGCATGGTGGCACATGCCTGTAGTCCCAACTACTTGGGAGGCTGAGGCATGATAATTGCTTGAACCTGGGCAGCAGAGGTTGCAGTGAGATCGCGCCACTGTACTCCAGCCTGGGTGACAGAGCGAGACTCCATCTCAATTAAAAAAAAGAAAAATAGTAGTCCTGTTTTAAGTTATTTGAGAAATCTCCAAAGGGCTTTCCACAGTGGCTGACCTAATTTACATTCCCACCAACACTATATAAGCATTTCCTTGTCTCCACAGTCTTGCCAGCATCTGTTGTTTTTTGATGTTTTAAAGTCATTTTGAATGGTGTGAAATGGTATCTCATTGTGGTTTTGGTTTGCTTTTCTCTGATGATTAGTGATGTTGAACATTTTTTCATATGTTTGTTGGTAGCTTTCATGTTTTCTTTTGAAAAGTGTCTGTTCATGTTTTTTTGCCCCCTTTTAATAAGATTGGTTTTTGCTTATTCAATTAAGTTCCTTATTGATTTTGGATGTTAGACTTAAGTTGGATTCACAGTTTACAAAAATTTTCTCCCATTCTGTAGGTTGTCCATTTACCCTGTTGATAGTTTCTTTTGCTGTGCAGAAGCTGTTTAGTTTAATTACACCCTACTTGTCAATTTTTGTTTTTGTTGCAATTGCTTTTAAGGACTTAGTCATAAATGATTTCTCAAAGCCGATGTCTGGAACGGTGTTTTGAAGTTTTCTTCTAGGATTTTATAGTTTGAATTCTTACACTTAGGTCTTTAATTCATCTTGAATTAATTTTTGTATATGATAATAGGTATGTGTCCACTTTCATTCTTCTGCATATGGCTCACCAGCTATTCTGGCATCATATATTGAATAGGGAGTCCTTTCCCTACTGCTTGTTTTTGTTGATTTTGCTGAAGATCAGATAACTGTAGGTATGTGGCTTTATTTCAGGGATCTCTATTCTGTTATATTGGCCTATGTGTCTATTTTTGTACCAGAACCATGCTGTTTTGGTTATTGTAGCCTTGTAGTATAGTTTGAAGTTGGGTAATGTGATACCTCTGATCTTGTTCTTTGGCTATTTGGACTCTCTTTTGGGTCCATGTGGATTTTAGAATAATTTTTCCTAATTGTGTGAAAAATGGAATAGTGTTGAATTTGTAGATTAGTTTGGACAGTATGGCCATATTAATGATATTGTTTCTTCCAATCCATGAGCCTGGAATATTTTTCCATTTGTTTGTGTCTTCTATGGTTTATATCAACAGTGTGTTTTGGTTGTCCTTGCAGGGTTCTTTCATCTCCTTGTTTAGATGTATTTTTAGATATTTTAATTTTCGTTAGCCATTGTAAATAGATTGTGTTCTTGTTTTGACTCTCAGCTTGAACCAATTGTTAGTGAACACCAATTGTTAGTGAACACCTATTGTTAGTGAACACCAATTGTTACTGGTGTATAGAAATGCTGCTGATATTTATACACTGATTTTTGTATCCTGCAACTTTACTGAAGTTGTTTATCAGTTCTAGGAGCCTTTTGGCAGAGTATTCGGGAATAGACAGTTTGACTTCTTCTTTTCCTATTTGGATGCCCTTTATTTCTTTCTCTTGCCTGATTGCTCTGGTCAGGACTTTCAGTACTATTTTGAATAGGAGTAGTGTGAGTGGGCATCCACGTCTTGTTCCAGTTCTCAAGGGGAATGGTTCCAGCTGTTGCCTGTTCCGTATGATTCTGGCTGTGAGTTTGTCATGGATGGCTCTTATTATTTTGAGGTATGTACCTTCAGTGTCTAGTATGTTGAGGTGGTTAGGATTTTTGTTCCTACAGTGGATGAAACCTTTAGAAAAAAAGATCTTATATTTTCTAATTGATTATTGCTACTATATGGAGACGTTGCTTATTTTTTATGTCAAATTCTTTGTCTAGAAACGTACTTTTATTCATTGCAACAATTGTGTTTCTTTCATATCCTTGTATTTCTACTTTATATTCTTATTTTATTGTACCGTATAGGTAGACCAGTGAAATGTTGAATAAAGTCAGAAATGGCAGGCATACATGTCTTGTTTCTGAGTAGACCAGGGATATTTCTATTGTTTGCCACTAAGTATTAACTTTCATGTATTTTTAATAGATGTTCTTTAACAATTTTAGGAAATTCCCTTCTGTTCCCAGTTTGTTATAATTAAAAAAAAATTTTCTTCATGCAGTGGACGTATTTGGAGCCTTCATGAATTGTTTTAGCTAGAGGTTTAGGTTTACTTCTTTATAAAATAAACCTAATTAAAATATATTACAAGCTGAAAATGTTGTAGTTATTGACTTACACTTTAAAATCAGGAAGAAAAGGAAGTATGAGTCAAAGGAGAACCTAATTGCCCAAAAGTTTCTATTTATTGAATGCTGAGGCTATGCTGGGTTGGTGCATGCAGGTCTTGGATACTCAAGTTTTGAAGAAACGGGTATATCAATCTGGTGGAGCCCAAAAGCCGGGTGGAACATATGGGCAGTGAAATGATGAACAATTATCAATACAACTCACAAATATTTGTGGGAAGACATGCCTACTTAACACGACAGGATTAAAAAAGTGTTTGCAGTTTTGGTGCAAATACCTTGGCGTAAGTAGCTTGTTTGAATCCAAAATCTGTATAGCAATTATGACTTTTTGTTAGAAGATAGGCTAAGTTAGTTCAGGTAGCCCTCTTCCTGTGCACGTGCACCTGGTTCCAGCGTGCCAGGAAAAGTCAGCAACCTTTCCCCAGAGCTGTTTTCTTTCATTTTGAATGAACACAAGGATTAAGGATCTCTGCAAGACACTATCCCAGGTTTGTTCCCACATCAAAAATACCTGCTAAGCACATCCTTGACATCAAGTCAGTTCAGCTCTGCAAATGTTTACTGATAGGCTTTTTTTGTCCAATGTACTATCATCACGTGACATATGAAGATGAAGAACCCCAAAAGACTTTACATCTAATTATAACAGGGAGTCAATAAAGACTGAATTTGAAATTTTTGGAGATAAAATGCTGCTATTTTGAGGTTGAATTCAATTTTGGCTTATAAAGTGAGAGGCAGGAATTAGTCTTCAGGGGAAAATTTTGTCTTGGAAGGGATTATTTTGCTTTCAGTCATGCAGCTACCTACCTACTGTTTACAGAACTCTGAATGCAGTGAAGTAATATAATTGTTATTGCTTCAGATTGAGTTAAAAATAATTTAAGTAAATTGAATGTACTAGCACAACTGAGCTCCAGCAGAATTAGATAATTTTTCTCTCAAAATCTCAATGTAGATTGCCTTATAGATAGAAGTAGATTTTCTTTGATTATTTGTATGTGAGTGTGTTTGCAAAACTGCTGTTTGCTTAAAACTGTTTCCTCTTTTTTTCTGACCACAGAGCTAGACTATATTTTCCAATCTGCCTTACAATTAGTTGTTTCCATGTGATTGGTTCTTGTAAAAAAAATATGTAAGTGGAAATGATGTGTGGCCCTTCCAGGCTAAGGCTTTTAAGAAGTGGATGTGTCTTCTTCACATTCTTTCTCCTTTCCCTTGATAGATGCAGTTGCTAGTAAGGTATAGAGGTGTCAGTTCATTTTCCTGTATGGGTCAATTCAGGCGCTAAGGTGAAAGAAGCCCCATATAGGAAATGACCTGCAGACTTGGAATATTATCTTTGATCATTAAATGAAAAAAATAAACAATTAAATAACTTGTGTTTGTTGAAATTTTTGACCTTGCTTGTTATAGCTGTTCATCCTAACTCATACAATGTTCCCAGTGCACTTCTTCATAGCAAATGGGCACTGGATCTTTATCACATTAGCAGCTAGGCTTATCTTTCCACTTAATATGTGAAGACAATGAAAAAGAACTGGATCAGATTTGGTGCAGCAAACCATGGATTGAACTGTTGATATCTCACACAGGGCACTTTGAAGATATTATTATATTGTCTTCTGACTGAGAAGTTGTTGTTTAGTCCAATTCATATTGCTCTATAGGTAATTAGGCTTTTCTTCTCTGTTGCTTTTAAGATCCTCCCTTTGCCTACAATAAGTCTTGTTGTATGGATTTTTTTTGTTGTTTTCTACTGGATATTTGTTTAACTTCCTAGGTCTAAGGAATTGTATGCTTCATCAATTGTGGAGAATTCTCAGACTTTCTATTTTTCACTTTTATCACTCATTCCTTCCCCTCCTTATTTTCCTTTTAAAGCTTCAATTAGACATGTGATTGGAGCTTCTCAATATATCTGCAACGTCTCTTAACCTCTCTTTGGTATCCCTGAGCTGAATTTTGAGTAGTTTCTTTCCCAGGTAAATAGGTCATTTTTCAGCTATGCACAAACCACTCTTTATTTCATTCAATGAGATTTTCTAAAATTAACAAAGAATGAAAACAAAACACTTCATTTGTTTAGAATATTTTAGACTTACAGAAAAATCAAGAAGATAGTATAGAGACCTCCCATATACCCTACACTCAGTTTCCCCTAATATACACTCATAGGGTACATTGATTGCAATTAATAAACTGATATTAATACACTAATGTCAACTAAAGTTCACATTTTATACAGGTTCTTTAGTTTTTACTTAATGTCCTTTTCCTGTGCCAGGACCTCATCCAGGATACCATATCACATTTGGTTGTCATGTTTCCTTAGGTTCCTCTTGATGTGACAGGTCTTAGATTTTCCTTCCTTGATGATGATCATGACAGCTTGACAACTACTGGTCAGGCATTTTGTAAAATTGGAATTTATCTGATGGTTTTATCATCTTTAGACTGTGGTTATAAGTTTTTGGGTGGCAAAACACAGGAATAAAGTGCCATTTTCATATTATATCAAGAGTACATACTATCAACATAAACTTATCATTGCTTACCTTG
The DNA here is from genome assembly GCF_001698545.2 of Rhinopithecus bieti. Classification (NCBI taxonomy): domain Eukaryota; kingdom Metazoa; phylum Chordata; class Mammalia; order Primates; family Cercopithecidae; genus Rhinopithecus; species Rhinopithecus bieti. The sequence continues at coordinate 2,201,351 of NW_016803181.1, forward strand.
TGACGTTCATCTAGATGATTTGGATGAGGTAATGTTTGTCAGGTTTCTCCACTGTAAAGTTACTGTCCTCTGACTTCCTATACTGTATCTTTGGAAGAAATTCACTATATGCAACCCACACTTAGGAGTGGGGAGTTATGATGCACCTCCTTGGTGATAAACTCTGTAATAAATTATATAACATTTTTCTTCATGAGAGAGTTGTCTCCTTTCCTCCATTTCTTTATTCAATTATTTATATCAGTATAGATGCATGGATGTTTATTCCGTACTTAGGCTTATAATCTAATACTACCTTTTATTTTTTTCTCAAATCTTTTCAGTTTTGGCCAGTGGGAGCTCTTTTGGGGGCGTTTGTTACAGCAACCCATGTCACTCTATCTAATATAATGATTTGTGATAAAATATAAAAATTTAGCCAGCTGTGGTGGCTCATGCCTATAATCCCAGCACTTTGGGAGGCTGAGGGACGTGATCACTTGAGACCAGTAGTTTCAAGACCAGCCTGGCCAACGTGGTAAAATCCTGTCTCTACTGAAAATACAAAATTAGCTGGGCATGGTGGTGCACGCCTGTAATCCCAGCTGCTTGGGAGGCTGAGGCATGGGAATTGCTTGAACCCAGGAGGCGGAGGTTGCAGTGAGCCAGGATTGCACCACTGCACTGCAGCCTGGGTGATAGAGCAAGACTCCCTCTCCAAAGAGAAAAAAACTTGTCTTGCATTCTCTTTCTCTCTCTATATGTGTATGTATGTATATATATATATTTGCCTATATGTATGTATACACACACACACATATATATGCTATTCAGTATGTTTGAGAAATTTATTAAAATAAAAAGCAGAGTGGTTTTGCTTGTCACAGTATATCATTCATGTTCAAATTAATAGCAAGCTTGATGATCTAATATTCATCATCGAAAGATTCATTTCATTCAATCTATTTTTGGGAGCCTACGTGAATGTGTCACAAGGGACTAGAAAATTTATGTTGATTCCTGAGCCTGTACAGTCCATTGGTTTGGGAATCTGAAAACCAAGAATCAGAAGATGATTGTGTTAATTTACACCATCTGATCTAAGATAATTGCTTTTATTTTTATTAACCACAAACCTCTAAATTAATACCCCTCACACGTAAATACATGTATATACATACAAGTAAACTGTGAATGAAACTCATATATGTGTATCCACACATAGTGAACTTGGGACAAGACAGGAGATTTACACTTTCCAACTTTTACTTTTTCCTACTGTCTAAATTTTTTCTGGGATTTTCATACTTTAAAAACAAAATATCAATTTATTCTATGAGTCCTGATATCAAAACCAGAGAGACATTACAGGAAAAGAAAATTATGGACCAATATCTCTTATGAATATAAATGCAAAATCTTCAGGAAAAAAATTAGCAAGCAAACCCAGCAGTTTATAAAAATAATTATACACTATGACAAAATTATGTTTACAACAGGAATGCAAGGTTGGCTTAACATCTGAAAATTATTTAATGTGATACATTATGTGACTAGAATAATAGGAAAAAAAACACATAATCATGCTAGAAGATTCAGTAAAAGCATTTGACAAAATTCACCACTCTTTTATGAAAAAAACAGTCCACAACTTAGGAATAGAAGGGAACTTCCTTAACCTGACAAATGGCCTTTAGGAAAAACCCACAGCTAACATTATATTTAATGGTGAAGACTTTCTCATTAAAACATATTTTTTTCAGAAAGACTGCTTTCCCCTTAAGATTAGTAACAAGATAAGGATATTCACTCTTGTTAATTCTATTCAACACTGTCAGTGGTTCTAGCCAGGGAATTTAGAGGCAAGGAAAGGAAAAAATAGGCATCCAGATTGGAAAAGGAGAAGTAGAACTATCTTTATTTGCAGATGACATGATCCTGTGTTTAGAAAATGTAGAGTTCTGGCCAGGCGCGGTGGCTCACGCCTGTAATCCCAGCACTTTGGGAGGCCGAGGTGGGCGGATCATGAGGTCAGGAGATCGAGACCATCTTGGCTAACACAGTGAAACCCCATCTCTACTAAAAATACAAAAATTAGCCGAGCGTGGTGGCAGGCGCCTGTAGTCCCAGCCTCTCGGAGGCTGAGGCAGGAGAATGGCGTGAACCCGGGAGGCGGAGCTTGCAGTGAGCACCCCACTGCACTCCAGCCTGGGCGACAGAGCTAATTAGGGAAAATAAGTCAAGCTAGCAGGGGCAGGGGTGGGCAAAAAGAAAAGATAGATAAGCTATAAGTCTGCCTTTCTTCATGGTCCAGGGCAGACAGCCCTCCTGTGCAAATAACTCACAATCTTCCTGTGCCTAACTATCACTAGACACCTTGGCTGATAGAAAATGCAAGTTAGCTTACTGTAACCTTGGCATTATCAGTACTGTGCAAAGCCCTATTTAGCACACAGCACAAGGACCATCCTATAAAATTCCCAACAAACCTTTGTCTCCTTGCAGTTAGTTCCCCTCTTTCTGACCTGCCTATTGCTTCCTTGCAACATATTTTAATACTTTCTCTAACAAATCTGCTTTTATTTACCTACAACCCTTTTGGTAAATTCTTTATACTGCCCTCATGACACCAGCCCCAGATAGTCGCCACTTGCAACAGAAAATCCTGAGAAGAAAATCAGAAAAAGTCTTCTTAGAAGTAATTAAGAAGTTCAGCAAAATGTCAAGATACAAGATCAATAAGTGTAAAAGATTGTATTTCTATACACCAGCAATAAACAATACAAAAATAAAATCAAGGAAACAATTCCATTTATAATGGCCCTAAAAGAATAAACAACCTCAAAATAGAAGAACATAGTTGGAGGTCTCATACTTTCTGATTTCCTATCTTACTACAAAGCTGTAGTAATCAAGATAGTATGATACTGGCATAAGGATGGACATATAGAGCAAAGGAATTGAATGGAGAATCCAGAAATAACTGTAACATTTATGATCAGTTGATTTTTGATAGGTTTTCAGGACATTCCATTGAGGGAAAGAATAGTCTTTTCAACAAATAATGCTGGGACAACTGGATGTCACATGCAAAAGAATGAAGTTGGACCCCTGCTTCACACAGTATTACAAAAGCTAACTCAATATGGATCAAATACTAAATGTAAGAAATAAAACAGAGACCTAAATGTAAAAGTTAAAAGTGTAAACCCTTAGAAGAAAACATAGGCATAAATCAACATGAGCTTGTATTGAGCAATGGTTTCTGAGATCTGAAATCAAAAGTACAAACCACAAAAGAAAAACAACAGACAAATGGGACTTCAGCAAAGTTAAAAATTTTTGTACTTTGAAGGATACCATGAAGAAAATAAAAGATGATCCATCGAATGGGAGAACATGTTTATAAGTCATATATCTGATGAGAGATTTGTATCTAGGATATATAAAGTCTCTTACACCTTCAATAATAAAATTTAAAATAAACTAATTTTAAAATGGCAAAAGATTTGCATAGATATTTCTTCAAAGAAGATATACAAATGATGAATCAGTGCATGAAAACATTAACCATCAGGAAAATGAAAATGCTAAACACAAGGGGATACCCCTTCATGGACCCTAAGATGGCCATAATTGAAAAGGCAGATAATAACAAATGTTGGTGAAGATATGGAGGAACTGGAACCCTCTTACATTGCTGGTAGCAATGCAGAATGGCCATAGCTACTTTGGAAAACAGTCTGGTGTTTCCTCACAAGGTAACATAGAGTTACCACATAATTCAGCAATTCTATCCCTAAGTATATACCCAAGAGAAATGAAAACTTGTGCTCACACAAAAACTTATACGTGAATGTTCATAGTATTGTTCATAACAGCCAAAAGGTGAAAATAACCCACATGTCCATCAATGGAAGAATGAATAAACAAAATGTGATATATCAACATGATAGAATATTTTTCAATAATTAAAAAGGAAAAATGTACTGTTACATGCTACAACATGGATGAACCTCAAAAACATCTGTTAAGTGAAATAAACCAGTCACAAAAGACCACATAGTACAGAATTCCATTCCAGTGAAGTGTCTAGAATGGGCACATTATTAGAGACAGCAACTAGATTAATGGTTGCCTAGGGATATGAGAGTTGAAATGAGCTGCTTCTTGGGATGATGAAAATGCTCCAAAATTCATTGTAATACTGACTGTACAACTTTTTGAATATACTTAAAGTCACTGACTTGCATACTTAAAGTTAGTGAATTATGTGAAATAATTTGTTATAAAAAATAAAGTTGCATGTCACCGTTAGGGTCCCAGTTTTCTCATGTCTATCTGTTAAAAAAGGAGGTGAGTCGTACACTTGATTGTTCCATTTTCACCATTCTGTAACTCTATGGTTTTGTGGTTATCAACAGACTTCAATATTGTCACACATATGGTGTTTTTAATTGCTAATGATACTTAATAGTTCTAAGAAAATTCTCAAATTATTTTTGCAAGTTTCTAGGGCATAAATAACAAACCAATAATCATTCCCTTTATAAGCCAACAGAGGAAAGGCCACTGCTTTCCTAGAGCATTTGAAGAGTTACCACTTGTATATAAATTGAGCCTTAAGAGGACTAGGTTTCTATGCTGACTTAGTAAGGAAGACACTATATATAATCAAAAAATTTTCATCAGCTTACATTGTTAAAAACCGTCTCTTAGTTCTGCTGCCCGAGCATTTACTACATGGATCAAGCACTAGAGAAAGAAATTGAATCAAAAGTTATTATCTTTTGAAATACAGGCAGACAAAAACTTGGCAGATTACCTATATAAATTGAAGGTGTATAAAACAATGACAGTGATTAGAGGCTGTGACTTGACCCAGACTTTCAATCAAAATTCTTCAAAAAAAATTAGTTAAAAAAAATCTATGGCCATTAAATGACAAAACGAGACAACACAAATCAACATAAAGTTCCTAAATGTAACCAGTTTCCAAGGATTAAAATGATTATTTTCCTCATATAGTTTGGCTGTTCTGGCATATGATAAAGGTAGAATGCAGGATCCTTCAGCTGTTTGGAGCTTAAAAATGGCTCATACTACAAACAGAGTTGATAGATGAGCTTCCTATAGCACAACTTCAAACAATGTATCTGGCTTGTGGACTTTGAGAACCAGTAGATAGAGGCTGGCACGTCTGACATAAGGCATTAAGAGTGGCTCTTTCTCAAGCCAAGGCAGCAGGATCATAAGCCATTTGAAGTGGTGATGCCAGTAGCAAAGGAGGCTCTTCAGAGTGTTATCTTTATGCCTAAGTGTCCTGAAAGAGCTGATGGACACCCAAGGCTATTCAGAAAGGCACTACAAACAGGCAGTGACGCTAATTGCCATGTCCTCTTTGGATATGAGGAGGGCTCTATGTAGTTATCCAGAACTACAGCCATCATTAAAATAAATACCACTTCTAAAAACAGAGACAGTCGGAAGGGCAAAATATAAGCAAATTAGTTCAGCAGGGACTTCTTTGAAGTTAGAGAGGCAGAAAAAAAAGTATAGGTTAAAACCAAATAAGGAGAGAAGAGACAGAAGAATAAAATGTAGAGTTTTAGAGGTAGATGGAGCCTGATTATCTTCCCATGTTTCGTATTTGTCAAGATAAGCTATACTGCAGTAGTAAACTCAGAAATATCTGTGGCTTAACACAACAAAAATGTATTTCTTAGTTACAGATGTTTAATTTGGGCTGGCGGATAGTCTCATCCACCTTGATGATTCAAGGTTCCAAGCTTTTTTTTTTTTTTTTTTTTAAATTAATTTGATTTAATTTTAAGTTCTAGGATACATGTGCAGGATGTGAATGTTTGTTTCATAGGCAAACATCTGCCATGGTGATTAGCTGCACCCACCTATCAAGACATCACCTAGGTTTTAAGCTCCACATGCATTAGCTATTTATCCTGATGCTGTCCTTCCCCTCACTCCCCTACCCCCACAGGCCCCAGTGTGTGTTGTTCCCCTCCCCGTGTCCATGTGTTCTCATTCTAAGCTCTTTCCATGTGATGATAATGCCACAGCTTCCAAAGTTGCTGTGGTGAGAGAATGGAGAGATGGATGGTCCACACTGGCTACTCTCAGGAGTGACACATGATTTGTGTTCACATTTCCTTGGCCAGAACTCAGGCACATGTCTTCAATTCAACATCAAAGATTCTAGGGGTCATAGTTTTCCTGTGAAACATTGAGGCAAAAAATTCGGAAGATGGTCAGGTCACTATCATGTACCATCTTTCTAATTTCTGCCATATTCAGTTCCTCCTTGAATTTGCTTAATGTTTTACTTTAAATCAATTCACTTAAAAATATCAATACCAATTTTAAGCTGGTTTGATGTAACAATATTTTAAAATATGCATTAAAATAAATGCATTTAATACAATTACTAAGTATATGTTATGGACAATCTAAAATCACCTGCCATATCACTAATAGTAAGTATATACACATTAAAAAACAACTAACTCTCTAATCTTAAGATGAGAAAATCGAGGTCCAGAAGAATGACACGAATGCCCCAAAGTCATACAGGAAGCTGTATGGCAAAGCCAGGACTAGAATGTAGGTTTTCTTTCCACTATTCCGTGTTTTCAGTTCTCCAAGTTTGTGGGGAAAGGATGTGGGCACTAGAAAAACAAACTGAATCACTGCAATTAGGGGAATTAAAAAGAACACAGGCACAATGTACAAATATCCTAGAGGAAAAATAAACCGGTAAGAAGAGTTGTGAAGGCTGCAAGGCAGATGGGGTCTCTTGGGAAACATGACTCCCACACAAATCAGCAGATTTGGGTGCACGGTTGTCACAAGGCTGATTTTCTGAATTAGGCTCACTGGTGAATAATTCTAGAGCCCCCGAGAACCACCATGAGAATGCAGAGGAGCAAATGTGGCTGGAGGAGCCTCTGGGACAGCAGCCGGGCTCTCTGCACGCAGAGGCACCGGAAGTATTGTCTGTCCCACGGCTCACTGCCCTTTTGTGCACGGGCGACCAACCCTCGGGAGCACACTTCTGATCAATACGGGGAAGAGCACCACTGCACTTTGGAGCAGAACAAAATACCAAAAGGATTTGGGTAGGAAACTACTGGAGGATTTCTGAGAGTGCTTTAACATTCTCAAACCCAGATTTCCAAACAAACGCTTACTCCGGAAGAATCACAATAGATGCCGCAGATTTAATTTTACTAATTAGGATAATAGAATTTGGCACCTTAAACCCTTTTAGAGGTCATCCACTCCAGCAGTTGTCAATTTTCTTTTGAAACCCATGAAAACCATGTTTTCGAAATAAATCTTCTGAACAAAATTACTACGTAGAACTGATAGAAAGCAGAACCACACTGGTTGGTGGGTAGAGAGAAGGAGTTCTGCAGCTTTGCCAGCTTGGTTCCTCTTACCACCCTTCTTCTCTCCCTCTGAGCACAGCATAATTTGATGCCTCTTCATCCAGACCAATGGTTCTGTGTTAGGAATGCAGAAACTAGGCCTGGAGGGATGTGAAAATTTCTGAGGCTGCTCATTAGATAATGGCAGAGTTAGAACTAGAATCATAGTCTTTTGACTCATATTAATTCTTCCTGTGGGATTATTATGGCAAGAAACCATGATATTGTGATTCATATACTCTGTAATGTAGAAAAGTACTTAGCAATAATATCTAGACATCATATACTACTTGAAATACATCATAAAGTTGTTTTCTTCTCCTGTCCTAGACACTGAAAACACACAACGCAGATTGAGTTCTTTTTTAGAAAAATAGACATATTGAGGTATAACCAACATAAAATAAATTGCAATAAAATAAAACTGACATAAAACATTAAAATTTATATATGACAGATTTTGAAATAAACACACACCTGGGAAACTATTCTCAAGATAATGAACATATTTATTATACCCCAAAGTTTTCTTGTGCCCTTTGTAATCTCCTCTCAAACTTCCATGTATCCTCCCCATTCCGAGGCAACAACTGTTCTGATTTCCATCACTATAAATTAGGTTGCATATTATAAAATTTTATGTAAATGGAATAACATAGAATGTGATGTTTTTATTCTCTGGCTGATTTCTTTTAGCATAATACTTTTGAGATTCATTTGTGTTGTGGTACATGTGAAGAGTTGGATTTTATTGCTGAATGCTATCTTATTACACAGCTATAATACACTTTGTTTATCCTTTCATCCGTTGGTGGATATTTGAGTTACTTTCACTTTTTGGATATTACAAATGCAGCTATTCTGGATATTTCTGGACAAATTTCTGTATGGAGATTTCTCTTAGGTGCATACCTAGAGGTGAAATGATTTGGTCATATGGTAAGTGTATGATTGACTGTTTAAGAAACTGCCGAATTGTTTTCCAACATTGTGGTTCCACTTACATTCCCGTTTGTGATGCTTGAGAGTTCCAGTTGCCCTACATCCTTCCTAACATTTTGTAGGTTTTTTTTTTTTTAATTTTAACTATTCTAATAGGTATGTAGAGGTATCTCTCATTGTGGTTTTGTTATTTCAATTTAATTTCATTTCCTAATGACTGATGATGTTGAGTACTGATCTTTTCAGGTGCCAGGTGCTTATTTGCCATCTTTATACCTTTATGGTGAAGTGTCTGTTCAAATCTTTTGCCAAATATTTAAATTGGGATGTTTATTGTCATACTGAGTTTTGCAACCTAATTTATAGTGATGGAAATCAGAACAGTTGTTGCCTTGGATTGGGAGAATACAGGGGAGGTTGAGAAGAGATTACAAAAGGCACAAGACAACTTTGAGGTGTAACAAATATGTTCATTATCTTGAAAATAGTTTCACAGGTGTGTGTTTATTTTATATCTTTATATATTCTGAATACAATACCTTTATCAGAAATGTGATTTGCAAATATTTTATTCCGGTCTGTGACTCTTCTTTACATCTTCTTAACAGTGTGACCCAAGGAGCAGACACTGTTAATTTTGATCAAGTTCAAGATATCAATTTTTTTCTTTTGTGGACTATGCTTCTGTTGTAGTAACTAATAAATCTTTACCCAATCCAAATTCACAAAGATTTTATTTTACTTTTTTAAAGAAAAGTTTTAGAGTTTTAGGTTTTACATTTAGTTCCCTGATCCACTTTCAGTTAATATTTGTATATAGTAGCAGGTATGGATTATAGTTATTTTTGTATATGAATATCTATTTGTTGAAGACATTCTTTTCTCTCCAGTAAGTTACCTTTATACTTTTGTCAAAAATCAGTTGTTCATGCATGTATTGGTCTATTTTGTATTTTCTATTCTCTAACCTGTTCCATTTGATTTCATTTGATGTATTTGTTTATTTCCATACAAACATCACACGCTCTGTATTACTGTTGCTTTAGGAATAATCTTGAGAGATAATATTAAGTCCTTGAATTTGCTCCACTTTTTAAAAGTTATTTTGGCCCTTTAGGTCCATTTCATTTCCATACAAATTTTAGCCTCCCCTTTTGATTCCTCCAAAATTCCTGCTGAGATTTTGATTGAGATTGCATGGAAATGATATATCGATTTGGGGAGAGTTGACATCTTAACAAAAATGAATCTTCTGGTCCAAGGACATGCTATTGCTCTTCATTTATTTATATGTCTTCTTTAATTTCTTTCAGAAATATTTTGTAATTTTTAGTGTACTGGTCATATACATCTTTTTTCACATTCTTAAGTATTTTGATGCTATTGTAAATTATATTTTATTTCAATTTTCAATTATCCATTACTATCACATAAAAATATAATACATTTCTATAGAAATTTATCAGATTTACCCTTATCAGACATGTGATTTACAAATATTTTATTCCAGTCTGTGACTCTTCTTTATATCTTAACAATGTGTTCCAAGGAGCAGACATTGTAAATTTTGATCTTGTATGCTGCAATTTTTCTAAACTTACCTGTTAGTGTTAGTAGTATTTCTGTAAATTTTGTAGGATTTTCTTTATAGGTAATCATGTTGCCCATTAATGAAAACAGTATTTTTTCTTTCCTTCCAGTCTGGATGTCTGTTTTCCCCTTGCTTTATTGTGCTGACTAGAAACTCTAGTATAATGTTGAATAGCAATGATAAGAATGGACATTTTTGCTTTGTTCCTTATCTTAGGGGAAAAGCATTCAATCTCATACTATTAAGCATGTTAGCTATATACTTTTCAGAGCTACCCTTTCAGGTTGAGAAAATTTCCTCTATTCCTAGTGATATGTTTTGGATCTGTATCTCCACCCAATCTCATGTTGAATTGTAATCCTTAATGTTGGAGGTGGGGCCTGGTGGGAGGTAATTGGATCATGGGTTTGGTCCTTCGTGAATGACTTACTGCCATCCCCTTGGTGCTATTCTCATGATAGTGAGTGAATTATTGTGAGATCTGGTTGTTTAAAAGTGTGCAGCACCTTCTCACTTTCTCTCTCTTGTTCCTACTCTGGTCATATAAGATGTGCCTACTTTTCCTTGACCTTCTGCCATGATTGAAAGTTTCCTGAGGACTCCCCAGAAGCTGAGCAAATGCCAGCATCATGCTTCCTGTACAGCCTGTGGAATTGTGAGCCAATTAAACCTCTTTTCTTTATAAATTACCCAGTCTCAGGTATTTCTATATAAAAATGCAAGAACAAACTAATGCACCTAGTTTTCTGAAAGTTTTAATTAAGTATGTATATTGGAGTTTATAGATGTATTGGAGCAGTGTTTTAAAAAATTCTGTTTATAGGGTTAATCACATTGATTGTTTTTCAAACATTAAAACAACCTTGCATTCCTGGGATGTATTATTAGAAACATATTGCTGGACTTGATTTTATACAATCTTCTTAAGAATTTTGTGCCAATGAGAAGTATTGGGAGTCATTTTCTTTATGCTTTTACCTCATTTTGGTATCAGGGCAATGCTGGTTTTATAGAATAAATTGGGAAGTATTTCATCTTCAATTTTCTGGAAGGTTTTGTATAGAATTAATATTTGTTTTTATTAAGTATTTGGTAGAGTTCTCCAGTGATCTTGGCTTAGCATTTTCTTTATGGAAAGGCTTTTAACTACAAATGTGAGTGCTTTAATAAATATGGGGCTATTCAGCTTATCCATTTCTCTTGAGCTAGCTTTAGTATATATATTTCAAAGAACATATCTAGTTCATTTAAGTAGTCAAATTTATTGGCTTAAAATTATTCTAATATTTCCTAATTTCCCTTTTAATATCTGTAGAATCTGTAGTGATATACCCTCTCTCAATCCTACTATCAGTAATTTTTGTCTTCTGTCTTTTTATCCTCAATTTGGCTAGAGGTTCATCAATTTTTGTTGACCTTCTCACAGATAATTATGCTACTCAAATGCCCTCTTGATTCCCCCTTTTCTTACTGTAACTCTAGTTCCCACATCTGGAGTCTCCATATAACAAAAAAGGATGGTCTTTCTTCAAGTATAAAATTCAAATTCAGAGTCACATGTAAGACTTTCCCTAACATCTGCAACTGCTTATGTGCCAGTTGTAACAAAATTCTTGTAGTTTTCTTGGTACACCAAAAATGTAATGTCTTTCTGTTTTTGAATATGTTGTTTCCATTAAGGAAAATACCCTCCCCACTTTCCCTCTTTCCCTAGCTCTTGATCATTCTTTGATATTCAATTTAAGGATTACTTTTGTGTAGTATGACTTCTTTGGCTACCTCCTACCTTGCCACTCAGTGTCTTCTTAGCACTCTTGCATATGGCTCCATAGAACTTATCATATTTGTATTATTGACATTCTGTTTACTCATATGTGTCAATCTAAAATAACAACAGAGAGAATGGCTATCCATAGAAATGAATTTAATCATATAATCAGGAATAAACAGGGGGTTAAAACACATGCCATGACAAATCATAGGCATGTCTGGAGAGACTAGGGTAAGGAAAACTCTTAAAGGCAAAAGAAGAAGTACACATAAGCTGCTTTGAAACAAACCTCATTGGCCACAGGGACCTGTTGCAGGAGCTGATGTTAACTCATTGGTGGAGATAGCCATTGCTAAGCAACTGTTCTTGGGAGGGTGGCTGATCTGAAAAGTTGCAGTCTTGAGGAACGTTTTGCAGTGAGCCAGATGAGCAGGGTGTGTAGGAACTTCTTGTGCAGAAACAACTGCTTCACTCATCCTTTTTTTTTTTTTTTTTTTTTTTTTGAGACTGGGTCTTGCTCTGTTGCCCAGGCTGGAGTGCAGTGCAGTGCAGTGCAGTGCAGTGGTGCAATTATAACTCTTGGGCTCTAGCGATCCTCCTGCCTCAGCCTCCCAGCTAGCATGAACCACAGACATGCATCACCACACCAAGCTAATTTTTAAATTTTTTTGTACAGATGGACTCTCCTTATGTTGCCCAGTCTGGTGCCTCGCTTATTTTCGTATCCCCGCTGCTCAGGTCTATGTCATACAACTAGAGATCAATAATGAGCCAATATTAGGCAGTATTGTTTAGTCTGTTGATTCTTAAAGTGTGATCCGTGGATCAGCAGCATCAGCATCACCTGGTTGAACTTGTTAGAGTTATAAATTATGTCCCATCCAGCTTGACTGAATCAGAAACTCTGGAGGGGAGACATAGCAATCTGTAGTTTAAAAAGCTCTCCAGGAGACTCTGTTGCCTGATAGAGTTTGAGAGTAATTGGTTGAGAGCGAGAAAATGACTGTGGAATCAGTGAGACCTGGCTTAAATACTGTCGCTGTCGCCTTTAAACTCTTTGACCTGAAATAACTTACTTAACATTTTTAAAGCCTCAGGTTTTATATGTAAAAGGATATAGTAGGAGGTGTTTTATGATTAAGATTTAAATTAAATAATTTAGCTAAAGCTTTTAGTGTAATAATTGTCCCATGATATGTACTCAATAAATGATAACCATAAACAATAGTAAATAATAATAATGATACCCATATATAATAATTTCTACTTGATGGAAGTGGAAGACTGCTTTTGGCAGTCTCTCTGGAGATTGTTTTGATTATACATAGAATTAAAAGTTACAGGGAAGTATAAAAGTCATCCTTAGAATCAAAATATTCTAAGGAACAGCAAACAGAATCAACAAGGAAAAGGAAAGAAAGAAGGAAAAACATCAAGAGAGATCAATTTATTATGAGAGGATAAAATTCCAATGAAATTATTTGAAAATGTGGTACCTCTATTTTGCCACAAAATTCACAAGTGTTTTGCTTGGTTGCAAATAGAGACTTGGTCGTATTCAAAGTTTGAGTGGTATTTAATTTGCAAATTATTATCTTTTTTTAGTTATAAGATTATTGTCGAGCACCAACCACAGAGTAGGCTTGGTGGTAGATATAGAAATACAGAGATAAAGGACAGAGTATTCCCCACCTAAACTAAGCTAAGTTCAGAGTCTAGTGGGACTTACCAGACACTACCAAAGTGATACCTAAAACAGGTTAGGTGATCTTTTTTTTTTTCTTTCTTTTTTTTTGAGACAGAGTTGTTCAAGCGATTCTCCTGCCTCAGCCTCCCAAGTAGTTGGGACTACAGGCATGTGCCACCACGCCCAGCTAATTTTTTTGTGTTTTTAGTAGAGACGAGATTTTCACCGTGCTAGCTAGGATGGTCTCGATCTCCTGACCTCGTGATAAGTGATCATTTCTTTAGGATTTTAAGTCATTTGTAATGGGAGGGATACAAAGAGGGAAAGTTAGATGAGCAGCTAAGATGGCCCTCAGTGTTTAGTGTGTCTGTGAACAAAGAGAAAGAGATTGTCTTCAGCACTGGCGTTCCTTAAGTGGGCATTTCTCCTGGAATTTGTAGCCCTGATTTTGTTGAAGTTTTCACCAAGCCAGATCCATTGAAAAACTGTGTTTATTATTTTGGTTTGTCAGGGGAGAATTGCAAATTTGGTTCGATGCTCCAAATGTGTTGGTTATCTATACATTCAAGGCAGTGTGCTAGGTGCTGGGGGTACCAAAGATGAACAAAATGTAATCTTTGTCCTGAAAGAGTTCAGTGTCTACTGAGATAGATGCATATACTCTTAACAGTGGTATACTTCATAGCTCTTTAGAGTCAAAAAACACTTTCACATAAATGATCTTAATTGGTCTTCACAATAGCCTAATGAAGTAAGTAGAGTCAGTATTATTAGCCCATTCTACAGATAGACACTTAGATTAAAAACAATGCCTATTATTTGTCTGGAGATTTACACTATGTTAACTCCATCCTCTATGTTACTGCCCTTAGGCAATCAATCAACAAGGTTTGTTGATTCTATCACCTACATGTCTCTGTAATTCCTCGCACTATTTCCACCACCACTGTCTTAGTTGAAACAAGTGCGTCCTTCCTTGCCCAGGCTATTTCAATAAGCTCCTAATTGGTCTCCCTGCCTACAATTTCTACCCACTCCAATCTGCCACAGAATTATCTTTCAAAAACAGCAATGATCATACCACTCAGCTGAAAAACTCTTGCTGGCTCCTCTCTCCACCAACATATGCATGGCATAAAGGCACTTCACAAGGCTCCCCCAGTCAAAACTTCAAACCTTACCTCTTGATGTTGATCAACCCTACCCCCTTGCTAAATACACACAGACTAGATGCTCCAGCTACACTCAACTTATCATATTCTTTCAACCCTCTGTATACCTCTGTCTGATAAAGTTCATACACTTTCCTTCCTTCCTTCCTTCCTTCCTTCCTTCCTTCCTTCCTTCCTTCCTTCCTTCCTTCCTTCCCTCCCTCCCTCCC